>NC_064760.1:18118515-18477265 GCF_011397635.1 Epinephelus fuscoguttatus | reverse complement strand
CTTTTGAAGACATTGGGACTTTATTGTTGTCTCATTTGAGAGCACTGGGACTTAATTATCGTCATAGTGTTTAGTTTTTTAATACATACAGTATCAGTACCTATTGGTGCCAAATAGGAGAAATTAAAAATGCATAAAAAACAAAACTCCGGGTCTCAGGAGGATATAGCTTAAAACAACATCAAACTAAAAAATATATAATAAAAAATGAGCAAAACGATTGATTTATGCATACCTTACAACTTTATAACCAATTAGGTAAACCCCTATATGTGTTCATACTCGTGTTTATTTATTTATTTGTTTGTTTGTTTGTTTGTTTATTGTCTGGTGTTATTGCTGAAGATTGTGCTTACGTGTTACGTTATTCTCATTTATGATTTATGATCATTGCTTTCCACTTTGTGTGCAAACTCAATGTAAAAACACCACATGCATTGTGTATAAACTGTTAGTACCGGATTTGAACTGTGGGCGGCAGTGTTATGTCTTGGGCTGTGTGGACTACCGGAAATCGAAGAGAAGAAGAAGAAAGAAGGGAGCGGAAGAACCGTTGTGCACGTAGCACAAAAGCCGCGGCACACCGAAGTCTGGGAACGGATAGTTGTGTGCCTACATAAGTAAATTACACAGCACTGCTGCTTTTCTATATTTTAAAGTATCGTGTTTTGTAAAGCTCGAGTCCCTCATTGTTAGCTCGCATACTTGCTAACTAGCGTTAGCGAACTAGCTAAAACTGCTAGCACGTTTATCGCCATTTTGCGCATTCAACAGCCCAAGACCTTCGCCAGCAGCGAGGTAATCATCCCAGAAATGTCTGGACACCGACACCAAAAACAACATTGCGTATTTGAGATTGCTAATGCTAAAAGTTTCAATGGCCATGTAATGTTACGACCCTTCTTTTGCCGCAGGTGTTGAATTCAGTAGCATGGCAGAGGCAGACCGACCAGGGAAGCTCTTCATCGGTGGACTGAACACCGAGACCACCGAGAAGGCCCTGGAGCAGTACTTCAGTAAATATGGCAGGATTGTCGAAGGTATGAGTGGAACCACTGTCCGCCATTTTTTATCAGTTCATACCAAGGATAACTCAGGATAAAATATTTATTATTAAAAACGCAATGTTGTTTTGGTTATTTTAAAAATAGCCTATTCGCGCTTTTAATGTGTGCCCTAACTTGGCTGTAACGTTAATTGTAAAGGCATTAAATGTAGGTGAATTCCTTTAATGTTTATTTTGTGAATTAGTTGTTACAAATCTGTGAATTTATTGGTATCTTTTCTTAAACGAATCTTAAGCTCATTACCCCCTTTCCTCCAGTCCCCATTTTCTCGTCACTTAACATGAAGGATATCCTGAGATATCTTATTGCCAAGGACGTTTATGTGCAGTTTTGCTGCAAGACATAAGGAAATCTTTAAACCGTGCAAGAGAGACATTAGTTAAAACCAAAAGCTATTGGTCTTGGTTACAGTTCTTAAAATGTGGGTAACAATAAACTTTCGTCCATTTTAAATCTGTAGCAAGATCAATGAATGTTGTACCTTTTTGTCAGACAAAAATGTAATCAGTCACAAAGCATTCCTCTCACTCTGCATTTCCTCATTCCAGTTCTTTTGATGAAAGATCGCGAAACAAACAAATCAAGAGGCTTCGCTTTTGTTACTTTTGAAAGTCCGGCTGATGCAAAGGATGCAGCGCGTGAGATGAATGGAAAGGTATGTACAGTCTTTAATCAGCCATAATCTTAAAAAAAAACAAAAAAAAAAAACATCAGCTTGAAGTTGTGATTGTAATTGTAACTCCTCTACTACAGTCTCTTGATGGCAAGCCTATCAAAGTGGAGCAAGCAACAAAGCCTCAGTTTGAGAGTGCTGGCAGGCGAGGACCTCCGCCCATGCACTCCCGCAGCCGTGGTCCACCCAGGGGCCCCCGTGGTTCCAGGGGAGGCCCTGGTGGTATGAGGGGCCCACCATCCAGAGGTAAATTCCTAATTTATTTGGTTGGTTGAGATAATATAATGTGTGTTAATGCAAAACACTAATTGAATGCAGTTTGTGTAATATATTTTGGAGCATGGTGTGTTAATATTCGCATTTCTTGTCTGTGCAAAGACTACTATGATAATTCAGGGAATGTAGAACCCTTCTTTAAAGGGATGTCATCCAGAGGCCCCCCTCCGATGAAGAGAGGACCCCCAGTTCGTAATGGAGGTCCCCCACCCAAGAGGTCTGCCCCATCTGGTCCCATGAGCAGAAGTAAGTGTGTTGGTCGTGTACACTTCAAAGAGATTTTGTAGCATCCAATTTTCACTTAAAATCTAGCTCTCCTGCAAGAACCCAGATGGGTTATGAAGTGATTAATGAGTCAGTTTGTCATTACTTTGTGTTTTTCAGCCCCCATGTCAAGAGACAGGGATCCCTATGGTCCACCCCCTCCTCGCAGAGACTCCATGATGTCCAGGAGGGATGATTATCCATCACCAAGAGACGATCATTACAACTCCAAAGACAGGTGGGACATTCATATTTAGTTACATCATACAGCGATGTGAAACTAGTTGGACGAGCAAAGCTTTTGCAGGTTTTGTTGAGCTAAAACAAAAGTAATTTGAATGTTTGTTTCAGACATCTTTACATCATTTTGTTAAACACAAGCTGTGAGAAAAGTTTTGTGGACTTAAGATATGTGCTTTAAGAAAACTATTTGAATACACATTACAATAAAACATGATTCAGATTTAAATATTATGCTTCTTAAATCTCAATCTGTTGCCCTTCTTTTACTTAATTTGACAATGAATGGGCAGCTGGGTCTGAGCTTTCTTGTATCTGAGATAATAAAACGCAACTAATATTTTTAAGTTACTTTAGTGTAATGGAAATCTTGACTCTATGGATGTCAGACAAAAAAAGTATATAGAATATTTAACATATTCTGGTTGCAGCTTTGCAGTTTATTGTGTTATGTTTTTGCAGCTACTCCAGCCGGGATTACAATTCCAGAGATTCGAGGGACTACGGCCCTCCTCAGAGAGATTATTCATACAGAGAATACTCCAATTCCAGCTCCCGAGATGACTATGGCTCGATGTCGAGGGGATACAGGTAGGAGTATGGGTCAGTACAACAGTTTAAAGATTGAGATCACATCTCTCTTGGTCCTTAAATAACAGCTGTTCCGTTATGTAGTGACCGTGATGGTTATGGGGGAGGCCGGGAACCCAGAAGCTATATGGATCGTTCAAGTGGTGGCTCCTACAGAGATTCATATGATGGTTACGGTAAGATATGACTCCATTAGTGTAATGACGACAGATAACCACTGTGGCACCAAGAAGAGCTGCACAAATAACCACAATCTCCAGTCACAAGACGCTGCAGTTGTCCCCCTCCCTAAAGGAAGCAGCATTTCAGTCAGCCTCTTTAAGCTTCCTTTTGCTGCACCCCTGACCTGCAATCCAAGTTGCATATTTTCATGCTAGTAGAAATATGACTATTGGCATCTCAGCTGAGAAACAAAATTCCATTTGAAAACTGTCCACATATCACAGTCCATGTTACCGCTGCATTCGGCAAGAGAATCTGTGTTTTGGCAATATCATGCAGAGATAACGCAGAGTATGTAATGTGCCCCAGAAAGTTTGCAACTATAAGGAACCCCAAAAAGTCCTTGGAAACATCCGTTGACCACTCACTGTATATGTTGCCTAGCAGAGCACTCCCTCAAGGAGTAACGTTCAAAAAACCATCAAGACAACTCTGAAAACCTCGTCCTTACCTGCAGTTCTAACACTTGGAGCTCTAAAAGGAAAAATGGCTTCTCAAATCAATGGCATGCTGAAATGGGTAACTGCCCATTTATTCCCTGTGCTTGGATATGTTACTGCCCATATCAACTAAATATCCATGTTAAACTTAAGCTCGATAAAACATGTCGTCCATTAAATTTATTTGTCAGAGAATGAATTCTATTGGCAAAAAAAAGTGAGCACTTTAAAGTGCAAGAAAATGTATAAATTGAACCTTGCCAATTACCTGACCAACTTGACCCTGCAGGTAACTCTCGAAGCGCCCCACCTTCACGGGGCCCCCCACCATCCTATGGTGGGAGCAGTGGAAGCAGTCGTTACGATGACTATGGCAGCAGTTCCCGGGATGGCTATGGCAGTCGTGACAGTTACCCCAGCAGTCGGAGTGACCCATATCCACCTAGCCGTGGTGAGCGAATGGGCAGGCAGGAGAGGGGCCCAGCTCCCCCTGTTGAGAGAGGCTACCCTCCTCGTGATTCGTACAGCAGCTCAAGTCGTGGAGGGCCACGTGGTGGCCGTGGTGGCAATCGACCCGATAGAGGGATGGCTCGCAGCAGATACTGAACTGGACTTGGAAATCACATTAAAGCAAACGTTAGTCTCCGTGCACAGTTAACACTTGTTTTGGAAGAGCTCTGACGAGACAAACTATCCATGTCTAAATCTGTGGAATATAAAGCTTAGCTTTGAATTGTATTTTGACTTTCCCAGTTTTTTTTTGTTTTTTTTTTTAAATGTGTAAAAGTTATTTTGTTTTTTTTAGTATTTCTCTTGCTCATGTAACAGTACAGTTACCAAGTTAGTGTTAGTTTTTGTACACTCAGTGCTGTTGGAATCTGCAATGCCCTATCAGTCTGGCTTTCCTACTCTAATAAAGCTTTTAGTTGTACCATGATCACTGCTCATCGATTTCTCAAAACAAGACCAGAGACGGTAACACGAATGTCAAGTTACAACCTGATCTCCTTTACAAAGTTCTCTGCAAAGCATAGGTGAGTCTCTGCTCGTGCTTTATAAATAGTCAAATGACTTGAGTTCCTTCTTAACACAAATGTGCCATCAACTGGACGCTGCTGTTTTCAAGGGTTAGGCAAATGTTACTGTCAAAATGTTCCAATGTAGTTTCCTTGGAAATGGATCCATCACCCTAGAGCCATTCGATGGCATGCAACGACAAAACCAAAGGCAACAACAACCAAATGCAACTCGACTGGTAGTCAACAGCTGGTAAGCAAAGCAAACCTCTTTGTTTCTCATCTGTAAATGAGTTTCTCATTGTCCTGTATTGCAATCTCCCTTCAAAGCGTGATACTCGAGACAACTTTTCCCTTCAGAGGACAAAAGAAAAAAGGAAGTCAACTGAAGGTGCCTTTTTCATGTTAATCCGTTGTCATCAGCTAACATTGTCAAAAGTGCAGCAACATCCCAAGAAGTTTCGTCCCTTGTCAGCAATGAAAGTGTAACCGCCATTTTGCCCACTGAGCCCTCAAAATGACCCTTTTTTGCCTAACCAATCGTCCAACCTCAGTAAAATGATTGGCAACAGTGCTTTTTTTAATTCCCAAGTAAAAAAATATCCCAAGTATTGGTAAGAACTTTTTCTTGGTGAAAATTAAGAGCCATTTTTAATTGAAGAGCCATTTTCTCAGTATGAAAACCTGTTCCACAAGCATGCCAATCCAAACAATGGAGACCTCTGGAAGAACACCACCGTCCTAACTGCAAAACTGGAAACAATCACTGAAGCAAATTCACAGTCGGACCGAGGACTATAAAACCATTTTCAGATGTTTCATGAATACATGATCAAAAGAAGGGCAACATGTTAATTGTATGTTCTCATTGCAGGATGACCGCCACTCCAAGGCAACTGCCCTTGCAACGTAACCTGAATGTGTCCGCAAGTTGTTGGACCAATGAGACCACAGTGCACCAGTGTGGGTATATCCACCAGGCTGATTGTAGTGCAGGTACAAGAAGTTATTTGCAAAATAAATGTGTGGGGCTCTTTTTTCAGGGTGTCTGCAGGTCCTTAAAGGCTTAAAATGTCTTAAATTTTCCAAGTATTAGACCTAAAAACTCATTAAGTTGTCTTAAATTTGACTCTTAGGTCTTAATGGCCACACAAATCTAATTGATCCATTTTTCAATTTCTTTTTGTCAAAATGAGTCAAGCTAATATGCTGATGACGTGGCTTTAGTTGGTCTTTTACAGCAAACAGACCAATCAGGTGAAGCTGCCTATCTGGCCCACACTAATGCCCTTCAAACATAGTGTCACATCAGCAAGTTAGAAATGAATGTGAGCAAGACTAAAGAATTGATTATCTGCACAAAACAAGATCCGGAGACAGCCAGTTTCACTCGATGGTCAATATGTTGAAACTGTGGAAAATTTTAAATACCTTGGGACGGTTCTGGACTCCCATGTGAGCTTCTCTTGAAATACTGAGTATATTTTCAAGAGATGCTCACAGTGACTTTATCTTCTTAGGACACTAGCCAAGTAGCCATGGTGTTAGTCAGCAGATTTTAGTATTAGTGTACAAAACTATGGTTGAGAGTGTTTTAACTTTTCACCTACCTGCCTGGTATGGTCACCTTAACAGAATAAACTCTGTAAGAGATTATGACACTGGCAAGTAAAATAGTTAGCAAGCCACAGAAGCTCTTGACCCAACTCTTTACTGACAGGACGAGAAAGAAAGTTAGGCGTATCTTGGCAGATAGCTCCCATCTTCTCTTTCGCCAGTTCGAACTCTTGAGCTCAGGGAGGTGCTATAGAGTCCCTCTGGCAACCAAATATGTATTTAGGAAGTCCTTCATCCTTAGTTCCATCAGTATCCTTAACTCGACAAAGTGACAGATGAGCTTCAAACCACAGACAGACACTAAACTGATATGTATTACGTATACTGTTTGTCTGTTTTTACAATCTTTTCTCATGTTTGGTGAGCCATAGACAAATTTAAAGATATATTCTATTCTATTCTGTGGGAAAGTCCACATTTCTGATATTTCAAATATTTAAATCTGACACTGAACCCAAAACTGTGTTTTTGCTCTTTACTTTCACTTACCTGCTGGTAAAATGCAGATTAACCCAACTTACTCCAATAACCATATTACTACATAAAACCTACCTGTCTGCATGGGACCGTATTTTCCATTATACTTACCTGCAATGCTTGAATAAGAAAAAGATTACTTTCCCTAACATCAGTTTTAGATTTGGTAAAAATGGTCTTAAAAGTATTAAGTTTGAGTAATCAGCTTGACAAACAAATCCTCCGCACACTGACATATTAAGTTTGAGTGTTTGATATCTGCAGACACCCCGTATGCTTGCAATATTGATTAAATGCACTTGTTGCAAATGAATAAATGCATTTACATTGCTGTAAGATTAAACTGTTGATATATAATCAGTTGTTTTTTATGTTTACTGCCTTTCAGATGCTGGCACAGGCTTCTGTTGAGAGCTGGTTGAATCTTCAAGTGGAGATGCAAGTTGAAAGTTGGAAGAACTCAGGCTGAAGATTTGCTCAATTGAAAGTGTTTCTGGTGTTTTCAATAAAGACTTTGAAAGGATCTTTGTTGTTCACTCAGTTTTGTCTCGACATGAAAGAAGAACGCAGGTAGCACAGTCATTTCCTGAATTGGATATTGTAGTTTTTAATGTGTCACATGTGTTTGTGTCCTTTTTTCCCACCTCCATTGTGATACTGAAGCTTCTCTAATGGTGAAACAATCCAACATGATCAGTTACCATAGTGAATTTCGAGTCTACATAAATGGGTTGGCAGCAGTAGTCTGACAGCTTGTATTGCTGTGTCAGAAAACTTCAGCATGACCTAGTTTGCACTTCATCAAAATGGTACACCATACTGAAGATGCCATGGTGTTACAGTGAATGTCAGCAGACTAATTACACATCAGGCCTACTGATCACACACTGACTTATTCCTACTGTAGATTTTTTTTCTTTCCTCTTGCGAAATCTGCTGATGCACACCAGATATCACTTCCCTGGTGCTGCTTCCTGATCACTGCTGCATTTTAACCTGAAACATAATATGAGAGAAAGTGCCCTCTGCCAGCATGTGCTACTTTGCAGTGGGGAAAAAAAAGAGACGCCTGTCTATTGTTGAGGTGCCTATTTGCCAGTAGGGGTGATCATCATTTTTGCGTGTAGAAACAGCGTCGTCCTTCCCCCCACCGCCTCTTTTTTTAACTTCTAGCAGAAGTGCGGATGTGAGTTGCATATTGATACGGAACAGGCCGCCAGTTTTTTTTCCTCTTAGCAATGCGTGCTTAGGCAATGATCATTTTGTGGAGCTATGAATCCAGAGGAGCAGACTGTAACGTGGTTGATATCACTAGGAGTGCTCAGCTCGCCTAAAAAGAACATAGCAGACCCGGAGGAGTTTTTGAAAACATCGCTGAAGGATGGGGTCGTCCTGTGCAAGCTCACGGAGCGGCTCATACCTGGCTTCACTCCCAAGGTGAGTTGTTGATCTAAGTTAACTTAAGTCAACAAATGCCAAATGATCGACGGCTCCTGGGGAAAGGAAGGGAGGGGTTTGATGGAAACGGTACCGACTACAACTTCTCCACTGCAGCAGGCCTTGCATTTTTTGTAGCTCACGGCAGCACCCGAGCCGTGAAGTTTTCAATAGCCGCCTGTGCGTTTTGCGTAATGCCCGATGCATCGAATTACAGCTGCGTTTGGGAGACTTTTTCACGTCAGATTTCAAGATGTGGTTTCCTGTGAAGCGAGGAAAATGTTCCGCATTCTTGACATGAGTGAGTCGGTGTGGACACCCACCAAAACAGGGACTAATTCGGTAGGAAGAGTGCATGAAACACATCGGGCACCGACCATATTGGAAAGCTCGAGTAGGGGGGGGGGTGTTACACGAGACTCAGTTTATAAACAACTTTTTTGGATGTGATAAATCAACGTTAACAACATGCTTAGCTCAGTTGTTGAGATGACAAAGTTGATAATGATAAATAACAGTTGCAAAGGGTTCGTCACTTCCTCCTGAAAGGCTCTTCCCGGTGCGACCTCCCCCTTTGAAAAAAAAAGAAGCGGCGTCAGTACAGCTGAAGTAGAATAAAACCGGAAGTGCTAACTTCTCTCTTGTTTGATTTCCAGCTCCATCTAGTTTGCCACTGTTTCTCTTTTGCCGGCACACATTGCTCTAAAAAGGGCAGACTGGACTTTATTTACAAGCAGCGAGTATAAAAAGTTGTCCGCCATTTTTATTTTCAAACGTTCTGACTTGGCCGTTGACGCGACTTTTATTTTGAAAGTTTGAAGTTGAGCGGATGTCGTATTTAAATATGGCTACTTTGACGTTTCTGTGGTGTTAATGGTTATGTATGCATGAAGGAGACGCAGGAAGAATCCACAGTTATTTTGACAACTGTAGGTTACCACTCTCGGATATGCTTCAGCCATGTTACTTTATGCGCTTTTATGTGTTGGTGACATTACAGTGACGTCGGCGTTAGATAAGTGCCTGTGTGTGTCAGATGTCTGTCTGCCATACTAAGCCGTGGTTTGTGTTTATATATTTATTTCGTGTGTGTGTGTGTGTGTTCAGTATTGCCAGGATCCGAGAACTGAAGCCGACTGCATTACCAACATCAAGGAGTTTTTAAGAGGATGCTCGTCCTTGAAAGTGGAGGTAAGTTGTGTCTTGTCAAGTTTCCTGTGATAAAGTAGGATGTTTTGACATGGCCTGACCTCTCTGTTTCATGATGTCTTTACTCAGCCATCTGAGCCCTCTGCAGTTAACACACAAGACTTAAACACACTCTCGCATGTGTTGTGATCTGCTTACCCTGCTGGCATATGTTTTTCTCTCACGTCCATGCTGTCAGTCACTCCCACTGATCAGTCAGGATGGGGAACTCTTCTGACTGGTGGTTTTCATATGGCCACAACTTAGTTTTCAATATACTTCCTTTTATATTCCCTTTCTCTTTTTATACTGCAGTGACATTGATATTTGCAGGTTATAACAATCCCCTCAGGCGTACACTCCAGGGCTGCTGAAATGACGTCCTAATATTGGAGGGAGGCAAATCACTCACAGATGTTGGGAGTTTTCTCTGTCTCTGTACCAGCCTGTTTGTGACCGCCACACTGGACAGTAATTTCTCCTCCAGCTTTATAAATAATCCTTTCTGGTCTTGAGTCACATCACTTGGTTTCTTTAAACAGCTAATTGAGTCAGCAAGCTTGGCTCACTGCAAAGTCAAGTGGTTCAGTAGTTCTGCCCAGCTGGCTTGTTATGTCTGGGAGGTCCCCTTTGCTTTTATCCACCAACCCTGCCGTAGCCCATAATTAGACCTTTTGCGGTCTGCCAGTAGCTCATGGGCTGAAGTTTTTTGGAGAGCTGCTGTCAAATGTATCAGTCAGGGGATGTCTGTGGCGCTACAAGCGAGCCCTACCCATCCTTTGGTCAGTGATGTGAGCATGGTTGAAGAACTTTTTCTCTCTTTTTTTTTTCGTGCCACAGCAAAATGTAGTGCCTGTTTGTCCTGTGACTGCACAAAGAGAGCAGTCATACTGCTTTCACTTCTGCCCCCAGATGCAGAAAGAGGAAGCACCAATTACTGCTCAAGGCCACTGATTTTTTGCTGCGTTATAAACTGCATGAGATGTTTATTTGTTATGATTTTCTGCACTGCTACAGCCATCCAGAGTAACATGTATTCATCACATGACTCATTGAACTTGGCTCTAACCAGGGTCAAGAAGTCAATACTGGCAACAGTTTAGAGTCAATAATTGTGATGTGAGGCATATGTACTCTGCTTTGTTGTATCAAAACAAATATTTTTTCCAGTATTTTCTACATTTGAAGCCACTGGTACAAAATATTATGCATAATTAGCTGTTTTCTTGCATGATGAAAAGCAATCTTGGTCGTCATGTAGACCCTCAGGCTGACCCCACACCTAGAGATGTAATGGTCACACTTGCTTTAACTCTGGAGGAGTTTGTACACAACCCACGATGAGCAAGGCAGAACTACTCAAACTCTATATTTAAGATGTTTTATTTAAAATGTGAAACCTTATCCGCTGGAGGAAAGAAGATAGCCGTCTGAGACAGAGCAAGCAAGCAGTGTGACCGCCTGTGTGTGCGCGAGCGTCGATGTGTGCGCGCAAGTGCGCAGCGACTCGCAAATGAGTCTGGCACTGTCTGTTTTATTACAAACCACTAAGTCACAAAATATGGGTCATGCTCAACATGTCAGTTTTTATCTCTGTCTTGTTATGGGCTTATTCAAATCTCTGTGTGTGTTTCATTGTGTGTGTGTCTCACTCTCTATTGTCTGTGCTGCAGTCCAGGTTGTCTGTGTGTTTGTGTATACTAAGCAAGACTTACCGCTCAGATCTGTCCTATCAGTAGCAACACTTCTGATTTTGTCTTACTCTTTTTCCCCATCTGATGAATTCCAGCTCGTATGAACAGATGGTTTGGGTTTTTTTTTTTTTGGTCTGATGCCATTTTCTCTGTTCCTTTTCCATCCAGGGGTTTGAACCAGAGTGGTTATACACTGGCGAGAATTTTGGCAAGGTGCTGACCACTTTGCTGGCAGTCAACTTTGCCACACAAGGTGAGAGTTTTGCCCTCTCTTTCTGTACTTCCTGTCACTCATATCGGGCAGTGCTTGATAAAAATTTGTCATCTGTGAAAGTAAAAAATCAAATTGTGTGAAAGTGCGTACATTGTCTGACCAGGACACTGTTTTTGTGCTCAGGTCAGAGTGTAGAAAAACGAAAGATGCAGAGTCCAGGTCTAGATTTAAAGAGTTTATTTAGCTGCAGTTTGAAGCAGATACAAAAAAATATTGTGTGAAATGAAAGTGTCAAATGCTCAGCCCCGTAACAGTTTACATGTGTCTGGTTCTATAAAAATACACCACAACAGCACAGACTGATAAAGAACAGTAAATCTGGCACAGACAGCAAAAAGCAAACCCAGGCTAGACATAGGCATTTACATAACAGCTTGCATACGGAGCCAACGGCTAATAATGTCTGCAATGGAAGCTATCAATTAACAATTAGCAAGAACTAAATAGGCATAAAACTGTGCAGCATATAATGACAGGTACTTGCAAACAAAAATAGTGGCATCTGGTCTCACATTATAGTATCCTGATGTGTGAGAAGACATCATGAATTCATTAAAATCTGCATATTACACTATATACTGCACAAAATAATTCTTTAGTGCTCATTCTTTCCTTGCCACTTGATGCAAACATGAAAATAAACAAGCTCTGATAGTGAAAAACATCACGTGTAGCAGTTAGCATCAGGTTAGTTTCTAGGTTTTTATAGTCTCAGGGGTTCTGCAGGTTATAAATGTTACTGTATATTACGTGCACTTTCTTTTCTTAGATCTAACATGCCCACAAACACATTTTAAAATACAATTTGCTTCATGTCTGGGCCCCTGTTGTCAAGCTTCTGATGGCTTATTAGGGTGTTCCATTTCACATCTCCATTATTTCTTACGAACTGTACTTGTATTTTTTTAATCTGTTCTTTTTTTGTGAATAAAATTGAATTGACTGATATAAGCAGCAGCAAAGTGATGCCTTTTCCACATGTATTTGCGATAATAATAAGAATAATAACTTTATTTGTGCAGCCGTTTTCAAACCACAGTTACAAAGTGCTTTGCAGAACATGATAAATAAGTAATAAGTACACACCTTCAAGATAAAAGCAACAAAAAGATAAATAAAACCAGAGAACAACTAGATAGAACAGTGTGTGTGTGTGTGATAAACAAAATAATAAAAGTGAGAATAGAGCGATAGAAACAAGACAAACAACAGATGAAAAAAAGCCTTTCTGGGAAAGTAGGTTTTAGGGAGTGATTTAAAAGAAGCCACTGAGTTTGCTGACCAAAGTTCCTCAGGCAGGGAGTTCCACAGCTGCGGCGCTCTTAACAGAAAATTTGACGGTGGTGAAATCATAGTGGTCTTGGTCATTTTTCACAGACTTTGTCCATGCAGCCATTGTAAATCATGACTGTGTGTGTAACCCGTGGGCAGCTGGTGTGGCAGTGTGTGTTTGTGTCATGCTGGGTGCCATATTTACTCATGTGCATCCATTGTGAATAATATCCTCTTTATGCGTCTTTTCCATTTAGATTAAGCTCAGAAAGGAGCAAAATGCGCAATGTGACTGAATAGGAGTGTATTGCTTTTAGACACACACACACACACACACACACACACACACACACCCTTCTCAAGTGCATTTCTTCAATAAGGACACAGCATAAAATGGTTTGCAGTGCAGCAGCTCCACAGCAGTCTGGGGCTAATTACTTTGCTCTAGAGTCCTCGTTTGGGGGCACTGAAGAGGTAATACTGGTCTCCCTCTAGTTTCCTGCTTACCGGACAACAACCAGCAGCCTCAGAAATACATAGTCAGCGTTTTTAGACCAATCTGCCACCTCTGCATGCTTTATGATAATCTCATAATGTTCCAGGCTATTTGAGAACATGCGTTTGTGAGATTCTTGTGTGTAAACAGTGAGCTGTGGCTAAATGACAGTAAGGGTGGAGCATGATTTTAGTGCTGCAGCTAATGATTAATTTAATTTCTGATGAACTGATTGGGCTGTAAAATTGTGAAAAATGACCTTCACAGCTTGCCAGGCCCCGAGGTGACGTCTTCAAATTGGCTGTTTTATGTGATTAACAGACAAGTGCACCAAATCCTCACATTTTGGAAGCCAGCAGCAGCAGTGAATATTTGGCATGTTTGCTTGATGATTGACTAAACTGATTCATTATCTGGATAGTTTTTGACCCATCAGTAATAATAACCCTCACCACAACTCAACAAGTAGTCTACATGATGCACAGTTTATGTCTGCTATGTTTCACCATCTGATTGGTCCATCCATGCACCCTGGTCTTCCAAACTTGTTAACAGGTGATCATATTGAGGAGAATTATGTTCTAAACTTAACTTATAGACTTTTCTGCATTGAGACAATCTTTCAAGAAAGAATCGCAGTGCTTCTAAGAACTGATTTTTTTCCCCCCTCACCTTTCTTTGATGATATGTTACACCTGCTATGGCGTTTTAAATGCATGATCAATCTCTTAAGTGCACTTGAATGAAGGGGAGGATGCACGCCACCGTGTGGGACGTGGACTAGAAGCCTCTGTCAGTACTCTGGCTCTGCTTGATATGCGAATCCTTTACAGGCTGGTGATGCCCGGCAGCTGTTCTCCCATCTTCAAAAGTGAACTTGATTTGAAGTGGATTAGTCACAAGTTAGTTGATATGATCAAACATACGAGGCCTCTGTGTTTTTACTCGAGATCCCCTTCCAAGTCTGGCTTTGCTCCTGACTTACTGTGCGTTCCTGTGCTCAGAATTTATGTTTGTTTAGGGGAGATGCTTTTGTGCATAGCCTGCATACAGAAATAACTGTGGTAACCACAGAGCGAAGCTGACAGAAGGGCTTGTTAGGCTTCGCTGTATGTGTTCGGAGTGGCATGCAGGATCGAGGAGCCCCACCTGGAGTACATATAGGCCGCCTTGCTGCCTTCACAGTCCTGTTCGACATATCAGTTTGGCCTCCCTGGCGCCTCAGCATATGGACAACAATAGGGAGTCTCTATACGTTACATAGGTTCTACATGATCTGCTGATAAAAGTGTTACCGTAGAATATTTTACTGCCTGTAAGTGAAAGTGCACTAAGGCATCAGTCAGTTTTATAGGCTCTGTGTTAAACTCCTTATTGGATCTGAATTAAAGGTTACTAAGGCTAATGGTGCAGTCTTATTTATTTTTTATTCCTCTGTGATTTGCACAAGGATTAGACAGTGGGCCTGGCTCGCATCCAGCTGGCATTTGATAAGGAGGCTTCAGTGAGTCTGTTTCTGCTTGTTGGCATGTTAGAGGTTGCAGGGCTGCCATGTGTCACTTTTCAAATGAGTTCTGGCAACAAAATTGATACCTCTGTCAGTGAAGCTCAAGGACTGCACTTACACTGCAGGACAGCTGGCAGCCACTGACCCTAAATCACTGTTCCTCTGCTGCAGTGGCTCAGTGATGGCACAGTGGAGGGGTTGAGTGTTGGTAACATAAATTAGATTTTGATTTTTTTTTTTTTTTTTTTTTTCACTGAACTGCACTTCAAATAGG
Organism: Epinephelus fuscoguttatus; assembly: GCF_011397635.1. Lineage (NCBI taxonomy): Eukaryota > Metazoa > Chordata > Actinopteri > Perciformes > Serranidae > Epinephelus > Epinephelus fuscoguttatus. Next base: position 18,462,240 of record NC_064760.1, on the reverse strand, counting down.
AGATGGGATTGTAGGACATTTTGTTAAAGGGACAGTTCACCCCAGATTTGAAAATATATGTTTTTCCTTGTAGCTGTAGTGCTATTTATTAATCTAGATCAGGGGTGTCAAACTCATTTTAGTTCACGGGTTACACACAGTCCAATTTGATCGCAGGTGGGCCGGAGCATTCAAACCATTGCATAATATCCTCTAAATAACCTCCAAAAGTTTCCCTTTTCCTTGTTATAAAAAGTATATTTTAAAAGCGCTAATCCATTTTCAAACAAACCGCCTGTAATTTCTTCAGAAGGCTTAAATGCAATTTTAACAATATTTCTCAATTGTTCCTCGTTCAGTCAGTCGACTACTCACTGTCATTACATGTGCATTTTTTCTGTACATTTCCACTCCTGTGTAGTAATCCCGACACCTCCGCACATCTGGCCTTGTCTGTTTGACGCCCCTGATCTAGATTGTTTTGCTGTGAGTTGCAGAGTGTTGGAGATATCTGCTGTAGAGATCTCTGCCTTGTCTTTAATATAATGGAACTAGATGTCACCCAGCTTGTGGTGCTCAGAGCGGCAAAAATACACGATTTGAAAAACTCAACAGCAATGTCTCTTTACAGAAATCATGACCTGCACAAACAAGCACAAGCCTCTTGTCCATGAGTAGATGCACACCTCCTTTTGCACAGTGATACAGCTGACAGGTGTAGTTTGGTAGAAAGAAAATAGTCCCTACATGACGCTGCCCACAACAAGGTCTGTGGAGTAGCTCACCCAGCTTGTGGTGCTCAGAGCGGCAAAAATACACGATTTGAAAAACTCAACAGCGATGTCTCTTTACAGAAATCATGACCTGGTTACTCAAGATACTCCACAGACCTTGTTGTGGGCAGCGTCATGTAGGGACTATTTTCTTTCTACCAAACTACACCTGTCAGCTGTATCACTGTGCTGTGCATCTAAGGTGAACTAGCAGTAGATGCACACTTCCATCTGCACAGTGATATGTTTGTCATTCGGTAGGAAGAGAATAGTTGCTACGTGAAACTGCTCACAGCAAGGTCTGTGGATTATCTTGAGTAACTGGGTCATGATTTCTGCAGAGAGACATTGCTGTTGAGTTTTAATTTTTAAAATATATATATTTAATTTTTTTAATTTTTGGGCGCTTTGAGCACCAGAAGCAGAGTGCCATCTGGTGCCATTGTATTCAAGAGACAGCCAATACCTCCAACACTCTGCAACTCACACCAAAACAATCTAGATTGATAAGTAGAGTAGTAGAATTTTGGGGTGAACTGTTGCTATGAGTGATCACTGAGACCTATTTATATTATAATCTAAAGACATCATGTTGCCTTACAGCTGCTTTTTCTTATTTTGCAGCAGTGTGCCAGTTTTGGTTAAATCAGATGATTCTATCAGGCATAGTAAATGTGTAGCCCGTGTGTGTGGGTGTGTGTTCCCTGTCCTGGGGCTGTGCAGAGCAATGGACCGTACTCACATGAATTATCATCATGTTGTCAGCCCCCAAAGTACGTGCACCTGCGTCAGCTGTGATGAAGATGATGATGCATGTGTTTATGGTGCAGTTTGTTGTTCACCTGATGAAGTTCAAACATCGATGTACTCGAAATGAAAAAGGCTCTGTGTGTGTCCACAGACTGTGCTGCTGAGAGGTCATGTTCGCAGTCTGGTGCCCACTCCCCTAGTCAGTCGACATCTTCACACACACTCTCCTCTGCCAAATCCAAAGGCTCTCTGCGTAGGCAATCCAAATCAGTGGTAAGGTCTTTTTTTATATACAGTATGTTTATTTATCTTGTTTGTTTACTTGACATGCGTGCTTGCTTTTGCACATTTAATAATGTTGTTGTTACTGTCAGATCATTAAGTCGTTGTTTACCCCAGATGACTGCTCAGTGCATTCTCCTGCATAATGAAGAGAAACAAGCCAAATTTAAAAGCATAATGCGCAGGTCAAACAGTGGGTTAATGTTGTTTTATAACGCCCTGTGTACAGACAAGCACATGCAGACAAATATTTCTGCTGATACGTCCCATGAGCTTTGTGTCCCTGCTGCTGACCGTCTGTCTCTCTAACAGGAGATGTCTGAGAACGGCGGAGGCGGGCAGCTGATGGTGAAGGCCCGCTTCAACTTCAAGCAGAACAATGAGGACGAGCTGTCGTTTAATAAAGGTGACGTGATTCAAGTGGCGCGACAAGAGGAGGGAGGATGGTGGGAGGGCACGCTCAACGGCAAGACAGGCTGGTTCCCCAGTAACTACGTGCGGGAGATCAAACCTTGTGGTGAGTTGAGACACACAGTCTGGATCGTGATTTCCTCAGTATCATGGTTTTCAACGTTTCTGAGGGAGTTTTTATAATTTGCAAAACAAAAATGTAGCTTAACTCACATGGTAACTTGCATTTAACACTTTATTTTTGAAGTGTAATGATGGTGTAACGGTAGAGTGCAATGATGCAGTGGCATCGCTTTGGTTTAAAAAAAAAAAAAGGTGATGAAAAACTGTGAAGTTGCAAAACAGATAGCAGTTTAGTGTAGCCTCAGGTCTCAGAGATAGCATGACATTTTTGACATTATGTGTGTTCCAACACATTGTATGAACTATAATTAGCACTAATTAAAATCATTTGCAGGAGAGAATATGAAATAGAAATGCTGAGGTCTTGTTCAACTGAAAAATAATTTCAAATGTGCATTGTTATTTGTGTAGGTCACTAAAGATTTCATCTTTCCTTAGAAGATTTTTTTTCCTTCAGTTGGGTGTTTGACTCCAAATTGATTTCAAAGATGCTTTTTAATGTCTGGATGTTTGATATAAATATTTTAGATGATTATTTTGAATTAGCTCTGCTCTAATCCTTGTTACTTATCTCCTCCACAGAGAAGCCAGTGTCTCCTAAAGGAACTCAGCTGACCAAGAACTACTACAGTGTGGTGAGTCAAAATGATGCAGGACTTGTAAAGTTATTCATTCTGTGTCACGTACACACTTCGTTCCACGGAAAAATGTGTTTTCATGCAGATCGTAATGATACTTAAAGCAGGAATTCATACATTTAAAGTAATGTGTCATTCTCTTAACTCTTTATTGGAGTTTGTCAAAATGCAGGCTGTCTTGGTCCTGCTACTGTCCTGGTTAGGGAAAACAAAGATCATAATGCAAATCATCTAGCAGAGTAAATGAGCTCAAATCTGGACAGTGATCAGACCATAATCATAATAATAATCTTTGTTAATAAAGCACTTTTCAAAACAGCATTATAAAGTGCTTTACATGTCAATAAATAAAACAACTTTTAAGATAACTGATAAAAACACTTTGGGTATATAAAAACTGAAGAAATAAAAGACGGTCTAAATGAGCTTAAAACAAGTGAAATCAGGAAAGGCACCTTGATAAAAGTATGTGTTAAGAAGGGATTTAAATGAGATCACTGACTCAGCCGACCTGATTTCCTCTGGCAGATTGTTCCAGAGCCTCGGGGCCCTGACAGCAAACATTCTGTCCCCTTTAGTTTTCAGCTTGACCTCTGAAATATACAAAAGACCTCTGCGCGAGGACCAAATAGTACGTCCTGGCTTACGGTCCTAAGAGGTCAGAGATATAGCTGTGAGAGAGAACATGAAGACCCTTAAAAGTAATCAGTAAAATCTTAAAATCTATTCTAAAACATACTGGGAGCCAGTGCAAAGAGGCTGAAACTGGAGTGATGTGATCATGTCTCTTTGTTCTGGTTAAAGAAGTAATACCGATGTAGTGATCACAGGATCTGGATCTTTGTTTATTTTTCTTGTTTTTAACTGCCACAAAACTTGTAAGCATTGCATGACTTTGTTCTCTCACTTTTATGTGAACTTAAAGGGACACTTCACCCTAAATCCAAACATACATATGTTTCCTCTTACCTGTAGAGCTGTTTATCAGTCTAGATTGTTTTGCTTTGAGTTGCAGAGTGTTGGAGATATCAGCCGTAAAGATGTCTGCCTTCTCTTGAATATAATGGAACTAGATGGCACTCAGCTTGTGGTGCTCAAAGTGCCAAAAAATACATTTGAAAAACTCAACAGCAATGTCTCTTTCCAGAAATCATGACCCAGCTACTTAAGGTAATCTATAGACCTTGTTGTGAGCAGTTTCATGTAGAAACTATTTTCTTTCCACCAAACAACATTCTCCAACCGAATCACTGCACAAATCTAGATTGATAAATAGCACTACCGGTAAGACAGGTGGACTGAACTGTTTCTTTGACATAACCAAACAACTGATGAAGTATTGTAGACCAACACAGACAAAAATAATCCAGATTTTCCTGATTATTAACCAGTTTTACCTGAACATTTCGTTTATAGGAAATACTGTGCCGTCATAGAGTCATTTGCTGAAATTAAATATTCTGCTGATTGTGCTGCTTTTGCAGGTGGTACAGGACATCTTGGAACATGAGCGGGAGTTTGTCAAAGAATTACAAACAGTGCTGAGTTGTTACCTACGACCACTGCAAGCCAGCGACAAGTAAGTGCAATGACAAGGAGGTGTGACAGAGGCACCAAACACAGAGGGCAATGTGGATTGCCAGAGAAATCTCGTTGGTTAATCGGATGATTCAAAAGCCTTGCATTCAATTTTTTTTTTTTTTTAACTATTTCAGTACATATGAATTTAACGTTTTCAGAAATTGGTGAATATTGTTGAATTAACATTGTGATTGACATTTGTCATTGTCTGTGTTTCTTCAGAGTGAGCAGTGCAGACAGCGCCACCCTGTGTGGAAACCTGGAGGAGATACTCACCTTCCAGCAGGGACTGTGTGTGGCTTTGGAGGACTGTACCAAGTAAGTCACGCTGGACACAGACCTCCATGAAAACCTTTGTAGCTTGATCAGTTTCATTTAATTAATTACTCTCAGTGTAGAGCAGCATTTGGACCGCAGCATACACCCTGCTGTGACTGCTCTGTGGGACATATTTAGACGCCCTTAGAAAACCATTGTTCTCATTAATGTCCTACAGTAGCTCATTTACTACACTGCACACAGAGTGCGCATTATTGCCAAATGTTCTGCAATACATACCATAGCTGATTATTTATGCAATCACTTCCTTCCTCCCAGACATCTCCTCCTATTTATTTCTTCATGGTACAGATACCAACATGCAAAGACTGGAAACATTTTTGAATTAGGTAATCCATCATGGTGAACTTGAAGCGCAAGATACAGTCATATATTTTAGAAAGTATAATGCACTTTGGAAATATTATGTAAAACTCAAAGAAACACTGTAAACTAAAAAAGGTTTCCAAACTGCAAGAACAGTCTTGTTACCTACTTGTCAGTAAAACTGAGCAATGACAGCTTTTCACTTATTGGTAAATGATGCAGGATATCGTCGCTCCAACACTTTCTCTTAGTCTCCTTCCATATCTCTTTTCATTTTCCAGCCCATTTCTTTGCTCTTATCACCTCTCTAACCTTGTCTCTGTCTCTCTGACTTTGCAGAGTCCCAGAGGGCCAGCAGAGAGTGGGGGGCTGCTATTTAAACCAGATGTGTCAGATCAAGACTCTGTACCTGGCTTACTGTTCCAGCCATCCTTCAGCTGTTTGCATCCTCACCGACCACAGGTCAGCCCCTGCACACAAAACAACATACCAAAGCCATTCATTACCACAGCAAAGAAGTCTGATTCTGAATCATGAAGATATTTTGAGAATTGGGATGAATAGTGCAAATGGATAGCCCTGCTGTCATATGATAAATGTGTTAAGTCATTTAGTCATAGACTTTGATGCTTGCAGTAGGACTGGGCAATATAAAGATATTATATCAACATGATATGAGTTTGTGGCGTAGCTTTATCCCCACTTGAAGAAAGTATAAGTTGGGCTCCAGACAAGAGAAGAAACATCCACATTACTGATGATTATTTACCAACCCTCACCTATGGTCATGAGATCTGAGTAGAGACTGAAAGAGCAAGATCGTGGATACAGGTGACCAAAATGAGTATCCTCCGTGGGGTGGCTGGGCTCAGCCTTAAAGATAGGGTGAGGAGCTCAGATATGCGGAGCTCAGATATGCTCCTTCGTGTCTAAAGGGGTCAGTTGAGGTGGTTTGGGCATATGATCAGGATGCCTCCTGTTAGAGGTGTTTGGGGCACGTCCAACTGATAGAAGGCCCCGGGGCAGACCCAGAACACGCTGGAGGGATTCCGTATCTCGGGGAGAGGGATGTCTGGGGTGCTTTGCTTGGCCTGCTGCCCCCGCAACCCGGCCCCAGATAAGCGGAAGAAAATGTATGGATGGATGGATGGATCACAATATCGATATGGAGATATTTGGTCAAAAATATTATGATATTCGGTTTTCACCGTATCGCCCTAGATTTTTTAGGCTTTTGATTGACTTTCATGAGCCTAATGGTGGTAGACTCACTCAACCGATGAAGGTAACTACTTAATATCTGTTAACAAGGTTTTTTCTTTAAAAAAAAATAAACAAACAAAAAACAGAATCTTGTGATATAAACCAGCAGGGGTCACAAGATGACTTCAAGTGGTCAGGAGATGATTTCTTGGACAAAGAAATAAGAGGAAAAAAAGGTTGCGAACCCTCAGACTCTGTTTTTGTATCTGTATTTTTCACGGTAATTTGAGCCATAGTTTTAAGAAGAGTTGCTGTGGGTCATTGGTGTGTGATTTCTGAACTGTTCTTTAGCTTTGAGCCACAAGATGTCAGCATCGCACCTATAACTGACTCGGAGGCCAACCTGAGTCGGAGCAGTTACACCGAGTCCTCCATGTGTTTAAAGTTTCCTTCTGTTCAGTTACTATAATAAAGCCACGTTTTCACTGCTGTTAGGAAACTGTTTTTCGCACATTGATCTCAGTAGCTGTGAAATAGCAGAAACACCATGGTGTAATTTAAATGATTCAGTCTTGTGTAACTTGCTGCTTCTACACTGTGAGCTGCAGCTTAAGTTGAATTACACACAGGAAGCTGACTGTTGACAGGATACACAGTATTGCGGTTATGTTACCAGGCAAGCGAGGCGCTTTTTTCACAGTAAGCACATTTGCATTTCAGTTGCAGAAGCCCTTTTTCTGGTGACATTTACTCACCGTTAAAATATTAGTGATGCTACAGGAGGCCGCCTGATTGAAGTTTTGGATCATGGAAACATGAATGGTGTTACTTTCAAAGCTTTTTTTTTTTTTTTTTTTGCAGTGAACCAAGCATGTTGCAGAAAAAGTGCAGAAATTGATGACCTCATTTGTGCTGCCCTTTAAATGCATTCGCACCCTTACAGTTGCTTGTGGTCCGTTTTCTCACATACAACAGGTGTGATATATTGTGTTAATGTTTCTTGCAGCTATGACAAATACATGGAAACATTTCAAAAGTGGCTTCATACGAGACCGGATTTCTGTTCCTTATCAGAAAGCGGTTTTTATTTCAGTGGTTTGTTGTCACAAGATCTGAACTCAGTGCCTGTTCAGAGAGCTTTTCTTAATGCAGTGAATAAGCATATGATTAAATTGTGACCTTTTTGGAGGATTATTTTTTACTTTCAGGGTGTAAATGCCCTTATGTTGACTTGTGTTATGTTGGTGTATGTAAATGTAACTTTGCTCTGGAGGCACGCTCTGTGGAAAAAAAATTTCCCTTTGGGGACATTAAAATCTATACAAATATCAATTTTCCACTTACCTACACAGATAACATAGGGTTTGATAGATACTCTCTTGCAGTTAATAGCATTTCCAAAACTTGAGTGGATGGTTAAAACATTATTTATGCAAATGTATGTGAATACCAGTCCTACTGAGTGTGTGCCATCTGGACTCACAGACATATTTAGTTAAATTGACGAACCTTACATTGAAATAAATCCTCAAATTAATGCAATGTAATGACCAAACTGCTTTTTGCATGTATGGTATTAACGTATCACCACATTCTCTTCATCTTCTTCTTCTTCATTCATCTTCTAACCGCTTCATCCTCTTGAGGGTCGCGGGGGGGCTGGAGCCTATCCCAGCTGACATTGGGCGAGAGGCAGGGTACACCCTGGACAGGTCGCCAGACTATCGCAGGGCTGACACATAGAGACAAAGACGGACAATTTAGAGTTATCAATTAACCTAGTCCCCAATCTGCATGTCTTTGGACTGTGGGAGGAAGCCGGAGTGCCCGGAGAGAACCCACGCTGACACGGGGAGAACATGCAAACTCCACACAGAAGGGCTCCCACGCCCGGGATCGAACCGGCAACCCTCTTGTTGTGAGGCGAGAGTGCTAACCACCACACCACTGTGCCGCTCCATCACGTTCTCTGCATCTTTGAAACGTCCTTGACCTGCACAGTCAGAGAATTGCTCTGTTCTCTGTATTTTAACCCCATAGGAGTATTCTACCATTGCCCTTAACTGTGCATGACAAGTGTGTGTTTGTGTGTGTTTTGCAGCGAGGAACTGGACAAGTTCATGGAGAGCCAGGGAGCCAGTGCTCCAGGGATCCTGACCCTAACCACCAGTCTCAGTAAGCCCTTCATGAGGCTTGACAAATACCCCACGCTGCTGCAGGAGCTGGAGAGACATGTGGAGGTACAGGAGCAAATAACCACTGAAATCATATAGAATTAAAAACATTTCTTTGATGCTGTGGTAATGCTGTAGTCATATCTATTCTGTGTATTTATAATCACAGTTCAAATATGGACTTGATTCACACCTGACAACTTTATAACCACTAATGTCTGATAAGGTATAACAGTGGAAAGTTAAAAACCCTCAAGGCTTCATCTCTCTCAATCTCTGACTTCCTTTTTGTATCACCGCATACCTAGAATGTCGCTTGAACGTTTAGAGGTCTTGGGTTCGATTCAGGCTGCTATGATTGATCTGATGTTTTGTTTATTTCCTCCACAGGAAGCCCACCCAGACTATACTGACATTGTAAAGGCAACAGCAGCATTTAGGAGCCTAGTGGTAAGTCTGGAGCATCTAGGGGGCTTTGCATGCTTAAACTAACCTTAAACTGTATCATCTTTGTTAATCTCCACCAGGAATCAGGCTGAGTTAAAGAACCTGTAAGCCTCTCATGTCAATTCTCAATTACTGGATTGTAAATCTGCTGGATTTCCTATTTTGTCCATTTATTGATGTGTTTTCGCAACAAAATTCAAGATACCGTTTTGTGTCAAAGGTTAAAATGTGGCTTCAGTAAATTTGCTTTTTAAATGTTTTGTTTCTAATGTTAATCTGGGTTCCCACAACGCCCTGAAATCCTTGAAAGTTTGTGAATTTGAGGCCTGAATGTGTTTGAAAATAGATGTAAATAGACAGTCGGTCATTGAAAGTGCTTTTTCTTCTCAGTATTTTTGTTTTCGTAATGTTAAATGTTAAAAAGGCTACGTTTCGCTGTCTGCATGTGTGTCTCTGTCAATTGCGCTATTGTTGTTTAATTGTAGTCTGTGAGCTTCTGTAAAGTCTGCTAGTTCTTATTATAAAAATTATTTGTGTCGTCACAGGAATTAACCTTGATCGGTGTTTAATGGGTGTTGGGTCCTTGAATTTGATGAAAATTGGAAAGTAGGGCTGCAAAATTAATTAAAATATTGTCAAAATTGCAGTGTGGCTGAGTGCAGTATCCAAATATCAGGAGCTGCAATTTTTTGATAAAAGTGAAATGTGTTATATAACATATGACAGTATAAGAAGACTCTGTTGGTTCAACTTAGAAAATTTAGGTAACAGTTTTAATGCAAATTTATAAGTAGTTCCAACTTGGGCCTTATTGAGTCAATCCTATGGGTCTTTTATAATCTGACAAACCCAATTAGTTTAGTACAACCAACATGATTTTCTTTGACCTCGAAAAGCTTAATTATTCAATATTTAAACAAAAGTTGCGGTGATGTTTTTTTTTTTTTTTATACTGATAATTCAATAAAGATGGACAGAGCATCAACAAACAAACATTGAACCAACAAGGACACAAAGAACAACGCACCCACCAACCCAGGAACAAACATAGAAGGCCAGACCGGGGAAAGGAAATCCGATAGACAAAAATAAATAAATAAATAAATAAATGGAAAAAGAAAAAAATAATTAATTAATTTTTAAAAAAGGGAAAAATGACAACAAATGAATTCACTTGTGTGACATAAGTAGGGGAGTACAACATGTTTCATTACTATTTTCAGCTTCCATATTTGCGAAAAAAGTTAAAAATGGCTGCCAGGTAACAAAGAAGCGTGCAGTCGATCCTTTAATAAAACAATGGATTTTCTCCAAAATGATACATAACATCCTTAATCCAGTGTCCATATGTTGGAGGTGAAGAGTCCTTCCATTTACCCAGGATGAAGTGAGCAGAATGTCCGTTTGGGCTCTACTTAAGTTAACATCTAGAGGAGTTACTCCAAATATTGACAGGGTGTCCGCGGGGTCTTAAAAAGTATTAAAAGTTGATAAATCAAATGTCAGAAAATTAAGGCCCTTAAAAAGTATTAAAAAGTCTTAATTGTGATTTTATGAAGTATTAAATTTTCTTGGCATTCAAGCTTTGACAAAAAGTATCCATGAATGTATAATTTATTTTCCTTCTTGCAACTATTACAAACAACGATGTGTAGGTGGGCACACTCGGACTGCCACTCGGGGCCGTGCACGTACCTGTGCGACATCATGCGACGGTGCACGTCCAGGCGCCAAACAGAGGAGAAAAGACAATAAAAAATCCTTCTCATCTTATCTGAGTTCTGTTGTATGTTTGTGCTCCATAGATTTAATTGCAAACTACAACTGTTTAGTAAGTTAAAGATGCGTTGCTGCTAACGACAGCTTGAAGTGGCGATGAGGTCTTAAGGTTTTTTTGGAAGGTCTTAAAAAAGTCTTAAAAAGGTATTGAAATTAATCTCAGGATCCCTGCATATATTCTGATTGATCAATATCATTGCTAATCTTAGCCACCTGAGCTCTGGGTCAACCGAGTGTTGTGGTGATGTTTAGTGGTCAAATTATTTTATTGAAGATATTCTAACTTGCTTTTGTTAAATTGCATCCCACCCAAAAAATGCCCAAACTGTTTTTGATTGTAACCAACATAAAATAAGTTTTTAAACTGATTAAAACACTTTAATGTAACAAACTGATTTTTTTATGTTGAAAAACGTCTTTATTTTAAGCATTATCTATAAACCCTATGAATCATTTTTTAGAGTGTGTTATATATGAAGCATTGTGGTGCTACAGAGATGCTCCGGCCTACAAATCATATTCCAGATGTAAAGGAACACACTTGTTTGGTACTGTACAGACCCAGACATAAATCACATCGTCATTTTATATCTTTTTCGGTGAAAATAAAATGCAAAAATGACCTTCCTTACTAAAATCACGTCACATATTGCAACATCTGTCAATATAATTGCAATATGCCTGTTTTTGTATATTGTGCAGGCCTACATGGAAGTCCTTGAAAAGTCCTTGAATTTGGTGTTAAAGAATGTGTGGGAACTGCCAAAAGTGCTGAAATGAAATTCGTCTCATGTGGGTTATTTTTGACTATTTAGGGTGTTAATGATGTCACCTCTGTGTGTGTTTCAGATGAGCTACACACAAATAACAATGTAGCGTAACCTAGCATTTCATAATTAAACACAGCTCTGGCGAAAGGGAATGTATATGAGGTTTTTTTTTTTTTCTGCTGCATGAGTGATGATGTTGTTCCTACAGTGGGTGTGAACTGAAATGCCATCTTAAAAGAGTTGGATTAGAAACAAGCGACCGCATTGTACCTGAGCGAACATCGCTGTGAGACACAGTTTCCTCAGTAAAGCTCCGAGTTCCTAGTAAGAATAGATAAGGTGACTCACACATGTCTCTTCAGCAGAGCTGCACAGGAAAGCGGGAAAAAAAAAACATCACACAATACTATTGTGACTTGCAAGCCTCATTTTTCTTGTGCGTTTTGAATGTGTGGTTGGGTGGGCAGATGCTACTAAAAAAAAAAAAGCTTGTTGCGTCGCTGCAGTGCTCCACGTTCAGGACCTCATTTTTACATTTACGATGTGCAGTGGAAAATCACAGATGTTGCATTGTCATTTGTTCTGTTCGTAGAGGGAGAGCCCCTGCCTAGCACCTGAAAATGTATGACTTTATGCTGCAGGTTACCCCACATACTTCTCCCCCCCAATAAAACAAACAACGCAATAAATATCAACGTAAACAGTTACATTTCTAAAGCCATATCCAGATTGGGGTAAAAATCCCTGATGCTCATTACTCAGTATTTCTGAAAAGACAAGAAACCACCTTTTTCAGTGAGAGTAGGTGAGGCATGTTGTGAGTAATTTGAACTGAAACTCTATCTGCAAAAAGATAAAGTTATTTCCAAATCTATCCAAAGTGGCCTTGTGTATCTCACTGTTCCAATGATTCATGAAATGTTTTGTCATCTCCACTGACTGATGCATACATTTGTGTCTGTGTGTTTAGACGCAGTGCCAAGAGCTGCGGAAGCGAAAGAACCTGGAGCTCCAGATCTTGTCGGAGCCTGTGCGGGGCTGGGAGGGAGACAGCATGAAGAGCCTGGGTCATGTGACATACATGTCCCAGGTCCATGTGAAAAATGGCTCCAGTGAGGTGAGAGACGTGTCAGGCTCCTCGCAGTCCAGGACTCGCATCAGTCGTTAGGATTCATATGTCTGAAGCCCAGTTCAGATCAATGATTCACGATGAGATGAAACCGTTTTAGAACGTTGCAGAGAAAAGTTGCAGCAGTGTGAAGGGGCCGTCTGAGCTCAACTCAAGCCGGCTGATGATGTTACCTTCAACTGCAAAGCACGTCACCTGTTTGAACAGCCAGTCAGCTCATAGCAAAGTCAGCTGGTCAAGTCAAAATGGCCACAGATGGCAAGTTCGCTTGCTGCTGCAAGTGCTCCGTCCCCGCTGAGCCGTCTGTTTCCGTCCTCATGGTGTGTTGGTGTCAGATGGTGGGTTGCTGCTGCTGCTCGCTGTATGTGCTTATGCCACCCCCACACACACACACACACACACACACACACACTCACTAACTGATTAATTGGAGCTAGTTATTTATAATATAGTGGCATATCTATTATGAATACAGTCTGTCTGATGCTCATTTTGCTTCTGTTTTTTGCTGTTTCATCGCTACTACAAATGCAGCTGTAGCCAGTATCTCACTATCACTATCCTTAGTCATATTTTAAGAAGCCACAAATTATATTCAGCCACAAAATAAGCGTGAAAAGCTGAAATTCAGAACGGAAGTACAGAGAGTTGTTGCAGAGAGATGATACACTGTCTCACCTAGTTGCATTGGTGTGAACCGGCAGGTTTTTAGAACGCCGCATTGCAAGTAGTTGCCTGTTTCAGCTCAACTCATGGCAAATCTGTGGTCTGAACTGAGCGTTAGTGAAAGCTTTAGAGTCCCCTGAGTTCCATTCAGTCGAAGAGGATAGATAGGCACCGTAGAAGGAAAGCTGTCATAGGATTTATTGCATTGCTAGGTGCAAAATTTGCCTCAGCATGCATAGTGGAGGCTGTAAGAGAGACTTCTTTACCATCTCTTAAAGTCTCTGGAGTAGTTAAAGTGTAGTCCTTGTAACACTGAAATTATCATTAAGCCTACAGGGTAAGACAGTTAGACTCGCAATTGTCGTAGTTGCACAGTAGAAAAAATATTTTGCGTTTTTTTTTTTTTTTGTCTTCAAATTAAGCCCACAGTCCAGACAGCAGCTTTTTTTGGCCTTTATATCTTATATTTTTTGCTAGATTGAGAATTCATGGGTTGCTCGTTGCAGGTAAGCAGACAGAGGAAGTGTGAATGGCACCATGAGGTAAAGCGCTCTAGCTCGGTTTGACTAATGCCAGGTCTCACTATTATGAGTGAAGGGCGCTGATGGTAACTTCACTTCCAAACCCAGAAGTGTGTCATTATTTAAAACAAATGTGGAGCATTTATCTTTGCCTAAATGTGTTACAGGGTTCCCTAAGTCTCTGAACAGTGTGTGCGAAAATCCATCCTCCCTCTTTGTTAATTCAGTCCACCCCTCATATCAGAACAGAAACCTATGTAGGCCATAGCTTACTTAAAAGCCATCTCCTCTTTCTTGTGTGGTTTCTGTGTAGGGGTCGATTTTGAGTCGGTGGTTGGAAGAAAGCCCAAGATCGACATTTGGATTCACCCTCTTTTAATCACTGCTAACCACTTTCCAACCACCATACCAGTCACCGTATTTGTTTCGCAACTCGTCTTTTTTGTTTTCTCGTCTTATTTTCCATTTATTCGGTATAACAAAACAATAGCTGTGCCAGCTAGTTTCTAATGGCTAACTTGAACTATAGTATACTAGTGTCATTCTGTTCAGATCATCCAAATTGGCCTCATTCAGAATGACGCTGTAATGGTATGAGATTTTTACAGTACAATAACCGTCTCAGAAAATATTGCGGTTTCATGGTATCATGGTATTATAGATCTATTATTATTATCAGTCAGAATGACTCTTAAAGGAATGAGAACAGAAAGGTGATTGTTGGTTGAATGAACGTTTTATTACTATAATTGAAACTTGAAACCCATTTTGTTGATGGAAACGTGTAAAAAGTCTCCATTGCATTTTTTCCAGTATTGTAGATAAGCAAATGCACATGGTATGATAACAGTCAACTTTTATGGCATGGTATATCTTGAAACTGGTTATCGCTGTCCCCTAGTTTCAACTGGGGTTTTTATGGCAGTTTCCAACAGATGGCATCTTGCCCGTTTACAGTCAGCTCTGTGCGTTGTCATGGAGACGTGCACAAACCAACTCACAACCAGTTTGCAAAGCTGTGGGGTTCATGCCCCAAAAGAAAAGCCCATGTTTCTTGTCGGGAGGAGAAACACCTACATTTAAACTTTATAAAAAACTTGGATATCAGCAGGTTTTTGGATATGCACAAACAGAGGGAGATTAAAAAAAGTCAGCCACCACTGGCAAACTTCCTGCCACAAGAGACAAATGGTTTCCACATGTTGACATGGTAAACGACATGTTAGGGCATGTACGGCTGCATGTAAACAGGAATATTGGTGGATTATTCATTTTCATTAGCCATGTAAATAGCCTAGTATGAATATTGTCGAGTGACTGACTGCATAAACTACTCTGTCACATTGCAATCACATCTTTTTTTTTGTCTCTCTTGCAGGAAAAAGAGGAGCGCTATCTAATGCTTTTCCCTAATGTGATAGTCATGCTCTCCGCCAGTCCCCGGATGAGTGGCTTTATTTATCAGGTGAGGTGTACCTCATATCCTCCTGAGACCGCAGCTTTTAAAAAGAAATTTTTGGGAAAAAGAAGATGTTCTCATATGAAGACAGTGGCTTTATGTATATTTATAGTCACAAGTGTGTAATAAATTATAAAACTGTTCATTTCAGTGCCTGAACATGGCTGTGCGAAAACAAAATTGCAAATAATGGAACATATCTAAAAGACTTGTGATTTGTTTATTTTGTAACTCTGTATAGAATTTTCCATATGCTCCGTACTTTGTGAAATGCTGGTGCAATACAATAATAAAGCCCTAATGTCCTCAAACAAGATGATAATTTAGTCCCAGTGTCCTCAAACGAGTACTTCCTAATTTGTATTGCTAAAATTGGTCAAATTTGTTGCCATATCAAACTACAGACGTTATTTAGCAGAAATAAACACGTTTCAACCAAAGGATTTGATCAGGTTTTGTACCTCGTCCACTTTTGTGTGGGGATCAACTACTGATTTAGCATTAAAGTGTCCACAAACGAGGACAACAGGTCTAAGGCCCTGATCACACAGGACATGTTTTGCAGGCTTATTTGAACTGAATGCCACTAGTTACAAAAAGAAACACCTGCTGCACCTTTTTTTATTGTTGCCAGGCAACCACCCCATCATCTTCTAACATTCCTGTGAAATCAATGCACTGTTTATTCCTTTTATGTTTTTGACAGTAATAAGAATGTAGTCCCTAAAATGTTCAGGCAGAGGGTGTATGGATGAAAACTACTTACCCAAAACTTCAAGTACTGCACTTGGGTGTTTCACACTTGGTGTTTTCTGTTGAGATTGTGGTAACTGCGGTTTGTAAAGTCGTTTAGCTCTTTGTATCCAGCAAACGCTACCTCTAGTTTCTCCGTCATTGTTTGCCAGTTGTAAACATGTTGTCGCGACCATGACGAAAAAAGAGATGACGTGGGGCGTTGTCATTTCTGTGAGCACGCAATTCCATGAATTTCAGGTGATAACAAGATACAGCACACACTTCCTGTCTTATATTCTGTCTGTTTGTTTGCTCTGTTCAGGGAAGACTGCCACTGACAGGCACCACAGTAACAAGACATGCGGAGGATGCAGACAGCGGCCACTACGCCTTTGATATCACAGGTTTGCATCTAAAGCCTCGGAAAAACTCTCCTCTTTAGTTTATTTGAGGATAAAGCAGTGTTACAGTGTAGTGAATTGTAACCCAAATAAAGACTTGTAGATCAAGCATTAGCTCATTGAACAGCTGTGGGACTGTCTTCAACACTTTCAAGCTCCTACAGTTGTCACTTCAGTCCCAGGGAGCTAATTCATGACAGTGCTCTGAACATTTTAAAAACTAGCTCTCGAGGCGGCCCTTCTGCCTGTGAAATATTCATGCTGGTGTCTGCACACAGTAAATAAAAGGATATCAAACTTGCCCTACTTTTTCAAAGAAGACCAGTTGCTACACACATGAGGCATTTGATTCAGATAATCCCTTGACTTCCACAGTAAAAATTGAAACGTCTCCACCACAGCTGTCACCAGAACATGTTGCTTTATGTGCCTCACACTTTATAGTCATAGTCTATGGCATCTTTATGAACATTTTTTTTCTATTTAAGTCACACAGCATCAATTGCTTAATTTCATAGGTATGTGAAGTAGACCCAGATCTCGACGTGACACCTGCATTTCCTAAATTGGCTGTTCTAGTTGTGGTTGTGGCATGGGTTGACTCCTGTCAGCTATATGTGACTTTCACTGAAGGAAGTGTGTTTCCTGTGCTGCAGGAAGCATGATCGATCGCATCACAGTGTTCTGCAGCACTGCCCAGGACTTACAAGAGTGGCTAGAGCACCTTCAGCCCTTTACCAAAGGAGGCAGCCCTGCAGGCACCATCTCAAAGGTTAGGACTTACACACCCACGCAGACACACGCAGACACACTCACATATATACAGTAAGCACTCAGAACAATACCAAAAGTGAGCCCAGCGCTGCTGAGGTGTGAAAAGACTCATCTTTCATTGCACGTATAATTCCCACGCACTTGCTTATCATCCTTCCTTTGATTGTCCTATGCAGACGGTAGAAGGCAAGTCGCTGAGCATGGTCGGCACCCCCACCCACCTGTCCCACCTGGGCAGCCTCAGCGCCGTCAGTCGCGGCCCCCTGGAGCCGCCAAAGATCAGCAAGCCCTGGTCTCTCAGCTGTCTGCGTCCAGCGCCTCCCCTCAAACCCTCTGCTGCGCTGGGATACAAAGAGGTAGGAGGTCATAGAGCTGTGTAAACAAACCTACACAAGCTTGATATGCATTTCCTATGAGTGGTCGTGCAGTACGTAGTTAGTCAGAAACCACAAAAAGTCCACAGGCCCCACTCTGTCCTCTTTTTCTATCTCTTCTGTATTCAGACCTCTGCTGTCCTATTTCACACAGCACTCCCCACCACACACACAAGGCCATCAAGCGAAGTTGACATTCACACCTTTAGTTTGGTAAAAGAACCCACATTCAGCAGGAAAATATATTAGCACTCAAACTATAGATTTATGTGAATATGGTGTTTTTTGACACACCGCAGTCACCTACAGTCGCAATCTGTTTACGTTGGACACCTGTAATATAATTTAGTACCTCAGCACCAAAGTAGCTCTCAGTATTTACAGATGTATGTTTGACTTTGAACTTGTCTACGAAAGCTAAGAATGGACGTTTTTTTTTTTGTTGGTTTTTTTTGTTTGTTTTTTTAAATGCCATTATCTTGAGATCACAAATTAATTATTTCCTTATCTTGAGAAAACAAGCTTTGCTATCTCAAGATAATGAGGTAATCAACCTGTTAACATGGTTTATCAGAGTTTAGGAGAGTTTAGGAGGCCAGCATGCATACATGGCGTCTTGACAACTGTAAGTACGTCAAATTTTATTTATATAGCACCTTTTAAAACCTAGTTGTGAAAGTGAACAAAAGGAAGGAAGTTAAAAGACAACACAAACATCACAGCAGGAGAAAATCGCACAATAAAACAATTAGCAGCATCACAGCTCACAATAGAGTACACTGTAGCAACTGAGTCATGCTTGAAATATCAGACCAAGGAGTATTAGACTGTATTTTTATCCATGTTTCAGTTATGAATCCTGCCTGACTTTCATGACAGCGATGTAGCATGATAAAATCAGGTGTGATCAAATGAAGGAGAGGTTGTTTTGCAGTTCTCTTTATCATCCTGTGATCTCTAGGAAACGAAAGTCACTTTCTTGTGACTAATTATCTCGTTATCTTGACTTTTTTTTTCTCGAACTGAAAAAATTAACCCCTTTTGTGAAAAAACAAGCTTTGTTTTTCTCCAGATACCGGAATTATTAACTCAAGATGTCGAGATAAAAAAAATAATAGCAAGCATGCCCATTTTCGGCTACCATGCTTTTCTGCTTTTGCTTTACGTTGTTATTGATGAGTAGCAGGAAGTGTACTATTATTAGTATTCAGTGACTCAATGTTTTGATGACTACTCCTTAGTTAATACTCCTGACATTTGACATCTTTACACGATCTACATTTGGCCACAGGCTCTAAAAACCTTCCACTGTGCTGCGATAAGAACAGGATAGACACATAGATTTTGCAGAGTGCGTGGGCGAGCTAAAAAAAAAGTTCATGGTGACTGAAAAGCAGCAGCAAACATCATCATAAAATTAATTATGCAGCAAACAGAACAGATTTAAAACTTCCTCGAGCGTGTTGTAAACATGGCGGTGTGTGATGTAAGTAAGTAAGTAAGTTCCAGTAATGGCTTCCTGATCACCTAGTCTGACTGGCATTGAATGCATCAGTGATTACGAGCTGCTTGTCTTCGTGTGATGGTGGATGCACACCACTGTGGTCGTCGTGGGAGGGTGAAGCTTTCACACAGTCATCAGTCAGCACTTTCTGTTAGTATGGACAGCCGGGTGATGTGTTACCTTATACTTACAGTAAACATGCCTCGAGGAAGTTTTTTTCAAACTCTCTAATCTAAAAGTGACTGCCTCACCGTACTTTTCAACACTAAATATACACGTATACTTTTCCACAAACTGATACTTGTCCACTGTGAGAATAGAATCAAGCAGGCTTGTAGCTATCGGGCTCTTTTTCTCAGAGATTGCATGCATAGTCCTCTGAATGCATAACGTTCTTTCTGCCAATTTCTCCACATATCTCCTTTTTTTTGTACATGAAATGATCGCCCTATTCTGCACAGACAAAGAATAGGTGACTAGCAGAGGGAGGGGGGTGTAAAATGTTCACCATTAACTCTCTATCACACCCTTCTCTCGTCGTATTTTTCATGCACATTTCCCCTTTTTCTCTCTTTCCCCATCCTGACTTCTGTAGAGGATGTCTTATATCATGAAGGTAAGGTTAGATCTCACTCGGTTTCTATCTGTGTGTGTGTGTGTGTGTGTGTGTGTGTGTGTGTGTGTGTGTGTGTGTGTGTGTGGGTAAGGGCGAGGGGTGGGATGGGGTTGCCCGTGTGTGTGTGTTTGCCCCAGTGTTGAGCTGGCATGCCATTGCTCTGTTTGCTTCACTCCTCCTCTCTCATTGGCATCTGTCAGTTTCCTGTTTTCTGTTGCCCTGCGTGTCTGCTCGTTTTTTTTTTTCTCTCTCATTCCCTGTAATGAGTCAAGGTGTCACTCACTATGTGTGGTTTCAGCAATATGTTTTAAAAAACCTTTCTCATAGCACTAAGTTCTACTGGGGGAGCTATTTTTGGAATTCCAGACACAGAGTCATGTCTACCATCTTCCAGCGCTGAGTGTGTTCACACCTGTGTCACATTTGAGTAATTGGCAGCCAGGATATGCTGTCTTAGGGTTACATATGTCTCTTTCAGCTGAATAAACGTTTCTAGAGAAGCTGGTGGGAGCATTCATTACTCACCAGGTGGCCTTAAAGGAGCAGTGTATAAGATTAAGGTGAATTTAGTCAGCTCTTCCGGTGAGGATTGCAGTTTTCAACCAGCTGAAACGTCTGCCGGTTAGAATTCCTCCAGCGCACATTGTTCGGGAGGTTTTTAGCGGTAGTGGAATTACCCGCAGAGGTCTCCTCCTCTCTAAAACAGACGGACCAGGTGATTCAAACCAGTAAACCCGCTGAATAAAGCAGTTTCACGTCACAAATCAGTTTTTCTCCGAACCTGTTCGGCTTGTCGCATATGGGCTGCTAGCCTTTTTTCTCTCATAACTTTAGATCCAGACATTCAGGAGGTTTTTACCATAGGCTGAATTAGCCGGAGGTCTTTTCCTCTACAAAACAAATGGACCTGGTGATTTAAACCGGTAAAAACACTGACGAAGGCCCTGATCACACAGAAAGAGTTTTAGCAGCTGTAGGCACCTTTTTGTAAGATAATTTAATGTTTTGACCTCACGTTTCTGCCCTCTAAGCCCCTGGCGTTTTTGCTCGAGTGCTCTCAACTCCTTGAGTTGAAAAGACTTCAACTCAGAGAGGAAAAATGCCCCACGCCATCTCTTTTTTTGTTATGGTCATAATAACCAGTTGGTTGGAAATGGAGGAGAAACTGGTGGTCGTAGTTGCTGGATGCCCAGAGCTTAATGGCCTGATGATAGACAGCAGCTTGTCAAACTACCCCTGAGTCATCCAAAAATATGCCTGGAAGCAGCCATCATGGAGGCGAAGCTCCTGGACCAACTGCCGGTACTCCCCGTGATGCACCCTCTTTTTTAGGGTTTCATGTACCCACACAGATCTCTGTTTCCCTGTGCCCAGTAGACTATTTACTGACAGCCTCTCACCCTCGATCAGAGCCACAGCAAGTACCCTCTGCCTCAACATTTCAGGAACTAACTACTAATTACTGGGGGAATAAAACAGTAGATTGATTACACAGGAAAGTTAGTGTAACTGTTCCTGGCAACAATAAAAAGGAGCAGCAATTTTTTTTTATTTTTTTCAACTAGTGGTATTCAATCAAAAAAAAACCAAGGCAATGCGATGCAGCTCACGTTTTGCAACCTGCAAAATGCTTTTGTGTGATCAGGGCCTAAAGCAGTTTCACATAAAAAAATAAATGTCTTTCTGAGGCTGTTCATCTAAGGGTGATGGCTGATGCGAAAACGCAAATGACCCTATCTAGAGTGTGGTTTGTTGATTCTGGGCTATTGTAGAAACATGGCAAAACAACATAGTTGACTCTGTGGATGAGGACCTGCTCCCTATATAGAAATAAACAGCTCATTATAAAATAACAGAAACACAGTGATTCAAATTTTAACAAAACTCTGATTTAATGCTAAAGCCTCTCTGTGTCTGCTGGATGTGTAGACAGTTGTTTAACACGTTCAACAAAGAGCTTGACAGCTGATCACATGTCAGAGCTTTATGTCTTTAAGCTTCCTGTGAAGTGCTTCTGCTCCCAAGTGGCCATAATCATCATACAGCTTCAAAGTGACAGAAATTTCACACAACATGTGTGCGCTGTGCATAATGCACTACTGATGTGCTCCAAGCAGGTGGATGGAGCTAAATGCTGCCAATCTTGACACAGACAATGCAGCGTGCCGCTTGGCACACACCACTGTTGTACGCAATGAGAGCACCAAAGCAGCGAGGAAAGAACTTCAGTACACGTCAGGAAAATGTGCTTTGTTCCGCGCACCTGCAGCAACGTGAATCCCTCCAGTGGTTCTAAGAAACATGATGCAGTCAATTATTCCTCCCGATTCTTGTGAGGGACTTTTAGGAGTAGGATGCCCCATGAATCACGTAAGCAGACAGTTATTTACTATTTTCCTTGACTAAGCATCTCCGTTCCAGCCAGGTGCATGGGGCAAATCATGTGACGTATTCTAAGAAAATGACAACCATATGCCACAAGTTAGCGCCACCCATCTGCAATAGTATGAGCACATCGCTATGACTAAACTCTTACTTTTAACGAGCTAATTATTCATCACACCTCAGCTTTTTATGCGTGCTCAGGAGAGGAAACAGACACTGCGTCTGTTTTCAGACCCTAAACTCAACCCAGCAGCTAAAGAAAAGAGAATTTCTCATTCATAAAACCACATCGTTGTGGTTTGATAGAATGTAGAAAATCATGTGTGCACATCTCAGCTTCCTTTCTCATGGCTTAGTAAACACAGTCTCCAACAGGTGAAGCTTCTTTTCTTCTTCCCTCACAGCAGGTAGTTGCAGGTAAAATGTTTTTATGCAAGAAATACCTTGAAAAAAAATGTGCAAACATTTTTTACTAAATGTGATTTGATTTTTGGTTTTCTTTACGTGTCGTTAGGCCGGATTCATATTAGCACAGACATTTTACCCGGCAGGTTTGGTAACAGTCATCACCACATGCTTGCTGCCTTGTTTGTCGATGGAATTTTGTTCTTTTGATGTTGTTTGTTCACAAGGGGATGTGCGTCCCTGTAAGCTTGCATTCTGTTTGGTTTGGAGCCTTGGCTTTACAGGTGTGTGTAGCAGGTGTGTGTGTGTGTGTTGAGAGAGATATGTGCTAAATTTGATGTTGCACTCCTCCAGGACTCCAGCAAGAGCCCGCGGCCGATGAAAAAGTTCCTGCCAGGCAACAGGAAGAAAGAGCGGAAGCCCTCTGATGACGAGATTCAAACAAGGAAAAGTAGGAGTCGTATCTTATTATAAAATGAAATGTACGGGAAGCATGCGTGCACATGAAATGCAGTGTACAAATTAGTGTTGTCACAATACCAAAATCTTTGTTTCGGTACCAATACCAATATGAATTTCGATACTCTTCGATACTCTTCGGTACTTTTCCTAAGGAAAAGTCCTTTTGGCTACAAACCTTTAGAACAATAAATAGTAGGGCTGTAACAGTACCAAAAAAATCATGGTTCTGTCAGTACCTCGGCACGGATGTCACGGTTTGGTTGCTCAAATGTTTCACCAAGCTGGTGTTGTCTCGTGTTGTCTCCCTTTGTGAGGCAGACTTTCTCTTGTCTTTTTTCACGTGCGCCAGCTGCGAATGTTGATACAGGTGTTGTCATACACACCACTTGTGCAATCTGTGCTCCAATAGGAACAAGAAAGGCGTTTGTGTGCATAAATGAGTAAAACAAATTAACTAAATTAATGAATTGAATCAATTTCAAAGTACCGGTATTTTCCAAATGCAGTATAGTACCATTTGGAATACTCTAGTACCACGGTACTATTTTAGTACCGGTATACCGTGCAACACTGGTACAAATTGTGTGTTCATTCCACCAGTGCAGTAGGTTATCTTTGTATATTTGTTCTTGATCATTTTCACCTGCCTTTAAAGGGTTAGTTTGGGTTCTTTTGAAGTGGGCTTGTCTAGGGTTCTTATCCATGGACAGTGTATTACCTGTCATACAATTACAATTCTTCTTCAAAGGAGCCACACTATCTCTTTAATTTAAAAAACTGGGAATGTGCCACACATCATCTACTGAATGAAACTCCTAAATGTGTCTCTATGATTTTGATAATCTCCTGTTTCGACAGGCACGGTCGCTCTGGAGGAGGACGCTCAAATACTGAGGGTGATTGAGGCGTACTGTACAGGAGCCAGCCTGCACCAGACCAGCACAGGTGTGCGTTTATGTAAGAACAATGTTTCTATAATGCCTTATTAGGTTGCACATCGTCAGCAGCTGATACAGTCATGAATCAAGCTTTCTCTTTATCTGTGTCTGTGTCTGTGTGTGTGTGCAGCGGTGCGGAAAGAGTGTGTCCCTCAGGTGCTTCTGCCAGAGGAAGAGAAGATCATCGTGGAGGAGATGAAGAGCAACGGGCAGACAGTTATTGAGGAAAAGTAAGATCATTACTTTGGAAAATTGGCTTTCATTTACTGGTTGTACTAGCATTAGCAAATGGGGCTTTGTCATGATGTGTATTGAGCTTCTGATTTTCTCTGTAATCAGATTGAGAAATGTGATATTGATCCTATTTAAGCTCCACACAGAATGACCCTGGGGTGGAAGTCAGCACAACCTTGACATCCAAAGGATGTTTTTTTTACATGCCTATTTAAGGAAATGTGGATATTTAGCAAAACTGTGTTTTCTTTCTGTTTCTTTCAGGAGTCTGGTTGATGCTGTGTATGCTTTAAAGGATGAGGTTCATGAACTAAAAAAGGTAAGTGTGAATTTTGTTCCAATAATGTACTTTATGTCCTGAAACACATTATGTGTACACACTTTTACATGTGTCAGCAACATGCAGCACTCTCTCTCAGCACTGGACCAATTTCAAAACTTGTTGTCTCCGTTTGTCACTTAAGCCCTGTTAACACCAAACACGTTTAGTGTGGTACCTTTGGAACCAAAAGTAACGCTTTAGACGTGGTACATAGACCCTAGCGTTTCCACCGCAAACAGTGCTCTTAAATGTGGGAAGGGTTGTTGTCACTCACTGCTCCGTCCAGCACTCACTGTAAAAAAACAATTCGTCATGGTCAGAGATGTCACAGTGAAATTTAAGGTGTGCTGATGGATTCACATCGTCAGCTCATGCATTGTGTAACATTACAAGTAAACGTTCCACCTTAAAAGTCGCCAGCAGTCGGCCCAGTGGATAAAGTTAGTTTTATTTCTCAGTCTACAGCTGCTGCGAGAGGCAGCAAAACATTTTTTATCTTTTCAGCAATAGTTTACTAATGTAAAACTTGCCATAGTATGAGCAGTGGTTACAAAACCAGCCACAACTCAGCCCTGGGCAGAGTGACCGTCCTCTATTGACCAATCAACAGACTGCAGTGTTCACAGCTCCACCTTTTAGCATCAGAGCGTGCTAGGTACCCCTGTGCTCGGGACGTTTATGGGTGTGTATCCGCACAGCACTCAGGTGAGGCTGGGACTTTTTAAAAAGGTAGCGACCAGGTCCCAGACTGTAAGCAGCAGGCATCTAAGAGATACAGTGCTGAAAAAATGCAAATATAGCAAGAAGAAACCCCAAGTGAGAGTGAATCTGGGTTGGCTTTTACTTTCATTTTCACTAGCGAATGTGTTTACAAACAGTAATGGACAATCCTTAATAGCATACCTTTAAGGAACATTTGTGTTATCAATTTGTCTACAATTATATATGCCTATTTCCACCATATATATTTTTAACAACATAAAAAAATTAATGACAGTCAGTCTGTTTAATACTGTCTGTATGTTTGACAGGAGAATAAGTGGATGAAGCAGTTCCTGGAGGAGGAGCAGAAGTCTCGCAAAGAGCTGGAGAGAGTGGTTCGAAAACTGGCCAAGCAGAAGAACGATTGTGCTTGGGATGACAGCAGCCACTGAGCACATCCGCACAATCATCCTCATCCTAGCATGGCTGTGTGCGTATGGCTACATTTCTGTATTCATGCTTGCGGAGGGTCAGGCGTGTGTGTGTGTGTTTGTGTATCTTGTCTATGTTGCGTCTCCATATTTCAATCACACACAGCAGAGTCGAACTCCCTCACTGACGACGACAACGACGACGACGACACTTGGAGTTTGTTAGCTTCAAGCGCTGGAGCTTCATGTGACGTTTCTGATGAAATCTAATCTGTCTTCCTGATCCAGACCACGGATACGCTTCGTCATGAAGCAGCTCAGCTAAACCCAGACTGATAAAGTGGGATGTTTCAAACATACTGCCTCTTGGCGACTGGCACTGTGAACACTCCCCCCAGCAAATGGACATAAACGAGTTCTCCGCTGCTTCTTGTGCTTCAGTTGGAAATAGAAAAGGACGAAGCCATCGAGTCCGATAGGTGTTCTCTTTGCATGCATTTCTGTTACAAAGGGGACTGATTTCCTTCTCTCTGCATTTTTGTCATTGTCGTATTTTATTTGTCACACGGACACCCAGTGGGGATTCATTGTGCTTTCATGTGCATTTTGTACCATTCTAGACATTCACATCACAGGTTTCCTGGCTGTTTTGTTGGTGTTAAGGCAAATCAAACAGGTTAGCTCCTCATGCTACATTCAGTTGTTTCCAAATGCAGCCCTCGACTGTATATTTAAAAACTGCATGAATGTACAGTGTTTCTACGGTATGAATTCTGCATCAGAAATGTGATAATCAAGATATATAGTCCAAAGCTATCAGGGATGCAGCTGCGTAATAGAATAGAAAAGGCTTAACTATGTATGATTTATATACAAGAGTACGCAAATAATGACACAGACGTCACCTCTACTCTTCTTACTAAAATATATTCAAGTATAATTTTAACATATTATTGACATAGCCTTGCGTTATTTTGGATTTTTTTTTTTTTTTTTTTTTAAATATTCTTTATTTATTGTTCACCCAAGCATTTAATTGTGGTGTTAGCCTTATAGATATCGTTTTGCTGCCTTTACATCTGTCTTGAATTTGGTAAACTTCACTGATGTGTAAAGGCAGAAAAATAATCCTCATTTTGGCCAAGGGAAAGTAGACTTTTTTTTTTTCATAACAAAAGAGGAAAAATGACTAGAGGGTTTTGTTTGCAGCCTCTGTGGCCTCCTAACAGGGTCCTGCAGAGCTGATGGAGACAGGAAATAAACAGAGAGATTTACTTGTGGGTGTAGAGTAGAGCTCAACTTGTTTAAGTGCCTCCCGACAGGGTCGATAAACTTAAAGAGAGTTTAAGACCGCACTGGGACTAAATGCATGATTTATATTCAAAGTGTCACAGGTGGTTTGTTGAAATATTTCAATAAGAATGGCTCAAGCTTCATGGGTATATTTCGGGTCGGAAAAAACATAACAGGGCTTCACGTGTTCTTGTTTTTTTAAGATGCAGCCTCTTTACAAAGACCCACAGCGGTACATTTCCTCATGAGGCTGGGTGTGTGCACTGTCAACACTGTTATCCTGTCTCGCTGCACTGCAGAGCAGCAGTGGATGCTATTGAAATGCAATAAGTGACTGCTTTACTGACTGACCTCAGGGTTAGTCCCAGCATGGTGGGCCAGATTTGGAGAAACTGCAATAATAATGAATGAATTAACCCAATTTATTAACCAAAAAAAAGAGGCCCGACCATGTGGTTCAGCCACCACACAGTAAGGCTATTCATTATTTTCCATTTGCCTTTTATTTAATCGAGTCTCTAGGTATTGATGATTGTTTAAAGTTCACTGTCCAGGTCCCAGTTTTCATTACAAATAATCCAAAATGTAATAATATTGTAATACTGTACAATACCTGTGGGGAAGTGCTGTTTTTATTGTGTGCACTTCTCTACAGGGAGGTCAGAGCACTGTGTAGGGTACAAGGCAGCACTGGCAGCAGAGCCAGTCTTGCTCAAGGGCACTTCAGCTAAGACATAAAGCTGACCTTAAAGCTGTTATTCTTATAGGACGCTCAATGGGCAGCAAGATTCTCTTCAGCATAACAGAGACTCTGCTTCCTGTATAAATGTGTGACTGTCTCATCATGTGTTCACTGTTTAGATTATTGCTGTTCCTGTACCCTAAATTGTTTTCATCAAGTACCACATACTGTAGTTTTCAATTCCCAATAGCCTCAGTGAGCACTTAAGCGGTGGGAAGGGGTTTAACTTCGGTTTCATCTTGTTTATCTCCAGACCACTGTGTGTATTGTTTTTGAAAGGTTGTTCTATGCAATTATTGTCGTTGCAAGTATTGTAATGCTTTTTTTTTTCTAGACACTCTGTACTTTGTGTTTGGTATGGTCATTCTTTTATTAAAAATTTAATATAACAGTTTTGCCGTTAATTTTCAGCGAGAAAATGGAGAACGCCAAAGGTTTCAAACACGTGTGGAACCGCACAGAGCAACCTGCACGTTCCCTCATTTCATACTGGAAAATCCACCAAGACAGGCTTTTCCACGCGGCGCTCGGCACATGTGTGGCTCAGGAATTTGTAGGTTGCTCAGAAGCAAGAAACCCTTTACAGGGTGGAAGCAGTGACTAGAATAGATGACATCCTGTGAGAGTTTGCCGCCTCTGCATGCATGCACACCTCCATAGAGATTCACACTTTCCATGCTGTTAAGACTCCACCGCTACAGTGACATGTGACACGCTGCCAGGTTTTTGTGTAGTCTGAGGTGCTAGTTTAAACTTACACATTTAG
The DNA here is from genome assembly GCF_011397635.1 of Epinephelus fuscoguttatus. Lineage (NCBI taxonomy): Eukaryota > Metazoa > Chordata > Actinopteri > Perciformes > Serranidae > Epinephelus > Epinephelus fuscoguttatus. The sequence goes on along the minus strand of NC_064760.1, from coordinate 18,433,826 downwards.
CACCCCAAGCAAGCTTTACCTGGTACCCCCCCACCCCAAGAAAATGTTTTTCTTACTGACAATAACAAGAACTAATAAATCAACAAAAAATAACAAATTTGCTTAAAAAAATATAATAAATTAACAATAAGATGATAGTGAATGTTCAAATTTTACACAAAAATTTCTCTTCTTTTCCACATTCACTCCACCATTGCCCTTATGTTCGATTGTTTTGAATGTCTTTTTTTTTTTTTTTTAATTTATTTTTATTTTTACTTCATTTTATTTTTTTTATTTATTTTATTTTATTTTATTTTGTTGGCACCTGTAGGTAGAAGATTGAGCTACTGCCTATATTTTAAACCAGTCTGCATTTAAACTGCATCGCCACATGACAAAGAACAGAAAAGAAAACTCAAAGTTCTCTGATGGATTACACAACTCAGCAAGTTTCCTGAGTCTGACACATGATTCATATGGAAATGAATTGGAACCAGCAGCTCCCTGGAAAGGAGGAAAAACACATCATGAAAATGGAAAGTCTGCAGCCTGCTTGGAAAAACAGTCAGCGATAAAATGAAGTGTATCATTTTTAATTAAGGACATCATTAAGGTGTGGCCCTTAAAACAATCACATATTAATATTACATTTGCTTCTCACAGAGAAGGTCTCTCTTGTGCCACTGCAAACAACCTGCAGTTTGATGCACATGTCTCTTTACATACATCAAAATGACCGTCAGTACTGAGACGTAGTAAACCACTGCATAGGTGGTAACCTACATCATGAGTGGTCCCAGTTACTTGTGGTTTAGCTTCATGAGAAAATACGTCTGTGCTATGTGGTTGCTTGTGTCCTAGAAATTAAAACCAAAGTGGTACAGGCTGAGCTAGAATGAAAATGCAGTAGGGTTATGGGCTTCACAGCAAACCTTGCAGGCCTCATCTATCTCCTGTGAGTAATTCTGACTAAATTACACTTTTTTTTAGAACTTTAACTTTTTGTAAACTTGGCTGCACACACTGTACAACATCTAAAATACTGATGCAGATATGCTCCATATTGGGACATGCACACCATATAACATCAAATATGTGATGCTCACAGTTTGGATGTTTTAGTCTAAAGGTTCATTTGCAGAAACAGACATTTCTGTTTGTTATTTATTTTGCTAAATCATGTTTTTGTGTGTGTTTGAGCAAAGAAATATCAGTCAAAACTTGGATTGGTTGTTTTAGCAAGATATTGTGTTTTTTTTAATGAGCACTCAAAGGAAAATCAATCAAATTTCCTAGCACACAAATTTTTAAGAATTATCTGTTTTTGCAAATGAACTCTTCGATCTCCATTCCAACTGACTCATTCAGGACAAAGTGAAGAAGAGAGGAATGTTTCGGATTAAATATCAAAGTTTCATTTCACAGCCATTCAAACTTGTTTACATTAATAAATACAAACCAACCATTCACAATACCGACACAAAAAATAGCACAAAATAACACCGTTATGTCTGATTTAATAAATATAATATAGGAGTATAGTTTGGGAATGTGGCCTCTGAAATCCACCCAAAAAGATCACAATCCATTAGTTTGGTTACTGGTCCAGTCTATTTAACAGTGTTCTTAGTCGATTTAAATCCAAGTCCATCCACGTAATGAGTCCCCACTGCCCAGCTTAGGTCCATGCCTGTGCTCACGTGGGAGGCCTACAGTTTGTACATCCCAAAGGTTGTTGCTCTTTCCTCAAAGTCCACCAGTGAAAGGCCTTGTATCCAGACACCGAGCTGATTTCCTTCCTCCAGTGTGACCACCTCTCCCTGTGTGGCTGTACACGGGTGAGAGATTGATGCATTTTCACCGCTGCTGTCCAGGCTGCAGTAGGCCTGCATCAAAACCTTCTCCTCCTTGTCTGACTCACTCTTCCTCAGCATCACCCTGGTGGCCAGTGGGACCTTAGGGTCGCCCTTGGAGAAGGTCACCCTGGAGTAGACGTAGTAGTCACCTGACTGCAGGATAGTCAGCCAGCTCTTGATGAAGGGCCTGGTGTTCCTAAGAGTTGAGTGGTCCCAGTCCCACTGGAGATAACCAGCTGGAGAGACAGAGGCAGAAGTTGAAGCAACAGTATTGAGAGTACTTGTACTCTTAATCTCTGAATACACTGAGGGTTTTTTACAATTAAAAAGAAAAATCCAAACTATGTCCCCAGTTTCTTACATTTAGATTTCTGATCTGGTGTCTGTGGTCGCTTGACAAACATGCGTGCCAAAACTTTGGCGGAAGTTTCCTGCTTATCTGACATGAGGGCAGCAGCTAGAGAAGAGAACAAACACTGGGTCAGAGACATGGTTTAATTTGCATTTTTATATGCAACTTGGTGTGTAAAATTACTTTCAAGAAGAACAAATAAATTAACGTACCTTTTGCTTCTTTTTTCTCAGGTGAAAGAAGCTGAAATGAATAAAGGATGAAAGGAGAAGATCAGTAACAGGCAAAATGTTGATTTTCTTATGATATTTGTTTTCCTCACACAATATTCATAATTAAATATCATTGTATCTTTGTCCACACAATACTCATTGTGTTAAAAGACACTGAGTCGTGAACAGCACACCTCACTTGTTTGTTCACTTTCATTTCCTGCGTTTCATACTTAGGTATATTTTTACAATGTATGAACCATTGGAAGATTTAAAAAGATCTACTTCAATACTCTAATGTAAGAAAACCCACATGCACTGTCATGTATACATTTGCTTCATGTTTTAGAATGAAGCTGAATTAATTTGGCACAAAAATAAAATATCTATTTAATAGTTTTTTTATTTTATTAAAAAAATCAGCATTTTAATAAAAATCTTACATGTAAAAGTAGTTTAAGATTTTTTGAAATAAAAATTTGGCTATTTTCTTTAAGTTTCACCTTTAGGTCATGTAGCAGGTGCAATTCAAAATATTTTAATTTGTAATGGCTTGCAATATACTATACAATTACTGTAATGACACATGCAAAAGTACCACCAAATATTAGTACATCTAAGTTAACAGAAGAAAAATAATAAGATAATAGTTTCTTACCATTTGGTCATTGTGGTACAGGAGGATGAATCCTCCGACTGACAGAAATAATTGCAGCAACACTGCACCGACCAAAAACCGGATGAGAGACTTGCTGTGGCCTGAAAGCGGAGTTGGGATTAGGACCTGGTGGGACTTGCCGAGGCGCGGAGGCACCGGTGGTGGAGCCAGGCTGGTCTGGTAAGTGTTGATCATGGTGGAGAGGAGCGGTGAAACCTAGAGAGGCCCGAGGTCTGTGACATCCCATGCACTTCTGAACTGCAGCTCTCTTGAGCATCTGAGTTTTTCTCTCGCTACTTCCTGGAAGATCTGAACTCTACTACATACAGATCTGTTGTGACCTTTAGTGAGGTTATGTGTGTGTGTGTGTGTGTGTGTGTGTGTGTGTGTGTGTGTGTGTGTGTGTGTGTGTGTGTGTGCGCTGTCAGACATACCTCTTTGGATTTGTTTCCCTCCTGTCAGATATTATGTCATAATGCCTCACAATTCCACAAGGTCTTATTAGTCAGTATTTCTTTGTCAGTCTGACAATACTTTTGGCCAGTGAAAACCAAATTCTAAAGTTTAGTATATAATGTAGTATGACATAACCATACTAGTCATTTAAGTAGGCGACAATACACTGAGTACACCTTTGTGTCAAGTGGTCAGTCTTATTTTCAGTTTTGATGCAGTGGGCTTTTCTCTGAGACCACAGCAGCAGCAAATAGAAATTACTTACAGAGTCAGATGAGAGGCAGGAAATAACATGTTTACAATTTCCCCAATAAAATATTGATGTCATGCTCACTGACCACTTCACCTCAGCTCTGCCTTCCACATGGTAGATAAGACATGTCCAAAGTCCGGCCTGGGCGCCAATTGTGGCTCACTGACTGATTTTAAACAGTCCTCAGCTTGACTTTCAAAATATAGTATACGTGGCCCCCCACACAATATTGGTTAGTCAAGCAAGATCACTTCGGTTTCTCACAATGGCTGGACTATCATACAGTTTGTAGACATTCATCAAGTAGGAACTACACAGGCAGAAGTAATGTTTTTTTCATAAATAAATAGTAAATAAGCAAACAGAACAGTTACCTAACAGCAGGAGTTTACTGCTATGTAGCAGACATGGCCACAGAAAAGAAGCAGTTGCAGTGTTAATAGCCAGTTTGATGTGAAAAGCAGCTCGCCCCCAGGTATTTTCACATTATCTAATCTAGCCCCACTAAAAAAGGTTTGGACAGCCCTGGGTTATATCAGTGTATTCTTTTAAATAGGTTTAACCAGTTGGTGGGTTGATAGGTTTTTTTTTCTTTTTCTTTTTATGTCTCTGTGGGTCAGTTTATGTCAGACACAGCACCTCTTTCATGTGGTGTCGCACAGGGTTCTGTTCTGGGTCTTCTATTATTCCTTTTATATATGCTGACTCTGGGACAGATCATCGGCCATTTGAGCAACATTTCTTAAATTTTTTATGCTGATGATATTCAGTTATATTGCTCTTCTAAACCTGATGAGATCAGCCAGTTGTCTATTTTAAATGAATGTTTGGATACCATTAAGATTTGGATGTCTGATAACAGCGTTCAGTTAAATAAGAAATAAGACAGAAGCTCTTACTATTGCTCTTGAGAAGTATATTCCTTACGTCAAGCAGCACTTAGGGGTCTCCTAGTTTTTGTGTTAAGCAAAACCTTCGAAACTTAGGTGTCATCCTTGACCCGTCCCTGTTACTTGATAACCATGTCAGCCAGCTTATGTGTTCATGTTTTTTTTTAGTGAAGGAACGAACATTGATAAATTAAGATCTGGGGTGACCAAGGTTGAGATGGAGATGATTGTTCATGCTCTAATATCTTCTTGTTTATACAATTGTAACGCTTTTTTTTTTTTTTTTACCTGTTTAAATCAAACTAATGCAATCAGTCTACAAACTGAACACATATCATGCCACTCTCATCCTCTCTTTACTGGATTCACCTTAAATTCCAAATCCATTTTAAAATACTGGTGCTGACTTTTAGAGCCTTGGTCAAACACCACAATACATTACAGACTTCCTCCTCCTGTATTTGCCCAAGTGGCTACTTAGATCATCTAAATATGAGTTACTGCCTGTCCCTCATACCTGCTTTATCACCTGAGTTGACCGAGCTTTCTGAGCTGTTACATCAAACTTATTGAATGCTCTCCCCTCATTGCTGCGACTCCTAGATTCCTGTGATAACTTCATGAAGCAGCTAAAAACATTTTTATTCACATAAGAATACATCACCTACATTATTTATTACCTTTTATATGTTATATTCCTGGTTTGTACATATGTGTCTCTGCCCGCATTTGGTTTGTTGTTACTGTGATTTAACTCTATGATTTAGCTCTGTGCTGTTTGTCACTGCTATTTCATTTTTATACAGATTTTACTGTCTATTTGTTTTTAATGTAAAGCACTTTCTGATTTTTTTTATCTGTCAAAGTCAAGTCAACTTTATTTATATAGCACATTTCATATGACTGCCTCACTGTGTTTAAGATACATCATACATGACAATCATAAAATATCAGATAAGACAATAAAGTACACATATAGTAGTACATATATAAAAACAAGCAGGACATGATAAAAACAAACAAAATAAGAAGGTACTATTATCATCGTTTCTTAAAAAGGGGAGATAATCACAATAATAATACTAATAACATCCTAACATAAATAAAAATAAAATTAAAATCCAAGTTAAAAGCTTGCAAAAGAGATACAAGTTTAGTTTGCTTTTAAAAGAGAACCATGTAGCAGACCATAGTTCATGTGGGAGAGAATTCCAGAGAGCAGGACCATAATGACAGAAAGCATGGCTATGAGCTGGTTGAGAGAAGACCCCTATTTGATGTTTTAAAGGATCTTTCTGGTTTGTACTCTGTGAAAAGTACTTTACAAATAAACCTTACTTACTTATTTAAAGTAAAGCTGGCTGTGTACAGTGCCATCCCAAGAATTTATAATAATAATGATAATAAACTTTATTTATATAGCACCTTTCAAAACTCAATTACAAAGAGCTGCACAATAAAACTAAACAATTAAAACACAAGAAGAGTAAAACAAATAACATGTCATAAAATGTCATCTAGTACAAGATAAAATAAGTAAGGCCAGAAATAAAATCGAGATAATAAATGGAGATAAAATCAGTAAGACAGCAATAAAATGGACAGACAGCTCAGATAAAGTCTTTCTGATAGAGGTGCATTTTTAGGAGACACTTAAATGAAGCCAGTGACTCAGACAGCCTTACTGTATATTCTTAGGCAGGTGATTCCAGAGCTCTGTCCCCTTTGGTCTTCAGTCTGGACTCTGGGACAAGCAGAAGACCTCTGCTTGAGAATCTCAAACTACCTGAAGGTTCATAAGCGACTAACAGGTCTGAAATGTAATCTGGAGTCAGGCCATGAAGAGCCTGTAAAGTAATTAAGATTTTAAAATCAATCCTTAAAGACACAGGGAGCCAATGTAAGGACGCTGAAACTGGTGTGACGTGGTCATGCTTCTTGGTTTTGGTTAAGCGGCCCCATCTGGCCACCCTATGAAAAATTTCTGGTGGCACCACTGGCTGTGTGACCACATAATGAGCACTATGCAGTTTGATTGTTGGAGTTATTTATTTTACAAGGAATTTAGATGGGCTGCCTTTTAACAAATATGCAATGACCAGATAAAGGCCAGGTGAGTAAAGCCTGGGTGAAAGCCACTCCAGTTCAACTGGAAGAGGTTTATTCAGATACACGTGGTCGTCAGTCTTTGACAACAACCGCAGTCTTTGATAACAACTGCTTGGTTGTGGTGGAACATTTGCCTGGAATGAGACCAGCTAATGTTTCTTGTTGTGCCCACAGAGCCTGCTGGCTTGTGTGAAATGTTTTTAATGTGGTGTGTGAACACTGTAGGTTAAAGGATGCTGCATGAGAGTGTAATGCAACTAATGCTTTGCAACAGGTTTTGCCTGCATGAGGTCACAGAATAAACTTTCAATCAGCAGGTCAGTACAGCTTTTGAGCTTAGGTAAAAACCCAAGAGAGTAGGTTATCTAACATAGTGTAAGTGGTTTTCCTTACACACATATATATATTCATCCACATTAAAGCACGATTACAAACAGTTTTACTTGTATGCCACTACTTGCTAATGATAGCTAACAACATGTTTATGCTTTGCAGGTTTGAATCTTGAGCGATATGCACATCATTTTGTGCACCATACATTTGTGACAGTTTTAGTGTACAACTTGAGCTTGTTGTGTCTTAAAGCAGTGGTTCCCAGCTACTGGGTCACAGTCCAAAAGTGGGTCGCAGGCTCATTCTGAATGGACCACAAGTGACTCATAAATGTGTCAAGTTTGTTAAAAACACTTTATTTTAGGGTACAGTTCCAGCACAGAGCTTTGATTTCAAAGTGCCGTTTTCTGCTGTAGAGAGAGTGACTAACGGACAACTACTCGACAGAGACAGCAAACTAGCTCAACAACATGGCCAAACACAAGTATGGTGCTGAACGCATTAAACTGTGGGACCTCTAACTAATGAGTAAGGAGAAATCTGGACCCCGTGGCTGGACCAGTTGGGAACCACTTTCTTAAAGAGTCAAAATATATACATTACATATTTTAATCTGGATAAATAAACCAACAGTATTTTCAAAAGATAACACTGACCCTTTGATAGTGGTTAAAGTCAATCCAGTATTGAATCAGATCTTTAGTGACAGAAGTGTAGGTAACATATTAGTGTGTATTAAACTGTACACTGTGTCTGTTTACTGTTTACACTACAAAGTGAGTGCTAATGGATAGAGTAAACAAAAGAATACACTACATTCATGGATTTGTATAAAAGCTGTGTCTCTGATACACAAAAGATTGAGGTACACTTTTCCTTCAAATATTATAGGTAATCGATGCTGCCAAGTGGCTGACACATATTCAGCAAAGCAATGTAAACGTTTTTTTTTTATATACTTATATTTACAGCATATGTATAGTTATGATGATGCAATCACTATGAGTAGCCTGCATATCTACTGCAAATGGCATGTTTCATGTACACATTTAACGACTCACAGCTCCCTCTGGTGGTTACAAATATTCTCAACTGTAAATATAAATATACCAGTATTTACATGTACAAATACACTGACTATATTAAATGTTAATAACAAATCCTAAAATCTGCTTTATCAGTTTTCTAGTTTATTGTCTTAGCTGTTGCCTGTGGTGTAAGATACTGTGTGATCTTTTTCTTTTTTATTCTGTATGTTAAATTACCCGTTTTCCCTCTTTTTTTTAAGTAACATCACATAATTGTGATGTTCTAATGTTACAGTATGTTATGACTGAATTTAATACTCCTATTTGCTATGGTTGCTTTTTATTATGGAAAAAATAAAAGAAACAAAAACCAGGATGACACATGAAAATCAAATTCACCTACAGATGGTTTTGTTCTGATCTATACAAACCATGACAGACATTCATTTATTTGGCATTCTTTCATATGGATGTCTCTCAGAGAGCTGAGGACTGCTTTAAAGGTGCAGTGTGCAGGATTTAAGGGCATCTATTCACCTCAAAATAAGAATCATTGTGTTTTTGTTACCTTAGAATGAGCTGTTTATACTGTATGTATATAAAGAGCGGGTCCTCTTCCACAGTGTCCGCCATGTTGTTCTACAGTAGCCCAGAACGGACAATCCAAACTCTGACTCTAGAGAGTCTATATAGGACCATTCACCTTTTCCTGCCGGCCACCTTAGTTCTCCTACACGCTTGACACATGAGAGAAGTTTAAAGTCTACAGCTTCACTACGTGATGCCACTAAATCCTACACACTAGACCTGCAACAAACGCATTCATCCAAATCACGTACACTGACTCGTTCACATATGGTGGGTCAGAACATAACTAAATTAAATATGCAATAAAGCTGAGGCTGAACTACATGGCACTGAGTTTACATTCATATGTTGGAGAGCTGACAGTGACATTCATCTTCATATGTAAAATCAATAGTACACTGTGGAGCAATTTGTGTCTCTTAGTTGCACTTTGGATTCTGGACAGTAATTCAGAAAAACGAACAAACACTTGCTTTCACAGTCTGTCAGATGAAAAAAAGATGAAGTGTTCACGGGGTGTAGTGGACGACCAGAGCGTGGTGGTTATTGTGCCGGCTGCAGAGGGCGGCGCTTCTGTAGCCGCTGGGGGTCTGATGGGGTGAAGAGTTGAGGCTGCTTTGCCTGTGGAAACCAGAGAACTGCATCCTCTGAGTTGTTGGCTCCTCTCCTTGAACAGTAGAGGGTTCCCCGCTGCACTTTATGAAGGCCACAAAGCATCCATAAAACTGTGCGGAGGGACAAAAGACTGAGGTCAGAATTTGGTGATTTTCAGGACAAAAGACGTCAAGATAAAACTGCAAACAGGTTGGTTTTGAGGGGACACTGTGGTAAATGTTTCAACAGCACTGAAAAACAAATAGACATTTCCAAGAATTTCCAATTTCATCTGAACTGCAAAGCACCTAATCAAAGCTCACTGGGTATGAGCAATCAGCAAGAACACACAACATCCGGCACATATACATTTGTAGGGGAAATAGAGCTCTTGTGGCTACAATGATAGAAGTATGCCATCTACTGTAGTGTGCTACATGTAGCGCATGAGAGGTGCTACTGAAGAGACACTGAGAGTGACAGCAGATTAACTGAGGCCCGACTGCCTTCTCAATGTCACAGAGGCCTGGGTGTCATTGAGTTCTCCTCTTCACCTGCTTTATATTCAGATAAGACTGAGCAGTCCTGTGCACTTCAACTAACAGATCTTACATAACACACTCCAATCTACTAACAAATGCAGTGGAGAAAGTGATTCTGGGTCATTGTTCATCACCACCCTGCCCTCGCCTCTCACCTGGTTGTTGAAGAACATGTAGATGACGGGGTTGACGACAGTGCTGAACTTGGCCAAGATGGAGGGCACCACGCTAGCCATGGGAGTGACCAGTCCCGTGTTTCCGAAGGTGGCCATCAGCGCCATGATGCCGTAGGGCATCCAACACACCATGTAGCAGGACACCATGGACAACACCATCGTCAAAATGTGCTGCTCTCTGCGCTGAGCTGCCAGCAGATTGATCTTACCCACCTGGAGGCATGAAAGAGGAGCAGAGGTTAAAACCACCTTGGCAATATTTTTTTTGGCAGCGTGAGGAGTACCCTACGATAACGGTGAGTGGGAAGTTCAACAGGCTGACCCCGTACATGTCATTCGTCACACATTCATTCAGTGACAGACTCATTCCCGCAAGGTGCACCACAGCGCCACAGGAAATCATTCCTGCCTGTGGCCTAAACCTGTACAACTCCTCCATCAGAGTGTGAGCCGCTCTGAGTCAGTAGACAGGCATCTGGACTTCCATCCAACATGTATGACCCAATAATGGTCATGTTGCAGTAACCATAGAAACATTCAAGAAAAAAAAAAACACCGTGGTCACTGTACTGCATTTTTTTTCTTTTACATCTGTCCTGCTGGTTTCCCCTGATGCACTGTGGTGCTGTAGCTGCAGGTTAAAATTGGCTCATACATCATAAGCCAAGTGGTTAGAGCAGCGTCTCATCTCTGGTAATTGTCACCTCCTCAGTATTGATTTTATTCCCCTGTGGTGGTCGCAGTCTTGTGTAATCACTGTGATGCTCATCATGGCGCTTCGTGCATAAATGAGTGTCGACGCAGTGAAGGAAGCTCTGTCCTTTCTGTCAAATTACTGCACATTCACACACTCAATTACACTTCACCTTGTGTGCTATTAGGTCACAACCTTTGTTGCTCTGTCTCCTCGACCCCCTATCATGTCATACATATTCTGACAACGTTCAATTAGTGGGTGATTTCTGCATCCCTGAACTTTTGCTGTGCTTGGACAATTACCCACAGGAAGAAATCAGAGAAGCAGCACAGCCACATAGAGACTAAAATATAACAGAGAAACAAAAGGAATTATGTGCATATTAAATTGAGTCTTTTATTTGGAATAAAACTGTATATTTCTGTGAGGAAATGTGTTCACTGTCAACTCAGCGAGACACAATTATGGAACAGTCAGTGTGTGTGCTTTACAGACAGCATCATGAATCTAAATGCGGTGCTGTCATGCAGAGTAAAAAAAAAAATCCATGCTTGAGCCACACTGATACTGTCGATATAAATGTCACCTCTCCTTATGATGCGTCACTTTAAGCCACCTTCGAGAAGCCAGCAGAGGCTCCACAGACTGATTGCTCAGTTTCTAATAAAAGCCTGAGGCGGGGCTCAAGGAAAACTGATGCGCAGCTGAGCCCCCATTCACCGACACAGTAATCAAGTCTGCATAGCCCCTCTCTGCTCTGACTCCCTCCGGTGTATGTGTTTTTATAAAAAAAAAAAAACCCTGAGGTGGTTATATAACAGCAGTATCCAATAGTAACAGGTTGCTCCCACAATCTAAAAATATCATCTAGGTGATTCACTGATAGGAGTTGTGGCTGAAAGTGCACGGAAGGGCCCAACACCAATTGGGAACCCTTAATTGTCAATTATTTGTGTGAGTGGCAGGTTTATGTAAGCCCAATCAAGGTGGGGATGAATCACTGGAAGGCAAGAGGTGGTCACTGCCCTTAAGAACCCACCCAATGCACTCTCTGCCGAAGACACTGCCCTCATTCCTTCTCCTGCTCGATAAACTGATTGCAAGATCGTAAACACAGAGCTGTGGCTTCTAGGACTATCTGGCCCGATGCTCTTTGAAAATACCTTGAAAACATGTGACTAAGCATTAATGGGAGCCTGACACCAATCACTCAACCTCTGAGCTATAATCTAATGTCCTAAGAACATCTTGACAGCTCAAGAGCCACAACAGAGCCCACTTTAGCAGAGCTATTAAAGCTTCATAGCAGATGGACACGGTGAAAGGCCACACATTATGTGGAGAAAATTACAGGTCTATGCATGTAATCTGTGTTATATCCTGAACCTCTGTAAATGTTTGTATTCTTTACTGTTTGGGAATTGTTCCCAGTTGTATCCAACCATACCAGACATGATGACATTATGCCGGTGGGATACTTATCCTTCATAAGAAGAAGCCACTGATGACTGAAAAAGGGGAAAGCATGAATTCTAATCAGTGGATTTACTGTGGAAAGGTAGTCACTTCATGACAGACTAACTGGGAACACATTTCCTGACTGTAAGTAAATACACCGCTTGCATACGAATGACACAAGTATCTAAATTTAGATCCAAGTCAATTTAACTTTGAGCTTCCATCTGCCACTCTGAGACTTTCTCCTGTGTGCTGTTTTATGCCTTCAATCCGTTGACAGCTGTGGCATTATGTTTTTGGTTTGTTCGTCTGTATGTCCATATATCTGTCTGCCCATCCCGTTCTCGTGAACGCGATACCTCAAGAATGCCTTGAAGGAATTCTCTTCAGATTTGGCACCAATGTCCTCTTGGACTCAAGGATGACCTGATTGGGTTTTGGTGGTCAAAGGTCACTGTGACCTGATCCGTCTCATTCTTGTGAATGTGATATCTCAAAAACACTTTGAGGGAATTTCTTCAAATTTGGCACAAACGCCCACTCGGACACAACGATGAACTGATCAGAATTTTTGATCAAATTTCAAGGGTCACTGTGACCTCATCTGTCTCATTCTTGTAAAAGCAATATCTCAAGAGGGATTCAAGGGCGCTTCCTTAAATTTAGTGCAAACATCCACTTGGACTCAATAGTGAATTGATTATAATGTGGTGAAAGTCAAAGGTCACTGTGACCTCATCCATCTCATTCTTGTGAATGCACTATCTCAGTAATACTTTGAGGGAATTTCTTCAAATTTGGCACAAACGTCCATTTGGACACAACGATGAACTGATTAGAATTTTTTTGATCAAAGGTCAAGGTCACTGTGACGATGCATCTGTCTTATTCTCATGAACACAATATCTCAAGAAGGCCTTAAGGGAGTTTCCGTAAATTTGGCGCAAATATCCACTTGGACTCAATAATGAATTGAGAAGAATTTAGTGGTCGAAAATCAAAGGTCAAAGGTCACTGTGACCTCACACAACATGTTTTTGGCCATTATTTAATAATTCATGTGCTAATTATGACAAATTTTCACACAAACATCTGATAGGATAAAATGATGAAATGATAACATTTTATATCCAAAAGGTCAAAGGTCATCTTCACTGTGACATCATAATTTTCTGCAAAAACACTTCTCTAGCCATTATGTCGTAACCCACCTTAAAACTGTGCTGATTGTATCGATATTCTGTGGTGTTTTTACAGACATGAGTGTAAACTGTGAGTGCAACTTGACTGGTTCATGGAGGCATAAAACTGTGAGGTGAATATTCTGGTTTTTTTTTAAAAATGTTCTCCCATTTCATGTTGTGTTGTGCTACTTGGTTGGTAGCAATATTTTTTTCCATAAGAAACTGACTTAACGCTGCATTTGTCATCGGCTAGAAGGTTCCTGGTTCAAACCCCAGGGTGGGAGAGTTTGCATGTTTTCCCCATGTCAGCATTGGTTTTCTCCAGGGTCTCCAGCTTCCTCCCACAGTCCAAAGACACGCAGGTTAGCTAGTGACTCTAAATTGTCCGTAGGTGTGAATGTGAGTGTGAATGGTTGTCTGTCTCAATGTGTCAGCCCTGTGATAGTCTGGTGACCTGTCCAGGGTGTGCCCTGCTTCTCACCCAATGTCAGCTGGGATAGGCTCCAGCCCCCGCCTGGGATCCCCAGCAGGATAAGTGGTTACAGAAAATGAATGAATGAATGTATTTTTCAGGAAACTTAGATGTAGATTTGCTCTTGATTGAGCTTATCATATAAATATTTTACCTCACAGAATAACTGTATTGATTATCTGGTGACAGTTTTCATCCAGAGCCCCCAACATAATGTTTAAAGGTATTTTCTCATCAGAAGAAGATGGATTAATGAACCACTGATGACTAAAAAGGGGGAAAGCATGAATTCTAATGAGTGGTATTACTGTGGAAAGGTTATGACTTCATGACAGACATAAGAGGAAACACATTTCCTGACTGTAGGTAAAGATACACCGTTTGCATACGAATGACACAGGTATCTAAATTTAGATTGACGTCACTTTAACACTGAGCTGCCATCTGCCGCTCAGAGACTTTCTCCTGTGTGCTGCTTTATAGAAAGGTGTACGTTCCTATGTACACATGAATGAGACATAATATACTTATAAAATGAATACACTGACACAAAAACCCACAGAAGCAGAAGCTCTCTGCCTAAAATTTGCATTACATGTTTTTTATTTTGTTATACATGTTTTGTGTTTCATGTGCTCCAAATGAACCTGTTTTCGTGAGTCTTTGTGTCCCATACAAAATCCACAGTGCAAAGAACAAGTCCATGATATGGAAGATCAAAATAATTTTCCTATTTAGGACTGTAACAGTTTGAGTCTGAACTCACCCTCCTGATTGCCACCAGGATTCGGCCATAAGAGTAGACCATGAGCAGAAGGGGCAGCAGCAGGCAGAAGATGAAGAGACACAACACGTATGAGACACTGGTGGGTGAACGGAGGTGCCACTGGACGGAACACGTGGTACCGGGTCCCTCGGGCCCGTAGCTGCTCCATCCCAGGAAGGGCGGCAAGGTCCAGAGGAGAGAGTAGAGCCAGGAGCCACCGACGCAGAGCCAGGCCTTCCTGAAGTCTGAGATGTCGACCTGGGAGGATTGCAGCACAGCGGTGTAGCGCTCATAGGAGAGGACAGACAAGGACACCAGGGACACAATCCCTTCATGATCGAGAGAGGAGACATAAAGGTAGATCACAAGTCAACAGATTGCAGTACTTACAGTGAGGAACTGTAAACTGTGAAGGTCTAACCTCGATTTTAAGGTTCTTTTATTTGTTTTTAAAACCATACATAGGCTCAATAGTACATTGTTGAACTTCTCTGCCCCTACTCCAACTCCTGACCTCTTAGATCCTCAGAGCAATGTCTGGTGTCTGGTGGGTGAAGGAGATCATGCCTTTGCAGTAGCTGCTCCAAAGCTCTGGAGTCAAATGCTCCCCCTCCACTGACACTATAAGACAAATCTTAAAATGTACATGTTGTCATTGGCCTTTGTTTGGTTGTTTGGTTTTAATATTTTAGCATTTTTATTTTAGCACTGCTATATATTTATGTGTCATTCTTTTATTTTGTGCAGCACTTTGGTCAGCTGCAGTTGTTTTTAAATGTATTATATACGAATATGCTTGATTTGATTTGATTCATATTTACTGGAATAAAATGGAAACTAATTAGCTTAGAAATCACTACAGTTGTTAATAAAACATGCAAAAGTAAATGCATATTTTGTCAAAATCTTTATGTGAAATGTTCAACAGACTTTGTCATGTAATTTCTGATGTAAAGGTGCTAATGTGCTTTTTGTTATATCTTCACAACAGGGGAAAATTCCTTACTCAATTCTGTATCAGGATCACGGTACGATCTAGATCCAATCTTTACTGTGCAGTGAGCGTGGTACCATATATATATTATATCATATAATGTAAGCATGTCTTAGCATCCAGTGTATATTTAAATCATGTATTATTTGTTAATAATTTAGCATTTTGTTCCCCAATGTTTGGTCCACCTATTACCTATTAATTGTCTTTATCTCATGCATCCTAACCCCTGGCAGAGGAAGTTTTTAAGAGCAGTGTTTCCCAACTGATGGGTCACGGGTCCATACTAAATGGGCCGCAAGTGACTCACGAATGTTTATTTTGAAGTACAGTGAATTTCTGGCACAAGCTTTTATTTTGATGTCCCGTTTGATGCTATAGAGTGAGTGAGTAATGGATAGTTATTTAACAGAGACAGCAAAGTAGCTGGACAACATGACCAAATACAAGTATGACGTTGATATTAAACCTTGTGGATCTTAAACTAATAACTAAATAAATTTAGACCCTGTGGCTGGACCAGTTGGAAACCACTGTTTAAGAGTATGTTTATCTGTAAAGCCAAAGACACATTTCCATGTAAGTGGACAATACAGATTTCTATTCTGTTCTGTTCTCTGTAGTTATTGGTGTACCAACTGACAGGACCTTACTGAAGACCAACTCTGTGGCTGAATGCAGTTCACCTGAATGTGGGAATGGTTTATGTCTTCTATTATTTACCAACAGGAAACCTGAAGGCCAGGAGACATTCAAGGAAACATCCCACACAATCCCATGATGTTCCAGAGTTTTCATTTATTTTGCTTTACAGCCAGCGCGGTTCAACAGCCGTCACAAGGCCATAGCCATGGACATGAATCTGCCAGGGGGAGTGGGGGTCCCTCACTCTCAGAAAAAAAAAATCAATATATTGTATATTATAATATATTCTTAATCATGAGCAAGACAAAGCTTCTACTACATAAATTAGAAATGCAGTGCAACATAGATTGGCACTTAACTCACTGGCTATCTGAATGATGTAATGCAATTAAAACCTTAATGTTGGTTTTATACGCCATGAGCTGTGTTCTGCCACTTGGACAAAGCACGCGCAGAGCTGCTGTACACTGTAATACCCGAACCACTTGTAACTGTGGTGGCAGAAGTGAACACATGAGGAGTGAATCAATCAAGCTGTCTTTTGTGTTATTTAATTAAGTGACATAACAGAATAATACGAGTCAATCCATTTCAGCTGGAAGGTCAGAGCTCTGACACCTGGAGTCCTCTGAAGGTCTGACAGAGAAGAATAGATTCAGTCACATCATATAATAAAACTTATAAAGAGCAGGAGGCCCCCAGTTTACAGATAACTGTCTTGGGAACAGCTACAAAGCAAGTTTGTCACACACAAATCAAACTCCAAGGACACAGTTCACTGTACAATTAAGCCTTACATAAAGGAGAAGAAGCAGGATATTACACGTCTATATATATGGAAATTATAGATTTTGTCCCTACAGTAATTATAATGGCAAGTTGTTAAGTTAATTTAGTTTAAAGCTTGTGTCTGTCAGTCCACATCTTTGGTCCAGACTTTAATACATCAGCCACCCAGAGACTTTTCCCTGTGTGCTACTTTATAGAAACATCATTGTGTGTTCCTATTTACACATCAATGAGACATAATATATAATAAATACGCTAACACAAAAACCCACAGAAGCAGCAGGTCTTTGCCTAAAACTTACATTAAATGTGTTTTCTTTTAATATGTTCCAGATGACCCTGTTTGCATGAGTATTTGGGTCTCAAACAAAACCCACAGTGACTCAGTCCACCCCTTTGGTCCAGACTGAAATATCTCAGCAAGCATTTGATGGATTGCCATGAATTATTTGAGAGACATTATTGGTTCCTGCACACAGAATCCTGATGACTTTGGTGACCCCTGACTTCCTGTTGCGCCACCACAAGGTGTAAATATGTGGTTTGAGAGAAATGATTGAACAACTAATGGATTGTTTGCCATGATATTTAGTACAAATAGTCATGTTTCCCTCAGGATGACTTGTAATAACTTTTATGATTCTCTGACTTTTCATATAGCGCCATCATCAGGTTACAGTTTCATTTTGGAGCCATTCCCACCAGTCCATCATATAACTTTCTATATTGAACACAAGTGCGTGGAAAACAGGAGTAAACACACACAAAGTTCTTCACTCACCAAAGAGGGAATTGGCGAACCCGTACCACTTGCAGCCGTACTCTCCAATGAGCCACCTGCCGTGCAGACTCGCAGCGAAACTGAAGGGTGTGCCGAAGACGCACACGAGGATGTCGCTCACACTGATGTTCAGCAGGATGACATTGATGGGCGTCCACAGGGAGCGAAACTTTGCGAAGATGAGCAGAGCGAAAAAGTTGTTGAGAATCCCCGCCACTAAGATGAAGCCGAGGCATACCGCCACCACCGTGTGTCCGGTCCGGCTCAGCCCGCCGGGGCTGTGGGACGCCGGGGAGTCTCGCAGGGTGGAGGCGACGGTGCTGCTGAGGCTGGAACCGGAGCCGGAGAGAGAGCTGTCTGTGGTGCTGAAATTGCAACCGCGTATGTGGACGACCATAGCAGAGAGAGGAGAGAGCTGAGGGCTGGAGAGAAGCACAGAGTCCTGCACAGCTCCAGCTGCAGCAGCTGACTGAGGGCCGGTATATGACAGGTATATTAGAGTGTGAGGAGAGTTGAGTGTGCCCTGTGCACTTCTTATACCTGCACCCCTATAATGTATGTAAATACCCCCTCCCCTCTTCTGTCTGCCACGCACACACTCACTGTTTGTCTTTCTTTTTCCTTCCTCAGAGTCTCTCCAGTTATTATAATGAGTCCTTTTGATCACAATGGCCTGCAAATACAGTAAATCCCCCAAATGTGTTGCTTTCCAGCAGCAAGGCGTGAATCAAATTCGCAGTTACACCGGCAATTTCTCACCGCAGATGTAGGCCAGATTATGTGATTGTCCAAAAATGAAGTTATAATTTTCCAGTCACATTTGGAAGAATCAGTCAGGGCGTTCTGCTCCAGAAACACAAACTTTGGTTGCATGATTTTGCTGAGCTGTGTGTTTCATATTCTCTGCTGCTGTCTGTGCCAGACTGCAGCTAATTCATCTGAGCACAAAGAAAGTCACCAACAAAGAAAGTTTCACAACTGTTCAGCATTTTCTTTTTTACTTCCACATCCAAAATTACTTCCACAATAACTTCAAATATGTTTTTTTTTTCCTATTTGGGTTAACCATTTCCCAAACTGACTGTACAGGTATACAGGATATACCCACCTCTTTTTCTGGTCGTTCACAATATACCCACTTATCATACAAAAAGCCATTGAGAAGACTACTCAGTATTCTGGACAACGCCTCTCACCCCCCTGCAGGCCACTCTGGAGTCAGAGCACATTCAGCCACCACAGAACTCTAGGAGATCTTTTCTACCTGTGGCCATCAAACTGTATAACTCCTCCCCGTTTTGTAGGGAGGGGAGCTGAAACACAGGACACTGACAGCAACATTCACCTACATTAGGTGCACTACACATTTCACACGATGTGCATTACTACTTTTCAATATCTTATGCAAATCTTTCACGACATCATGTGTTATTCTTCAATATCATGATCACTTATCAATGTAGTGCAATTTCACTTTCTCAGTCATGTCACTTTTTGCTTTTGCTCCTTGAAAACACTTCTGTCTCGTATATTTGTATATTTTTCCATATATTTAATACTCTATTGGTTTCCTGACCCGGGGAACCCACTGGTTTTCTGGCTGCTACTGGTTGTGAATCATTAAAATTGTATTTACTGCACTTTCATGCTTTCCCTCGGGATGAATACAACTGAATCAAACTGAATAAAATATAGGAGGGTATGCCCTATAGAAGTAAAATTAGATTCTATTTCCACAGTACACTTGGTAACCTACCCATCTCCTTAGTAGCACTCCCACCTCATTAACTACAATATGTAGAGAAACATAGATGTGGGATGGGAGCTCAGTTTTTTTCTGGATAAAAGGCACGATAAAGTTTATATTTCTCAGCTAACTGCAATGAGTCATTTTTCATACTCATGGGTTTACGTGTAGTGGAAAAAGAAAGAGAGAGAGAAATAGAATAAAATAAGATAGATAAGATAAGATAAGATAATAGGAGAAATTTGTCTTGGACATTTGAGAGAACACAGACACACACATGTACAATCAAACTACAATTAAAATACAGCATCACCCCCAGATCCACACACCCCAAGAGTACTGAACGATACCCAAGAGCCAGGAGTTACACAGATGCCCTGTTACACAGATGCCCTACAAAAGAATATTGCGCACACACACACACACACACACACACACACACACGCACACACCCTTCCTCTTGTTAAGTAGTTTGATAGATAATGGAACTAACGAAAATGTAAATGTGTTCAGCTTACAGTTTGGTAACCTGTACTCTCTGCCTGTAGGCAGCAACTCATACTCCTTATGAAGGATGTGGTTTGGGTCAGTGGTGGTTTTTAGGCCCTGCTTCCTAACTGTCTCCTCAAATATGGGAGGAGAAGATGGGGGCAGTATGACAATTATTTTTTCTGCCTTTATGATCAGGTTTTGGAGTTGTGGTCTGAATTTGATCTTCAGGTCACAACATGGTTTTGGTAACCTAACTGTCAGCTATCCATCCATCCATCCATCCATCCATCCAGATGCCCCTCTCCCCAGCAACACTTTCCAGCTCCTCCTGGGGGACCCTGAGGCGTTCCCAGGCCAGATGAGATATGTAATCCCTCCAACGTGTTCTGGGTCTGCCTCGGATGTGCCCTGATCAGAAACCTGGTCAGAAAATCTCAATTGTTAGGCTATAATCACTGCTGGACACTTAAGACAGGAGTGTGTGTCAGGTTTACATGAACTGAATAACTCAAGTGATGTAAAATAATTCAAAATCATGAGGAACTACAAAAAACTCACGTTTGTCAAGCATGTATTTGGCTTATTTTCCTTGGTTGCAGATGTCCCTATTTAACAGTGGTTCCCAGTTCCTGGGTTGCAGGTCCTCTGTAAATGGACCGCAAGTGATTTGCAAATGTGTCAAGTTTTAAAGCACAGTGAGTTTCCAGCACAGAGCTTTTATTTTCAAGTGCCATTTCCTGCTGTAGAGTGAGTAACTAATGGACAGATACTTGACAGAGACAGCAAATCAGTTTGACGCAATGCTCAAATGCAAGTATGACACTGCATATATCTAACTGTGTGGACCTTGAACTAATGACTAAGGAGAACTCTGGACCATGGCTGGACCAGTTGGGAACCACTGCTATCTAACACCCTTTAATGTGGAAGAAGATGACTTGCTAGCATGCTACCTAGCTAACACTGTCTGTCTATTAACTACTTGTTCACTAACAAAGACCACACCAATAAGATAAATATTAAGAATGGTGTATTGCATGAAGGGATGGAAGACTGAGGGTTGAGGGATGAAGGCTGGGATTCTGGGTAGCAGGTGAGCACGATGACGGATGTGTTGGGTTGAAGGCGGGAACGCAGGAGGGATCCTGGGTGTGAGACTGAGGGGGCGAGCTGTCTCATCATGAGCTTGGCTTCAGATGGAGCCCCCACTGGTTCCTGTATGCAGAAAGGAGCAGAGAAAAAGACACAAGAGTCAAGAAGGGATTGGATGGGTGGGATGTGAGAAATGTGTCGAAGAGAAAGAGAACTTCTTCAATACTTTTGGGTGGAAATAGGATGTGTTCAAGGTGTGGTCTTTGTTCCCGAACCTAGTTATAAAACTACATATCATAACAAAATATAATATCCTTTCACCACTGCTCATTTCATAACGGCCACTGTAAGAAAACCTGTTCTCTGTTAATGTTAGATAACGTCAGTTTAGATTGTTTATGTGTCTGTGATCCACTACCACTACACCGCTTGACACGTCCCCCTCAATATTTAGAACTTGTGCATTATTAAAAAACATGAAAGCAGCAGAGGCCTTTTGTTGTGTGTTTGTGTTTTGTTGTACTGCTAGAACATGACTCACAGACGTAACAATGCCTCCAGTAAAATAGGCACTGACAGTCTGCAACCTCTTTTGCTTACAATCTGCCATAGAACAGAAAGAAGCAGCAACTATGTACACAGAAAGTGCCATGATATTTTCTTCATAAATTGATGCAACACTTGATACAGGTGATCCATGTTAGCAAATCTCAGTTTAAGTTGTCAGTTCAGTCATTGTTGCATGCTGATGCAGTGACTTTTGCACATCCAGCATCATCATCACTTTGACAACAGCTGAAGCAGACTGTCGTGATCCTGGGTGTATGTTTATATTCTGTTATCTTGCGGACTTCGTTTTGGGGTTTTCTGTTTGTGTTCTTGTTTTGTTGTTCATTCATGTTTAATTTCCTGTTTTATTTTGTAGATTCTCTCCTCACGTGTCATGTGTGGTTTTACTTCCTGTCTTTGTGTGTTTTCCCGCCTGATTTCTGTCACACCTGTCTCGTTAGTCCTTCCTGTTCCCAGAGTCTTCCCTTCACACCTGTTCTGTATTACGGCCAATTTCCACCAGATGCGTGTTGGTTGCGTCTCCGCTCTGGCACGGCAGTGGAGCCGATAGGATTCAATTCTAGTCAATGTGTGTGTTTCCACCAGCTGCAGCTGGGCTGCGTTCCGGTTCCGTCTCAGCTCCGGCACTCTGGAGCATAGACATACAGTACAGGCCAAAAGTTTGGACACACCTTCTCATTCAATGCGTTTTCTTTATTTTCATGACTATTTACATTGTAGATTCTCACTGAAGGCATCAAAACTATGAATGAACACATGTGGAGTTATGTACTTAACAAAAAAAGGTGAAATAACTGAAAACTTGTTTTATATTCTAGTTTCTTCAAAATAGCCACCCTTTGCTCTGATTACTGCTTTGCACACTCTTGGCATTCTCTCCATGAGCTTCAAGAGGTAGTCACCTGAAATGGTTTCCACTTCACAGGTGTGCCTTATCAGGGTTAATTAGTGGAATTTCTTGCTTTATCAATGGGGTTGGGACCATCAGTTGTGTTGTGCAGAAGTCAGGTTAATACACAGCCGACAGCCCTATTGGACAACTGTTAAAATTCATATTATGGCAAGAACCAATCAGCCAACTAAAGAAAAACGAGTGGCCATCATTACTTTAAGAAATGAAGGTCAGTCAGTCCGGAAAATTGCAAAAACTTTAAATGTGTCCCCAAGTGGAGTCGCAAAAACCATCAAGCGCTACAACGAAACTGGCACACATGAGGACCGACCCAGGAAAGGAAGACCAAGAGTCACCTCTGCTTCTGAGGATAAGTTCATCCGAGTCACCAGCCTCAGAAATCGCAAGTTAACAGCAGCTCAGATCAGAGACCAGATGAATGCCACACAGAGTTCTAGCAGCAGACCCATCTCTAGAACAACTGTTAAGAGGAGACTGCGCGAATCAGGCCTTCATGGTCAAATAGCTGCTAGGAAACCACTGCTAAGGAGAGGCAACAAGCAGAAGAGATTTGTTTGGGCCAAGAAACACAAGGAATGGACATTAGACCAGTGGAAATCTGTGCTTTGGTCTGATGAGTCCAAATTTGAGATCTTTGGTTCCAACCGTGTCTTTGTGAGACGAGAAAAGGTGAATGGATGGATTCCACATGCCTGGTTCCCACTGTGAAGCATGGAGGAGGAGGTGTGATGTGTGGGGGTGTTTTGCTGGTGACACTGTTGGGGATTTATTCAAAATTGAAGGCACACTGAACCAGCATGGCTACCACAGCATCCTGCAGCGACATGCCATCCCATCCGGTTTGCGTTTAGTTGGACGATCATTTATTTTTCAACAGGACAATGACCCCAAACACACCTCCAGGCTGTGTAAGGGCTATTTGACCAAGAAGGAGAGTGATGGAGTGCTGCAGCAGATGACCTGGCCTCCACAGTCACCGGACCTGAACCCAATGGAGATGGTTTGGGGTGAGCTGGACCGCAGAGTGAAGGCAAAGGGGCCAACAAGTGCTAAACACCTCTGGGAACTCCTTCAAGACTGTTGGAAAACCATTTCAGGTGACTACCTCTTGAAGCTCATGGAGAGAATGCCAAGAATGTGCAAAGCAGTAATCAGAGCAAAGGGTGGCTATTTTGAAGAAACTAGAATATAAAACATGTTTTCAGTTATTTCACCTTTTTTTGTTAAGTACATAACTCCACATGTGTTCATTCATAGTTTTGATGCCTTCAGTGAGAATCTACAATGTAAATAGTCATGAAAATAAAGAAAACGCATTGAATGAGAAGGTGTGTCCAAACTTTTGGCCTGTACTGTATATACATAGACGCCGCATCGACTGCCTGAGTGCGTCCTTGCCGGCCGCCATCTTGGATGGGTCTCGCTTCGCCTCCACAGTGCATTCACTTCTATTGAGGAAGGAGCTGTATGCACAAGTAAAATAGAATAACTCACTGAATTTTCAACTGATTTTCACGCGGTTTGGTTTGTTACAAATGGCACACATGTAGTTATGATACAGGATGCTTTCGTACATTAAAAATGCGGGATTTCATGCTTTAATACTTTCTGCAGATAGCAATAGCATGTTATTTAGGTCACAACACAGTTATTTTATTCACCTCAACCCCAGAGTGATTTATATCTATATAAATATATCTATATATTTATATATATATATATATATATATATATATATATATATATATATATATGCACAACGCAGCAATTCAGCACAGAGCAGATCGTGCGGGGCAGGAAGTCGTGCACAGAAACACAATAAAACATCCGGTTAATTTCAAAATAAAATACAGTGTTCACTGCAGATCATATTTCCCTGCACTACACCTTAAAAACTACATAATGGGCAGAGGCAGGCCTGAAGTCAACAGGTCAGAGGTGGGTATGGTATTGACGGACGGCGGAGCACGCAGCGGATAACCAGCGCTGCCGTTCCGCAACGGACATGCATCCAGTGGAAATCCGGCGTTAGTCTTGTTTGCTCCACCCTAGTGTTCCCCTCTATACCCTTGTTGTAAGTCAATCCCCATTTCCCTCCTTTTGCCTGTGTCCTCCTCCTCCAGCTGTGTCTCGTTCCTGTGATTAGTTATCTGTGTGTATATATACCTGTGTGTTCCCCTTACCTGAGTTCATTGTATTATCCTGGGGCCTGTATCACGAAGCGAGATCAACCTTTCCTGGGTTACCCAGACCTATCCTGGGTTGACTAACCTTAACAATGGCAATCGGGATAATCGGTATCACTACGCTGGATATCAACTCGGTAACTCAACCCAGGGTTGCTTTATCAAGAGCCGTGAACGCGCACGCAGCGGACCAATCAGTCACTGAGCGTCCTCACAGAGCGCCGTGTGTGAGGGGAAAAAAGTATTTCTCGTGAGGATCAGAGATTAATTCTACTAAAATATGAGGAGGAGAAAAGCAACATTACAGAAAAGGCCAACACCGTGGCAGCTGCAGGAGGAGGAAACATGCGTGGCAACGCATAACAGGATGAATAATGTTTAGATTTAGTTTAGATTAGTTTATTTGCACATAATGTTAAAAACAGACAGTATAAAATTTACAAGATTAAAAAAACGAAAAGTGCCGGAGAGGTCAGAAGCCACTAAAAGCTTATCAAAGAAACTCCCCTGTCAAAACATCAATGAAATCACATAATAGAGAATAAAAAAAAACGGGTGAGGAAAGAAGAAATAGAGGAGGAGAGAGGGAAAAATCAAGACAAAACAAGGTAGCAAATAAAATTATGTGTAGGTTAAATTACTCATCACTGGTTCAAGAAGCTGCAGTACCTGTACCTGTACATCTGACACTGATCACACCCTTGAATCCCATGAAATCAATGCTGCGCAGATGAATTGCGTGTATTACAATTATCGTCTAACATCATTGCGTCTGATAAATTGGTCTTCTTTGTCATAACGTTATATATGCTACAATGAAACTTAAAGCTGACGCCACAATTAAATCATATCAACACCAAATTGATAGTCTGAATAAAATCATCCTGATATTGAGCTGTGTTAGAAATTAACAGCTGTGCAAAAATATACCTAGTCTCCCTCTTTAAAAAACAAAAGGGAAAATCCCTCAAACACCATGAAGTGTAGACATGATAGGCTACTTTCCACATTTCCAGCAGCAAAGCTATTAATTAGGCCCATTATCTTTAACAGGGATCATTTCCTCCAACAAAACAAAATGTTGGCGCTAATTAATGGTGCTATTAAGTGTCTGCAAATTATCAGTTTCTTTCTTATGACATTTCGACTTCTTTCCACTCCTTTTTGAACAGTCTTTTCATTGTCTGTTGTTGTTGCTTTCTTTTCTTTTTTAATGTTCAAAATAAACTTTCAAATCAAAATCAATCAAATGAATTAAACTTGTTTTTGTTTCTTCAAACCAGTCACAATCATCTTGAGCAGGATAAAGGTGCAGCCATGGCGCTCTTGCAAAACAGTGTCAGGGGTGAATTTGTTTTGTTGGAAAATTTGCACTTGGGGAGGTGAACCTTGTCATTAAAATGACCCTGCACAAGAAAACGCCACAGCTGTATGTCACTGTGTGATTAAACTTTTTGTGATAAAATAAGACAAACATAATTTGATAATCAGTGCTCTAGAGGTGATCCCTGACTCATTGGACCCAGAGAAACCCCAGATGAGTTGCAAGCTGTATGCGGCTCCTGCAGAACATTATTATGACGATATCACAAAAGCTCTGAGAAGTGGAACTGATCTGTACGTTAGTGAAGTATGTTGGTGCCAAATGTTGCTGCCAGAGTTTAAAGATGTGGCAAATCAACCATGACTGGCCGTGTCAGGAAATGGATCAACAGTGGGCATGACAGTCCTGTGAGACAGAGTCTGGGCTTTTCCGAGGTGTGTTCACAAGTTGTTTTATTTGTTGTAGATCTTTACAGTTCACCAGAGGAACAAAGTAGGCATGCCTTATTGCACAATCTTTAACAGAATATGCCATTTTCAGTGTGTAACTGTGTTAGTGTGGAGGTTATTTATGTTGTTTCTGATTGCAAAGGTGATTCAGAATCAGCAATATACACATAGCTGAATAAAAGGAGAATGCTGGCTGAAATCATCAGCTCTATGGAAGGCTTATAGCCACAGTTTACATCCGGTGAGTCAGACTGATGTGACACTGACACCCTGCACTTCCACTTCCTTTATACCTGTGCCCACATCATATGTCTTAGTGCGTGTTTTTTCTACATACTGCTGAGAAGAGAGACGCTATTCCTGGAAAGACAAGATGCACTCATATGAGATTCCAGCAGACACATAACTGAAGTGACTGACGTCATGCTGCCCTTTGACGCCACTGTCTTAGGGGAGATCAGAGTAAATATCAATTGCTTTGGTCACCGGTGTCATCTGGAACCCTACACGCATCAGCCATGAGCATTTAATGCTCCCTCTTCTCGCTCTGCCATCAGCATCACTGGCTTGTTGAAGGCTCGATGGGCTCATTCTCTCTCTCATATGGGCTTCAGATCAGCCTGATTATGCCTGACACAAAGGAGAGGGATTATGGTTTCAAGTCTGTATGGCTGCTGAATCCACACCTGCCTGGTGTCCACACCTGGAGAAATGAAGATCATCTGCTCTTCCCTCTCTACACTTGCATTCAATCTGCTTTATATATGATTCTGAAACTGTTCAGGGAAAGCCCTTCAGATCCATAACTGCTACAGTTTGTGTACCCAACTCTGGCTTTTGTACACCACTGACTCCATCTGAGCTCTATAAGACAAAGAGGAATGAATTGTTGTCCTAATTGGCACCTGCTGTACACTGAGCTTGAGTTTGAGAACCGTGGGGTTCTTTTTACATTTACTCTGTGCACTATAGTTTATCTCATAGTCTCTAGTTTATTCACTTTCATAGCTGCAGCAAGCGAACAACAGCAAACTGCAGACTTTTGCATCTTTAGGCTTGTTGTCTATGCTTTTTTCATTCCTGTTTAAAACATTAATTTGTTTGCAGGGAACCTGAGAATCATTCATACAGTTTTGAAGAAGCGATAAAATTACTTAAATCGTATCATGAGCCATACAGTTTATCTTTCTTATATATTTAAAGGGACAGTTCACCCCCAAATCAAATATCCATATGTTTCCTATTAACCGTAGTGCTGTTTATCAATCTAGGTTGTTTAAGTGTGAGTTGCAGAGTGTGTGAGATATCAGTTATGGAGATGTCTGCCTTCTCTAGTCATATAATGGAACTAGATGGCTCTCAGCTTGTGGTGCTCAAAGCAAAAAGAACTACATGAACCAAATCAACGCAGAGAAGGAAGAGTACATCTACTCAAGAGGCTCATGCTCGTGACAGTGTGAAATGTAAATATTAATGCCGTCCTCCTTGGCTGAAATGTAATGTTAGCTTGCTCAGTGGTGCAAGGTGAGCTAGCAGTAGATTCACACTTCCTTCTGCACTGTGATACAGTTGGCGGGTGTAGTTCGGTAGAAAGGAAATAGTTCCTATATGAAATTGCTCACAACAAGGTCTGTGGATTATCTTGAGTAGCCAGGTCATGATTTCTGGAAAGAGACATTGATGTTGATGTTTTTCAAATGTATTTGTTTGGCGCTTTGAGCACCACAAGCCGAGCGCCATCTTGTTCCATTATATTCAAAGAAGGCAGACGTCTCTACAGCTGATATTTCCAACACTTGGTTACTCACACCAAAACAATCTAGACTGATGAATAGCACTACAGGTAAGAGGAAAAATATGGATTTTGAATACTGGAGTGAACTGTCCCTCTAAATCTATATAAACGCTAAACTGTATGGTGAACTAGATTCTTTATCGCTTACTCCAAATTTTTTATATGATTCATTTGGAGATTGTAGCATGCATGTTAAAGGAATTCTTTAATAAAAGGTCAGCCCCATATTATCATGTAAAAAACATAACAGAACTAGAAAGAGTGACAGATTTAACTGTATCTCTACTGAAGACAAATTCAACTGAAGGGTTTTCTTTTACATTTCCAACAGAATAAACTAGATCTGAATAAAATATCACTTACATACGATACAGACCGTATTTGAAAAGAAGAGGTAAAAAAGAAACACAAATTGTATACGACAAGATAAATTCTACATCAAACACCAATACTGAACTTCTATATCATTCAGCTTTGTAACAAGTAACAAAGTGTGTAACAAGATGACATTAAATATTTTTAGACATTCAGAGCAAATCAATAGAAAGATATTGGCTGGTACGGATGGAAAGGCTGAGTGGAGTGGAGAGATGAATTAATAATGAAAGGACTGTGAAAACTGAATAATTTCAGGAAAAATACCAATACAAACCCAAAAAAGACCGAGCCACAGAGTGAGATCATATCACTGGAATGTTTTACCAGGCTTTAGTTTTCTGAGTTGGCCCTGAAATGATGAAGAATGATATTGGTGTGATGATGATGGTGTGATGAGATTCATCCAGAAAACAAGTCCTGTTATTATAGAACAATTAATTATAGCGTCTTAATGACCGCACTGTGTTAAATACCGTCTTCAATAAGTTTCCAGTGTCGTCAAATGACAAATTACCATATGAAAAGTGACATTACTGAAACTCTGGGATAATTTGCACCATCTGCATCATTAACACGCAGCCTATTGTTCCACAGTCATATAATATTATGTGGTTCCTAAATAATAGAAGCATGAAAAGGCTATAAAATATCATAATTAATCATTT
Organism: Epinephelus fuscoguttatus; assembly: GCF_011397635.1. Classification (NCBI taxonomy): domain Eukaryota; kingdom Metazoa; phylum Chordata; class Actinopteri; order Perciformes; family Serranidae; genus Epinephelus; species Epinephelus fuscoguttatus. The sequence continues at coordinate 18,404,400 of NC_064760.1, read as the reverse complement.
TTAATTGCAAGTAATCCAACCTACTATTAGTTTTTTAGTCAAGCTACTACGCAAACTTCACTGTGACACCACAACATTGTGACTGTACTTTAAACTTCTATTCTGTCCCAAAGCATGTGATCAATACACGTTTATTCATACTGCACATTTCAGACACAACGGCAATTCAACATGCTTTACATGAGCATAAACATACAAAACAAACAAAACTGAAAATGAGACAGTCCATAAAATAGGAAAAAAGGGCGTAGTGTAGATTTAAAGGATTTAACAGACATATGAGAATGTCTTTAATCTTTACATTACCTCAGGAAAAGCTGGAAACATTTTAAGCTGTTCTCTAAGTTTATTCCAGATCTGCGGTGTATAGAAACTTGTGCGTGTTGGCTCTTAAGAAAGCAACATATCAGACATGTATTTTGGCCACAAAACATACTTTGAATGGCAGTAATTGTATTTTTAAATCAATTCTTTGATTCACAGGAAGCTGGTGCAAAGCTCTTAGACGTGGAGCGATGTGCTCCACTTTCTTGGTTTTACTGAGGACTAGAAGAAGGGGAAAAGCAAACAGTTGGTCAGTAGGTCTATCTAAACGTAGAAAAAGGCCAACAGGCTGTATGTAATAAAAATCACAGTACAAAGCAATGCACATCTAAACATTAAATATCTCTCTTTTAATGTTACATATATGTACCAGAGTGGTGTGCACAACTTCAACTCAGGAGAGGAGTCTAGGTCACAGAAGTTCATAACAAGACAAAAAGTTTACAGCACTGCTAGCTGCTTTGATTGTCTGTAGGGACGTGATAGTTTGAGCTTCATATAGAGGCATGCCTATTGTTTGGATGGTCCAAAATTTCGAAGAATATGGTTAAACAAAGGATCATGTTTTGGCCTGAAACACCCATGTTTGGTGGCACAAAAGTTGCTGGAAAAGCAGGGGCAGGTTGGTGAAAAACACCTGTGTTTGGTGGCTCAGTCATCACTGGGAAATACCATGAAAGGTCGGGAAAAAAACACCTGGGAGTGGTGGCTTAAATGCCCTTGGGAAATGTGGTGAAGGGCTGGTAAAAACTCTTGGGAACATTGGTTCAAATGCTGCTTGGAAATGCTCTGAAGAGTAAGTAAAAAAACCTAGGAGCAGTGGCTCAAACGCCACTGGGAAACACTGTGAATGGGCGGTACAAACACTTGGTATCGGTTGCCCATTTGCCCCTGGGAAATGCTGCGAAAGGTCGGTAAAAACACAGAGGTTTAGGGCCTTAAAAGCCATGAGGAAATGCTGTGTAGGATCAGTACATACACCTGGGATTGTGGCTCAAATGCGACTGGGAAACTGAAATTTACTGCAGGAAAAATGGCATGACACCCAGAATGTTAACACCAGCATGCTAAATACTACAATTCTGATGTTTATAGTAACCATGTTCAGCATTTAGGTTAGCATGTTAGCATGCTATCATCTGCTGATTTGCAGAAAATCACAAAGTACAGCTGAAGTTGATGGGAATGTCTTCTTTGCAGGTGTTTGGACATAAAGTGTTGGAGGAAATAAAAATTTGAAAAGATAATAGTTAAAGGGAACACGGAACTTATTTGAATTCATCCGAAAGTGGACATAAATGTGTGAATCAAAGTTTACAACTATCCGTCCAATAGTTGTTGAGACATTTCACTCAATTCCAGATATGTCAACCTTGTGCCTGTGCTGCAGGAAGGATCGGAGGATCATCATCCGGCAGCTGCGAATGATTGTATAAAATTTCATGTCAGTCAGCTTTACGGGGTTCCACCCCTCCTGGGTGAGTCTGATTAACAGGACCGGTGTTACTGGTGCTGTAATTTGCACTGCAGGAAGCAATTTGCAGGAGATGGTACCTGGGGTCCTGAGGAGAGTGCCGTGAAAGCACTCATCATCACATCAGACACACCAACCTCAATCACACAGTAACAGACGAGTTCAGAATGAATCGGTCGAACCAGCACCTCATGTCAGTGATCACCTAGTCTGCCTTTCATCTGGTAAAACTGTAGATGCTGATGAATGTCCTGTGTGTTCAGGTGATCATGGAACCTTTTGGGCAGAAGGAATGGGTCAGTTATGATGTCTGGCTCTTTGGATTCATCTACATGCTAACTGCAGAGACAATAAAACCCGGGAAGTAGACAGCAGAGATGTAGACTCTCTAAGCTTTGGCAGAAGTCAGTTCGTCAAACCCTGAGGATGTTATGAGGATGTTATCTTTTTTGCTTCTGTGCAACAGGTGGTAGATATGTAAATGAGATGTGCAGATCCAGTGTGGGAGAAGATGTCCATATGTAGTCTATATAACATATGAAGAAGTCTATATATAGACTGTGTAGGCATGCAATGCACATATGCGTTTGTGCATAATTTTGACAACAAATATGTTCTGCCTGTGTTTATCAGATATGATAGCTGACGTGTTTCCCTGTTCTTGCGTCATTTTTTTTGCCTGGGACTGATTATCAGATGTTCAGCTCCTGAGCCCCCTTTTCCACTCATTCCTGCACCTGGGAGCAGTGCACAGTCAGCCAATTTGGTTACCCATCCGTCAGTAATTCAGTACTAGATGGTATGAAAGTATTAGCACAGGATCATCAATAATCCACCCTCATCATGTGGAGAATCTACTCCACCATCTGTGGCCATGAATGGTGTCTGCAGTGAAATGTGGATACTGTCATCATGGGACTCTTGCTGTGTCTCAAATCGTGTACTTCTGTACTTACACTTAATATTTTGAGTGCATAAGTGCATTCACACTGAGAAGTATGGAAAAATGCAGTGCACTATGAGTACCTGGATGGTGCACTCAAAACGGTCAAGAAGTTGAGTGTGGAACTATAGACACTTCTCGCCCTCAATGTTCGCCATCTTGGCTACATAGCGGAAGGGGAGGGACCACTTTTCAAACTGGAAATGGTGGCTGAGGACTGTGCGACCGTGAACGTCATTGCATTTTACAAATACATGTATCTTTTGCACTAAGCACCACTACACTGTTGTCGGGTATAAGCCAGCAGTATGTTTATTGGGTTAATTTAGCAGTCTGTAATGATTTGGTTCCGCGAATGATAATGCGAATGCTAATGCTAGTTTGCTAACTAGCTAATTTGCGGTCATCATTTCCGGTGAGTGCGCAAGGCCGTGTTTGGTTTGAGACAACTCTACCCTGTTGTGTTATTAATTGAAATTCGCACACATTTTTTGTTTTGTTTTTGGGGATGATAATTTAAGATGATAAACATTATACCAGCTAAACATCAATATTAGCATTGTCATTTAGTTAGCATGTTTAATTTAGCTTAAAGCTTTTCTGTAAGTATATGGCCTTACAGAGTTGTGAGCATGACTGTAGACTGTAATCAAAATATGGATTATGTTAAACGACCAGTGTTCAACAGGACTAGTCTTCACTAAATCATGACCTACTTTCAGTCTTCACTTGCTTGTCTGAAGTTGAAATAAGCTTCCATTACTGTAACCTCCCAAAAAGTGTCATCTAGATATAGAAGTTTAATGAGCCTCCTCACAAAGCCTCGGGCGAAGTTCTTGTTGACAGAGCTCAGCTCAAGGCGTGAACACGCTCAAATAATGACAACAGATCTCTGAAGTTCTCCAGAAAAAAAACTCCACTGTGGGCTCCACATTTTTAATTAGGCTTCTTTTGCACCATCTTCTTCTCCGGGGTTACTAAATGAAATAGGTCATGTGGATGTGTGAAGAGTTAAAGGAACAAACAGGTGAATAGAGCTGAGGAAATTAATGATGCTGATGATGATGATGAACATTGTGCGTCCTCAAAAACAGCTCGTATTTGGAGCTCATCTCGTCCTCACACTTTTGTTGGTAAAATTGTCCATTGGTCAATTCACTATCAGAGTGTCACTCTAATGTAGCTCTAATGGGTTTGCTCCATGGACTTTGCACAGCAGAAAAAAATCTCTATCCAACTACTTTGTGGGAAAAATATCAATTAAAGCACTCAGTATGGATTAATCTATAAGACACGAATCACAGGAAGAAATACAGGACAAATATAACTCTGACATTGTGAAAGGTCCTTTGCATTTCCATTCAAGCTGTTCTTTTTATGTCCTTTTAATTCCACAATGCCATTTCATTTCATCAGCTCTTTGTCAGCCAGTCAAGACAAACAGAGCAGAAGCAGTTACCGTATGTGACTGCCATTTGGTCACTGTTCAGTATATGTATCTTTTTATATGATTTCTTTATTTCATTATGTCCCGTTTACAAACAAACTCACTGATCGAGGCAGAGGTAGACCAGCAGCTCCCGTGTTCAGTGGCGTAAAATTACTGTGTCTGGCTTTGAAGAGAGCATAAATAAGTTTCACTTTCAGTTCACTTCCCCTGTCAGAGAGAGCTGTCTGACAGTAAGGTAGAGCAGTGAAAGTATTCTAAACGTAGCATACACTTAAACCCATACTGACATTTTTTAGGTGGCTAAAATAAGTTTTGCCTCATACGTCGACAAGCAGAGCACCTGCGCCAATTAAGCATTTAAAATAGTTGCATGTGTTCAGGAAGTACTGAGCATACGACTGGATAAATGAGACTTGGATCATACTGCATGAGTTGTGTGAAAGGTGGTAAACAGATATTTCTGAAATAGTTTTGTGGCTGTTAATGGTCCCTATATACTTCATCAAGAATTTTCCCTAGTTTTGGATTCTTTATTCACAAAATTTTCTTTACAAATTCAAAGTAACACAATTCATTAATTTTCTGTAACCCCTTATCCTCTTAGGGGTCAAAGGTGTGCTGGAGCCTATCCCAGCTGACATTGGGTGAGAGGCATGATACACCCTGGACAAGTCACCAGACTATCACAGGGCTGACACATAGAGACAGACAACCATTCGCACTCACATTCACACCTACGGCCAATTTAGAGTCACCAATTAACCTGCATGTCTTTGGACTGTGGTAGGAAGCTGGAGTACCTGGAGGAAACCCACACTGACACAGGGAGAGCATGTGGACTCCCCTACCTCAGGGTTTGAACCAGGAACCCTCTTGCTGTGAGGCAACCATGCTAACCACTGCAACGCCCTGTATAGTAACAAAAAATACTCAAGTAAAGTTCAGTACTTGAGTCAATGTGCTGAGTTACTTTCCACCACTGATCGATGTCTTTTATATATTTTTGTAGGAAAAATCTCACACTGTGCATCATCAGGTGTTGGTATTGTTCATGCTGACTGTTTGCTATTTGACCCTCATCAATTTATTTCACATTAAGAGCATGTTAAGTAGATATCTGTGTTCAACACTGAATGATATCAAGATTTTTTGTTCGTCTGCTCAGATATTTATTTAACTTCATATATGATTCCATTTTTGTACAGTACACGACACACAAGATTACAGAAAACAAGTCATTAACAAAACATCACTATCCTTCATATATTTTTTTGTTTGAATATATAAAATATTCTCACAGCAACTTCAATTTAACTGTGGACTGTAACAGATATTAACATCAATATTTATACACTCACAAATGCTCTCACTTTAAAGGTCCAGTGTGTGGGATTTAGGGGGATTTTGGAGGAAATGGAATATAAAACAATGAGTATTATTTTTTTGGTGTGTAATCACCTGAAAATAACAATTATGTTTTTGTTACCTCAGAATGAGCCGCCATGTTGCATCGCCATGTTTCTACCGTGGCCCAGAACTGACAAACCACACACTGGCTCCAGATAGGGCCATTCATGTTTTTGCGTTGGCCTCTGCAGTTAGCAGCCCCTCTGTGATGAACCAAACAACACCGAAAACAACATGCACTTGCTTCATACAGTGATTTTACTTTTTTAAATCATCTGGGGGCTCATTCATAAACAATGTGTACGAACAAAACGAGGCATGAAAGATATCTACGCCATTTCCCACGTAAAAGTTGTGATCTATGAAAACAGACTTGATGGGAGAAACTTTGACCCATGCTTACGAACATTTTGGAGATGGTAAATTGGCGACGCAGACGGTGAGGTGGAGGCCTGATTGTAGAAACTGTCAAGTATTTTTTGGTGCACACCATTTTTGGCTTTTGTCCATATGTACATTTTTAACATGAATCCTATGCACTGTTTTATAAATGAGACCCCTGGCCCATTTTTGGAGAGAAGGATAATCCAGCTCCTGGTAAAAAAATCTCCTGAACAATGAACACTGAAGGAAATTAACTGAGAGTTCAGCTGGTTGCAGTTTGCAATCCTCACTGCTAGATGCCACTAAATCCTACAAACTAGACTTTTAACTTACTGTAATACTGGTCTTCTTACTGGTGTAGGCTAGAGTTGTCAAAAATATAGATATATTGATACATATTGATTTCAATACTCATTTTTCGCAGTGTTGACGCTATCAATACTCTTTCCTCACACTGTCTTCTTTCCAACAGTGAGTTTACATACATACCACTGCAGTGGCCCCTGTAACCCCGCCTCCACTTGTGCTCTCCTCTAAATTTTATTCAGTTTAATTCAAAGGGGGCCTCACTGCCATGGGACACATACTGTTACACTGCCAAAACCAGTGTGACCTTAAAACAACAAATGCACAATAGGTAAAAGCCTACTGGAATAAGGAAATGTTTTTTTCCCTTGCACTTAAGCACTTTAAATGTGTGACTTTAAATGCTTCTGAACATGTGAACTGCCATATTGTTAATGGGAATTTATTGTTGATGTTTACCACAGTCATTCTGCTGCTCTCTGCTGCTGACCAAGAAAGAGAATTTGTTGTCATTTTAAAGCCCATGTCATATTTATCTTTTAGTAAAAATCTCTAATCTATACGCCCTAAATGACAATTTTTCCCACTGGTATGGAATATCTATCATGTCCAAGGTATTGCATCGAAGTTAGGAATTCCAGTATTTGACAGGCCCACTAGAAGAGAAGTGCCTGATGACAGCAAAAGAAAAATGCCCTTCAATCACCGGGAGCAACAACATATACAGTTCTTTGAGATCTTACAAGAGGAGTGACAGAGTTGAAGAACAGGTTTGTCAGAGAGTGTTCCCTTTCAGAAAGGTTGTTCCAGTTGGTGCGTGCTGACGTGCTGAGCTCATTTCACTGTGGAGTGGAAATGGAAGCGCTGCAGTGCTCCTCCTGTGGGTATTCTTAGAGGACGCTCAGTGACACCTGTTTGACGAGAAAACACCTGACGGCTGAGCAGAAAGCCAAGCGGCTTTACAGAGTCACAAGTATGTGTGTGGTGTTGTTGAAGCTGTTCCTGCCTCTGCTGCTCCAGCCACTCTCCCTCTGTGTCTCTTTTCAGTACCAGTACAAGTCCTTCTTGTCCAGACGACGTCCTGACAGAGAGGAGACAAAATGAGTTCTAAGCAGCTCTAAGTTTGTGAAAAGTATGCTGAGGAAAAATGGCAAATATTTTAGAATTTCTCAGAGTAAGATGCCCAAATCAGTGCTTACTGTTTATCAAGTAAAGACATCAGCAACAGGTAATTAATACCTGACAAATAATTCATAATTTACTCTAAATAGGATTATATAATTACAGGCTGTCTATTTTCTTGGCACATAACTACTTATTATTTATGCCTCCCTTGAAGTGTTATTGCATTTTGATTGTAACAAACTTTTGCTCTAAGTGCTTTCCATAAACAACTAAAGTTTTACAGTAAAACCTCGATTGGCATTTGTTCGGTAGGTGATGCCTTTACTTACCCTGAGGGAACACAAAAAAATAAACAGGTACATACAATACAGGGAACTAATGGTGAGTCACGATGGTTCAAGGTTTTGTTTCAGTGTTGGGGGGACACCAATGAAACAGGAGGTTTGGGGGTTTGAGCATCAAACACTTTTTGTGCACCAGTTTGTACCTTTTATGTGTCAATTTCTGGTGTAAATGTCATTAATTTTGTCAAAATGAAAGTCCTCTGCCACTTTTATTTTTGTATTCCGGGGGACAAATGCACCTGCTCTAAATAAAGAGTGGAATATGTCCCCTCACCCCCAAAATCTACCCCTGTGCAATGGTTTGTAGTTTAAGTCGGGGATTTTCAAGAAACAGATGGTCAAACGTGATGCTGCAAAGATGTCTTTACATTTAGTCTGTATGTTTCAAGATCCAAAAATGCCAATAACTACACTTCCCATGACACAATTCAGTACTTTCTTTTTGTCAGACCCTTTTGTCTGATAAATGTCTCCGTCCACACCCCCAATTTGTTACCCAGGCTTACTGTCAAGCTCATAGTTGGTTCATCAAGAATACATTTATCCAAATACAAAGATTTGTGGATCTTATTCAAAAGTAAGAAGTTATTCTTATCCTTCTGGTTGAACGACATGTCAGATTGCAGGTGAAGACCTACCAGGTTCAAATCCTAAGGTGGGGTCCATGGAGTCTCTAAATCCCTGAGGCATCGTCCAGCTGGGATGCAGTTCTGGCTTGGAGCTGGAGGCCACGCTGGGTCCCATCTCACCCCGGTCACTATGCAGGAGGTTGAGCAGAGATGAGGCGTATTGCTGTCCAGTAAGACTCAACCCATCTGGGGACAGGGAGTAGGTGAGGGACGGCAACCCCGGACCCTCTCCTGTCCTGGTTGTGAACGAGTGCCACGAGCCAGCGGGGTCGTCTGCAGGGCTGAAGTTCATGAGACGTCCTGCTACAGGAGGGAGCTGTGACTCTGAGTAACACTCAACAGCTGGCCCCTGACAGGTGCTGGTTTCCTCTGCGGGGGGACGAAGATAGAAGCCAGACAGTGAGGATGATCATCCTAGGGTAGGTCAGGTAGGTCATATATTGTGCTCACCAGAGATTTGGACTCAAGTGGCAAATTTGATGACTTTAGACTTGATTTGACAAAATCAAAAAAGACTTGCAACTAGACCTGGACATTACCATGAGTGACTTGTTACTTCACTTGGACTTGAGCCTTTTGACTTGAAAACATTTAATACCTTCCCACAAGCTCAAATATTAAATGCTTTTTAAAAAGCATGCCACAGATCAATTCATTTCCCTTCACTTCATGAATCGGCACTAAATTCTCCAGATCCACTTTGTTTAAACTGATCCGACAGAATCCAATCATCATTTGGAAAAAATGATGTCAAAGATGATTTCATTTGCAGAGGAAAATTAAAGGTAGTAGGTAATTGCAATGTGCAAGATGTGCAGGTCAAAATTACAGACAGAGATAAAACAACTTCCAGCTTCATACGACATTTGAAGTTGCTCACAGAGCAGTAAGTCCAGGCTACGTTAGCTTAACATCTAAGTAACTTTTTCACAAACTTCACAAACAAATCAAAATTTTAAAAGCATGGATGATTTTTGTGAATTTCAATGGCATTGCATTTGGTGAAGAATGCTTTATGACTTGTTCAGGACTTAAAACTAAAAGTTAGGGATGTGGAACTTGACTTAAGACTTAAGTGTAAAGACTAGAGACTTACTTTGACTTGCAAAATAAGTACTTACCCAGTTTAATACTTTTACGTATTTTCTTTGCCTTTGCTGCCGGTGCCTTGGCCTTGCAGCCTTTGCTGAGGGCACGGCTGAAGTGAGCGTCCACCATGCTGTTGATGTCACCCTGGAAGTAGGTCAGGATGACACACCGAGAATGCTCCTCCACCTTCACGGCTATGGGACTGTCTGTTCTGTCCTCCATGTGGGTCAGCTGAGACTGAGACATAACAGCTTGTTTACTCCACAAGATCCACAGAACAACAGATTTTATATTTTTATTTATTTATCTATTTATTTCCTAAAACCCCTTTTCTCTTGAATAATTGAAAGCAATTTAAACTTAAGTTGCCCTGAGTGACTCACTGTTGAGATGTCCTTGAGGCAGACTGATTATAGTGTCCCACAAAAAAACATTTTTACTTAAACACCAACAGTAAGTGTGTAAAGCACCTTTCATTTTGGTGTATTGTAAGTCTCAATATTAATATATTATACTCAGAGTGAATGAAAATGACGTGCACAACATATTAACTCAGCACCAAATGATCAATTCTGAGAAAATCTGGAAGTATTCACATTGTAATTTCCAAAAAGATGGACACTGTGGTGGCACATTTAATAAGACTTAATAAGAAATATATTGTGCGGGTTTTCACAAGAGGATGTTTAAGTAAGGGGGCTGAAATGCATAATGAATGCGCCTTATTTCAGGGAAAACATGTCAGCAACTGTAACTTAAAAGTAAGGAGCAAAGTGTAAATAATCAGATTACATCCATCCCACAGTGCTGATAGAAAACACTTAGTTAAACTGCTGTGAATGAGTAAAGAACCAAAACACTGTGTCAGCTATATTTCAAGGAACTTTGCTTCCCTTACCTGACCTGATGATTGCTTAAAGATGACCAAGGAGTGCGTCCTTGCAATGACCGGTGGATCAAAGCTGAAGTGTTCACCTACATGTGCAGCAGCCGAAATTGTTGGGAAAAACGTCACCTGGTCTTGAGTTTAAACACCAGAGTCATTGACTTTGATTTGAAGACGCCGACATCAATGTTCCTCGTCTCTACGGACAAAATATTTTGCTCACTGAGCCTCCAATTTGCATGATGTGTTAGACTGTTGGGAGGGCGTGTGATGTTTCCTGAACGCAGACAGCTATGAGCAGAATGTCATCCAGCAAGTTCCTCCAGAACCTGACGGACACCTTATTAAAAACATTCCTCAGCCACACACTCAAAGTCTTGAACACAGTTTACCTTTACGGGTTGACCTTCATATCATGGGTTCTGTGGCTGGCTTCTGGGTCTTTGTGTTTTCACTGCAGTAATTAAGTGTTGGACCCTGTTTGGTTCATCCTTTGGCTTTTTTTTTATTGTTGCACAGAAAAGTTGTGAAGTGTCTTTGGCTGACACTTTGTCTGTCAAAGCCATTTTTATTTTATCTTTGAAATCATTTGGAACACAACACTATAATGACACAGTCAGTGTAGATTTTATGATAGTAACTGATCGTCTTTAAGAAAATAATCACTTTATTTTAACACACTTTGTAGTGTGGGCTCCCAGAGGGTTTCCAGTCAGTCCTAAAATAACATTAGCATTTAGTTTACAGTCAGAAAAAATCAGACATGATCTTGATGGGTTGTAATCTTCACACACACAAAAGCAATCTTCAGACGCTCACAAAACGTACATGAATATTTTCTTATCATTGAAATAAAGAATACATTTAAAGTGGAAACAGACAACTTTTCCATTGTTCAAAGTGGTATTATTGCTTGAGCCACTGACACAAAGGCAACCAGATTGCTTCCATTTTCCTCAGAGCTTAGCAACTACCACAGTTTCCACAGCTACTTCAGTTGCCCCACCATCTGCCATTTCCACTTCTAGGGGTAGTACCTGCAAAGAACTTTTCAGTGATTCACTTTGGTAACTGGGGACAGCTACTGATAGCTTCTGAGGAAAACAAAAGCACTCTCCTCCTCCTGTCTTGGTTGTTTTAATGGTTGTCACACTTCCTTTGTGCCGTAAATCGAGGCTTCATTTTCCTGGTAAATCGTACCTGGTGGCAGACAGAATTGCAGAGTGAAAGCGAGACTTATAGGGAACCAATCTAAATGCTGATGGTGTCATTATTCTACAGCCAATTAAGTTTTACTTCATAATGATATGTTAAAGCACCAAAAATGTGTCTCTTTCCACTTTAAAAACATTTTCAAAGGAAACATGAGCAGTAGAAATTTTAAGTTCTGAAGAATAAGCAGGCAGGAAACTGAGCTGTGCAACAAACAACATCTCATGTCTTACCAAAAAAAAAAAAAAAATCATGACCACAGTTTCTTATGTTTCGTCCTTGAACAGTTCTTGGTTACAGATCTTTCACATTAGATTTAAGTGGAAAACTTTTGCTGCTTCCTGTTACTCATTACTTCACTAAAAGTTTTACAAACACAAAATATTTTTTAAGCATCTGTCCTTCAACAGTCCAGTGAAAGCAGAAATGTAAACCTTGAAGGTGAACTGTAAATTGGGCTGTCTGAATAAAATATGCAATTTTTAGGGCATACTTCTTTGCTGTATTTTGATATGGCTGTCAGTGCAGTATTATCATAATTTTCATGTCTGATGAAGGAGTGTCCACGGACCCATTGTATCTCCCTGTATGTGTGCTTTATTTGATCCTTCCCTGCCCATAACTCACACGGAGCTGTTCTACTTTCTGCTGTCAGTGTTTGTGATTAATAGACCTTGAAAGGGAGAGCCGCACAGAGTGGCACCGACAGAGGCCTGCTCACGCCCCCTGGTGGTGCTTTGGTGCTGATCCCGTAGAGGAGTCGGAGACCTTCCTGATGGAGGAGGTGTTGTCAGAGGCCACTGAGTCAGAGTTAACAAGATGGTTCTTTTTGAAGTGACCGCCCACTGTGACAGAACGGCTCCAGTCTGAACACAAGGGGGACCAGAATGAGAAAACAATACATCATCTGTGTTGAAAATACTTCCCCCTCAACCATCTGGCTATTATACTGCAATATGTCCCATGTGCACAAACAATATGTACCTGAGTAATCACTGAGTCTGAAGCGTCCGCAGCACAAGTGGATCCTCCACTGTTTCCTCACGTTTTCTTTCATCAGGCAGTGGAACAAAAAGATAAAGAACCCTACGAGGGAAGAGCAGAGACAATAATGGAGACATGATAGAGATATAGTACAAATTTTTGTTGACTGACCTACATGTTGCTCCACACACTAACAGACTTACAGATGTGTTAAAAATGACACTCCTCTGTAATGATTAACACCCAGCCCTGCTGCCAGAATAAAATGCTGGCATCAAACGTTTCTGCAAACCACAAATAAGTTACATTTGTTTGTTTCGTTTGTGTCATGGCAACATCGCTAAGGTGATGTAGCTCAGATTACATGTCTACAAGCTGAGGTTCTCAGCAGGAGGAGGTGGATGGTGTGACACACTGTCTGTAACCAACAAAAGCAGGTATTTTTAATGACATACTGGGACTTTTCCAGTATTGTTTTGTTGCAACAAAACTGGCTGTTTATTTGACATCACGTCAGGACATTTCCAGCAGTGTTTGTTTCGACAAAACCAGGTATTTTTTAATGTCATGTCAGGGCATTTTTAGCAGTGCCTGTTGTGCAAAATTGGGTATTTTTTGAACTGATGCCGGGACATTTCCCTGCAGTTTTTTTGTGACAATATTGGATTTTTTTAATGTCACATCGGGAAATTTCCAGCAGTTTTTGTTTTCGACAAAACGGGGTATTTTTTAAATGTCATTTCGGGGCATTTTAAGCAGTGCCTGTTGCGCAAAATTGGGTATTTTTTAAATATCAGGGCGGGACATTTTCAGCCATATTTGTTGCAACAAAACCAGGTATTTTTTAACATCACATCAGGACATTTCTAGCAGCGTCCGTTGCAACAAAATCAATTATTCTGTAACGTCACATCAGGAAAATTTCCAGCAGTGTCTGTTGTGACAAAACAAGGTATTTTTTAATGTCACATCGGAACATTTCTTGTTTGTTGCAACAAACCAATATTGTTTTTTGTTTTTTTTATAACATAATCTCAGGACATTTTCAACAGTGTTTGTTGCAACAAAACTGCTTATTTTGTAATGTCACATTGGGAACATTTCCAGCAGTTTTTGTTATGACAAAATTGGGCATTATTTAATATCAGGGTGGGACATTTTGAGCCGTACTTAAACTTAACCACACGGTAACAACAACTTTTTCACAGCATAAGATTAAAAATGAATGTACAATGCCAACATTTATTCTGGTGACTGGACTGTAACAAAACTGTCACACAACTGACTGTTACCTTGGAACGAGTTGAAGATGGTGAAGAAGTAAATCAGGACCATTCTGCCTGGCCCAAATGAAAAAAAGCCCATTGACCACGTCAGGCCTAACAGGACGGTGAGACTGGCCACCGCCCTCAAGTCATGCACATAGCTGGGGCTGTTTGCTGACTGCTTATTGGCCCTCATCCTTCTGATCTGGACCAAAACCACGATGAACACACAGATGTTGCAAAACACGATCAGAAGGACAAATGCCACCACCGTCATGTAGAAGAAGATGTCATTCTGCAGCCAGCAGCTGGAGGGAGGCAGAGGGTTAGTCATTATGTAACTGGGATTTATGAAATGTCATCATAAATGTCATCAACTATGTTTGTTTGTGTAAGACCCTGTTGAGTGTTTGATTTCTTGTGTGTTTGTTGTTGTTTTGTGTAATTTTATAAATCTATGATATCGGGCACTCATATGACCTGATCTCACAGTTTTCATCACACAGTTTAGTCGTGATGCTCCCAGAATAGATATGACTCACCTTGGTCACAACTACAGACCAGTGCTTGTACTTACAACTGATCAGTGGACTGAATCACCGCAGCGTCTTCAGCCACACTGTTCCCGTAAGCATCTTTATCTATGGCGAGCACCAGGCTGACTATGGCCAGAGGAACACCTGTTAACACACACAATAATTACTTTGGATCAGAGTTAACTAAACATATTTACCCACTGTGACGAAGAAGAGAATAATTCCTGAATACATTTGGATCATTCCTGACATGCAGCAACAAACAGGCAACCTAACAGGGTGGATATTTTGAGCTTAGTTAGGCTTAGCTGAGAGTAATCCAGATTGAGTGACCTCCTACACATGTACAGAACTTTTATAACGATATCAAATATGTTATGTCATTTCTTGACAATGGTCTCAAAGTAATATATATATATATATAGGACTGGTGAGCATCAGAGCTATTGTCAAGGACGAAACTACCAACATCCAGGAATATATCCGGAGGATGGCCCCCAAAGTTGAGCTGCTAAGTGAATACCTTAGGCAGCAGAAACCTGAGAATGTAGGAGAGGAGGATGAACCATCAAGGAAGGACAAGCCCCTGCACTGCATTTACCACCGTCAGATTGAGGAAGTTGCCGACATCTAGAAATCCTACCAGTGGCTGAAAGACATCACAGAAGCACTGATCATGGCAGCACAGGAACAGGCACAGGCACAGGTCAGGCTGCTCCCGAGACAGTTCAGCACATACTAACAGGGTGTAAGATGCAGGCAGGAAGAGCGTACGTGGAACGCCATAACCAAGTGACTGGCATGGTATACAGGAACATCTGTGCTTTGTACGGGCTGGATGACTGAATTAAGTTCCTGTGGGACTTCCAGATCCAGTCTGACAAACTGATGATAGCAAACCAACCAGACAGAAGAAGGCAGTGGTGATAGATGTAGCAATCCCGAGTGACAGCAACATCAGGAAGAAGGAATATGAGAAGCTCGACTGACCTAGATCTATAGCTTCTGATGGAATTCAGCACAACAACTGTTATAAATATTTGACATTTTACGTTAAGCAAATATAAGTAAGTTATTCACGGGGATAGAAATGTTGCTGCATAACAGGAATGATTCATTTCTGATAGAAATTCTGTTAATCTGCGTTTTTTTCTGAAATTCCCAAACTGACAGTGTCAGGTGGTGTAAATTGGTCATTCCTATCTTTATAATACATTACATATTTCTTTCCAGGATACTTCTCGGAAATTCTTTGAAAAACAAGGATCTATAACATCAAAAGTTACCAACTCAGCCCCCAGCAGTTTGACAACAACCAATCGAAATCCACTCCTGAAACCAATCAGCCAATCACAGCCAACCTGACTGTCTCTACTACAGTGAGGAGCACCTAAATCCTGTCTTACCCCATCCTACAATGCAGAACTTGAGGATGTAGGAGGGAACGTAGATGTTGAAGACCTTGACCAGAGCAAGGTACATATGGACAGCCTCCAGGCCCATCCAGGTGAACGAAGCCAACAGGAAGTAATGCAGCGTGGTAGCAGTGGCGATGCACAGACCGTAGTTGGAGAAGGATGAGAGCCAGGAGTCCAGGAGGAAGAGCATGTTCAACCCTAGCAGAGCGACTGACAGGTTGATGAGTATTTTAGACGGGTAGTCTTGACGCAACTTCCTAAAACGAGCGAGAATGAGAAAGAGACACAGGGAACAACTCAGTATGACAGACCTCTGGATTTCATCCTGATGTGCAAATAGGCTGATTAAGACTTTGCTGGCTGACATTACAGTATGCGAAGTTTTACTGACAGTTAAAGGAGTGTTATACTGCTGTGAAGATGGTCTTGTCATTAACTAGGCTGTCTATCCAGTGGAAGTTTTAGTTTTGCAACCTCACTAGATGCCGCTAAACCCTAAACACTGGACCTCTCGTTAACACATCCTGCTTTTACGCAGTGCAGCTAATGTAAATCCTCACTTATGCAATGTCTTCTTTCAGCCTCCTTTGGCTGGATAACCTAGTAAAGATCGTCTCCATAAAATGAACGTGTTACAGTGAAATAAGTATGTTAGTGTCGCTCCGAGTGTCTTACTCAAAGGCAAGGTAGGTGAGAACTGTGATGCCCAGAAAGATGGAGGATATACCACAACCAAGATACGAGATCACTGTCAGAATCTGACTGTCGGCCTCACTGATAGGTGTTCTGGATACATCCTGAAACACATACAGAGCATAGCAGTCACACACATCCAAAAACCATTTAAAGGTCCAGTGTGTAGGATTTAGAGGGATATATTGGCAGAAATGGAATATATGATGATAACTGTGTTTTGTGTAAAATCATATGAAAATAAGAATCATTGTGTTTTTGTAACCTCAAACTGAGGTTCCCAACATAGGGAGAAGGTCCTTGTCCGCAGAGTCCGCCATGTTACACTGCCATGTTTGTGTTGGCCACCGTAGTTAGCAGCCACCTCATGAGCAGCATCAGAAAAACATTTATTTTTGACGCTTTATTCAGTGTTTTTACTGGTTTAAATCAGCAGGTGTGTTTGTTTTGGTGAGGAAGAGACCTCTGCGGATAATTTGGCTCATGGTAAAAACCTCCTGAGAGAAGTTTAAGCTGGTTGCAATCTGCAGTCCTCGCTGCTAGATACCACTAAATTCCTTTAATCTTACACACTGGACCCTTTAAGCCAGATGCTGGACCAAAAGAGACAGCAATAAAACATGGTTTGCACACTGTAGCTCCATGAAGTGCAATTTATTAGCACATCCAAAAATCCTGAACACACCATACAAACACAATTAATATATTTTTGCATATGTTGAAAGCCCCCTAGTGGTGGTGTCAAAACTGACACTATGGGAAGCAAAAGTGCAAGCTTCAAAAAATCATCCCATCATAATTCTTAAAAAATAATCATGTAGGAAATTCACACATTGTGCTGATAACATCAGCTTCATGCATCGCTGGCAAGAAAATTTACAAGCAGCCAGCAACTGGCCAGATTGTGCACAGTATGTTGGGGCTTATGGGAGCTGTTCGTCTCCTGGTTTGATTTATAAAGAAGCAGAGCAGTGACTCACCAGGAGCACAGCGAAATGTGTGAGGTGATCGCAGAGACAGCTGGTCTGATTAGCAGAAACACTCCACGTTTCACAACCTCTGCTGTTCCAACCGCCCTGTCCACCTGACACACACACACACACACACACACACACACACACACACACATGTTTGAACATTTGATAAAAGCTGCTTATCAACAGCCTCCTACGTCAAAGGACCTTTGTTGATGTCACTACTTCATAAAAAGTACTTTGAGGCTCAATAACTGTAAATCATCGAAATCAACTGTAAACATGTGAAGTATAAAAGATGACGACCATCTCACCATTTTTCTGGAAATCCCAAAACATACACTGCACCTGGTCTCCTGACTGTGAAGATGAAAAAAGGGAGGTGATGATGGTTTCACAGTGAAAACCCTTCATCCCACTGACGAACATAACGTATTAATTTCTCACCTGTTTGAGTTTTTTGTGTCTGAAGGTCACCACCACTCGATCTTTCAGGTTGCTGACAGTGCTGTTATTGATGCTGGCAGAAACTATATAGGAATTCAACATCAACCCGCTGTGTGTTGCATTAGTCGTGTGTGGATCCTGTTAAAAGTAAAGTGATTGTAACATTAAGAGGAAGGACGAGGATAAGGTCACTGGTCAATATAATACACTCCAGTGAGAAAGATCAAATTTGTCAAATTTAAGTGATTATTTATCTTTGTTTGTCATTTACGCTTATTTGTTTGCTTGCTGAGAGTTAAATGAGATGTTTGACACCTCTCATGTGTTTATATTAAATATGAAGCTATGAAGGCAGACTGGAAGTGGGGGAAACACCTAGCCTTGGCCATTTTCCTTGAAGGCTCTCAGGAAGTGATGTGGTAATTACAGCTCAGTGATGCCAAGAACATACCACAGTTTATGAACACAAAACTATGTTGAACATTGGTACACATATTGAGTACATCTGTCCATAGTATGCGATTTTGGATGCAGCGCATGTCTTGTTTGTTTAATCCTCAGAGAAACCCAAGAGTAAAAGTGCTTGTTGCCTGGCAATTACTGCACCCAGCCAAGAAATAGCCTGGTGCATAATAACCCCCATAAAACCACAGATTGTCGTCTTTACAGTTTGGTTTTTGTACAGATTAACAAGCCAGAAATAATGTGTTTTAATAGTGAGGTTGTTGTTGTTACCTTTGGACTGAGCCAGGATAGCTGTCTCCACCTGTTTCGATGCTAAGCTAACTATTATCTGTCTGAAGTTTCATATTTATGCGACAGACATGCGTATGGCATTGATCTTCTCAGGAAGCCAAATTAGCTTATTCCCCAGAAGTTCAACCTATTCCCTTAAAATGTCAGAACTGTAAGCATCATTCATTCATTCATCTTCTAACCACTTCATCCTCTTGAGGGTCGCGGGGGGAGCTGGAGTCTATCCCAGCTGACATTGGGCGAGAGGCAGGGTACACCCTGGACAGGTCGCCAGACTATCGCAGGGCTGACACATAGAGACAAACAACCATTCACACCAACGGACAATTTAGAGTTATCAGTTAACCTAGTCCCCAATCTGCATGTCTCTGGACTGTGGGAGGAAGCTGGAGTGCCCGGAGAGAATCCACGCGGACACGGGGAGAACATGCAAACTCCCCACAGAAGGGCTCCCACACACCTAGGATCGAACCGGCAACCCTCTTGCTGTGAGGCGACAGTGCTAACCACCACACCACCGTGCCACCCTGTAAGCATCACGTGGTCTGCATAAGATATTGTAGGCCTAGTTTAGTCAGCCTTTTAGAAAAGAGAAGAAAGGAACAATGACCAAAAAAAGACAGAAAGGGAAGATTTAACTGGCAGTAGGTACCTGAAAAAGGTCGTCTGTTCCATAGAACTGAAACTGGACACGAGTTTTATTTCTTTCTCCAGGATTGAAAAAGTCATGGACTTCAGCGGGCAGAGAGATTGTTGCATCTGTGTCAGGGAGTGGTTCACTCGCAAAGCTCTGGTTGACAAAAACCTGAGGGGAAAAAAAACTGTGATTCAGACTATGAGTTCTTCTCATTTGCCTCTTTGTTAAAGGTTCACTTGTCACAGCTGATTGAGGCCTTAATGTCTATTCATTAAACTGTTTCCAGGACATTAACACAACAGAAATTGTCCTCAAGCAGTCGAATGGAACCAGTTTTGGAGTTTAAAGAAAATCTAAGACAGGTTATTCCTTCTGCTTGTGAATATCTCATTTTTTTCATTTAAAAAAAATACAGGTTATATGTAAAATTTGCTCCTCTATTTAGTACACAATTAAGATTTATAGCTTCTCACCTCTGGATTCAGGACTGGTGAAAGTGCAGATACACCAAAGGTGAGGCCTCTGAATTCATTTGGATCTACATTGATCATGGACAGGGCCAGCGAGGGTGCTGTGATGCTGACAGATTCCTCTGGGAAATCCATGTTGTTCCCCATTCTGTCCGTCAGATCGAGGACACTTTTTCCAAAGACAAAGGACAAATGGATTCAATCACATGCAAGTGTTCAAAAGTTTATATTTACTGGGATTAACCAGGCACACACTTACATGCTCGCCACTGGAGTGATGTCAGTTTTGGAAAGCAGGATATCTGAAACAATATTGACAATGTCGGCACCGACAGCAGGTTTGACACTGCTGATATTAACCACTTCACTGAGCTTCTCCACCACTGTGTCCAGCTCGGAGGAAGAGAGCTCTGCACTGTCCCCCAGCTGAACGTCCACAAGGTCCTGGATCATGTCCACAACCTCAGCCGCGTTACCTAGAGAGTAATAACATCATTTATGCTTTTTGTTTTTTTGGCCACATTTTTCTTGTGGTTTATTTAGATGGAAGAATAAAAGACGAAAATGTGATGTCTAATTTCAAGTGCTTTGGCAAATAATCTTATTAAATGTTGTTCTAAGCAATATAAATTAACCAGACTCTCTGTGTGTGTGTGTGTGTGTGTGTGTGTGTGTGTGTGTGTGTGTGTGTGTGTGTGTGTGTGTGTGTGTGACTGATCCTCTTACCAGTGGTCACAGTGATATTGTCGAGGTCTGATATGGTCACAAGCGGGTCGCACTGTGTCATGTCAGGATCAGCCCAGTTGGTGTTGTCAGTTTCAATGTCTAACTTACTGAGGAGAGAAGAGAATCACAGAAACAACAGAGGCAAAAGTAAATGAATATTCTTTCTGGTCTGTTTCTGATTGGTTTAATTAAAGAGGACCTATTAAGCTTTTCTTTAATTTCTGTCAAATATATAATGTTACAGTGTCACATGGCCACAGTTTCAAATCATGAGGTGAACAGGACCTGACGGGACCTGGGCTGGGTTCAGATAAATATTTACAAATGATGTTCGGGTTCGGGTCCAGCCTGTTATGTGTCTATTGTCTGTGCTGGGCTACTTCTTGACTGCTGGGGTTTGGGATAAAGGTATGATCCCATATGGTCTAGCGGTTAGGATTCCTGGTTTTCACCCAGGCGGCCCGGGTTCAACTCCCGGTATGGGAAATAATGTTTATTTGTCGAGGTAGAGCGAGAGCAGTTCAACCACTTATCAGAAAATCAGTGGTTCAATCCTTGCATGTCCACGTAACCTTGGGCAAGATAGTGAACCCCAAATTGGTCCTTATGTTCCATTGATGTGTGTTACACTGGTAGCCTTGGCCACCAGTGTATGAATGTGTGTGTGAATGTGACTCGTCCTGTAAAAAGTGCTTTGAGGGATCAGATGAATTAAAAGCGCGCTGTACAAATGCAGTCCCATTGCATCTGCAATTTACCCCCATGACCACAACACAAAGCCTTGTCAGGTTGTATGAGTAACCTTGATTTTTAGCGGGCGTAAGTTACCGTTAGCTAGCTAACAATGAAGGGTATCAAACAAATATGTCATCACCTAACATTACCAGAGGCCCTTCTTGCTTGAGACATTCGCCTTTCCAATAATAATAATAATAATAATATTTTAATATTTTAAATATTTAATATTTTTTAATATTTTATTTTATTTCATGACACTCAAGGTCGCCTTACAGAGAAAAATACAGAGTAAAATACAATAAAATACAAAGTACAAGATAATTCAACATTTTACAACACACAAACAAACAAACAAATGTCAGATGGGGAGCAGAGCGGCTGAATGCTCTGCCCTCCATGGTAGTGAGGCGAACGGAGGGGACAGTGAGGTGAATAGAAGACAGAAGTATAATCAATAGCAGGGAACAGAACTCCAGCATTGCTGGAAGACTAATCGAACAGAGGACAGTGCTGAACATTCGTGGTGGATTCTATACTCTAACTTCACAATACGACTATGAAGACCTGACATACGTTAATCTTGAGACTCAGATTATTTATAACTGATGATGAATGTGTGTGTGTGTGTGTGTGTGTGTGCTATATAAGCCTATAAAACAATAAAACAATGTCTTCTGACTGTCATTTACAAGGTGCTACGTGTTTAATCACGATAAAGTTGCAAGTTGAAACCAAGGTGAAAACAACACCGTGTCAAGGACAAACTCAGAACTTAAGTAACGTAGCATTAACTGTGCCATGCTCGGGGCAGGTTTGGACATAAAAACCAGAATGTGTGTCAAGTTCGGTTCATGGGTGCAGATCCCGGGGGGGATGGGGGGGACATGTCCCCCCCAAATTCTGAAAAACACAAATTGTCCCCCCCAATTCTAAATAGCTTAAATGATTGAAACTGAACAAATGTATACAGTAGTCCTATATACTGGGAGAAAGAGAAGATGATGAGGAGAAATGGGAATCCGTGAGAGGCGAGAGATGAGAACGTGAGTGGACATAACATGCCTGAGACCCTGAAACTAGAAGTAGCATTAACTAACAGCGAAGCAGTGAAAAGGAGGGTGATGGCTGGTTCCATGTACTACTGGCTGTTTAAGAGAAATAAACAGTAAAGGTAAGCATATGATTCTCTTTGTAGTGCTTTTTGAATGACTTGGTGATGAGACTCTATGAAATTGTGAAATATGCTGGCAATCTCAAGCGCTCTGTGGGCATGATTTGCACGCGTGCAATAAAAAAAAAAATCACAACTGATTGTGTCCCCCCCAAACTTGTCATCAGATCTGCACCCATGCTCTCTGAGTTACTAATTTGTAGGGCTCGGGTCGGGTTCGGACAGAAATAGGCAGCCTGAGCCGTACTCCAATACAAATAGGGTTACTTCTTTCTCTTTAAAAAAACAAACAAAAAAACACACACACAAAAAAACAAGATGGTGATGGCCAAAATGCCTAACTTTATGAGTAGGTATAACCGCTGGAGCTGCTATGTGACCTGCCTTCTAGCTACATGACTTGCCCACCATATCTACAAGTCAGTCCAAGATCAGCCCCCTTCGCTCCTTTGCCTGGAGGTGGAAGTCCAGACGTTAGCAATTAGCTAGCTAACTACGGTAAATGAGAGGTGGTTAAGGTTAGGCTAAGGGTTATGGGAAGGGTCACATCTTATAACTTACAAAGGGAATCACGTCTTCATGTATTATGAAGTATAAACTTGATTACTGCTACATTTGGTCTCCTTATTCACTACAGTGTAGCATTGTAGCGCTGTGCAGCTGGCGATCGCACTGATGGTTTCTCTTGTACTGGTGGTGAGCGCAGTTTGAAGGGGCGTGGCATGTATGTTTCTGCAGCTGTACATGTCTCAAACTCAAGGCTTCAAAATGGTAGTCCACAAACCAATGTATAATGTCAGCCATGGTGTTTACATTATGTAGCCTACACTGCTACATGTAGCTTCATGCTAACGCCAGGGAAACAAATAATCTTGGTTGCTCTTGTTCTTCAGTCTGATCTTATTTTGGAAAATATGCAGCTGTGAAGATTTTAGTTTAGAAGCTTTTATTGGTGATTTGACAGGGTAGGAAGTGTGTCATTACTCCACTGCAGTCATTCCTTTGGCTGCAATGACAGTGCAAAAACATTGAGGTATGGATGACCCGTAACTACTGACCATTCAGAGCAGACTGGGCTTTTTCAGGTTTAAAGTGTCAGTAAAACAAAGTGTATGAGACAGAGGGTGAACTCATGTGTTCCAGCACAATGGTATGAGGAAAATAAATTTTCTTTGCCCACCTACACATGTTCTAGTAGAAACCGAAAATACCAGTTTGAATAGCAAAATAAGCATAATAAACTTGACTTGAATATACACTGTATCTCCCCCATGATCCTCTGCTCCTACAATTATCGCCAGACAAAGGGTAATAAATAAATAAAAACCACCTGTCCACACATATCAAATTTGGCAGAGATGATGCCTGACGATTGAAGCCCTTCATTACACTAATAATTCACTTAAAAAGGAAATTGATTTTTTTTTTCCTTAGCTGCGGGTTGGCATAGATCCATCAGTATTACATGTGATGGGGTCAGAGCTTGTGTGCAGAGTGGGAGGACTGATTGGAACAGGACATTGTAATTGAGGGAATTTTCTTGTCTCGCTGAGCTGTCTCTGTGGAAACTGGGTTGTTGCGACAAAGATAAACAGGATCTGCACAAGTAAATAGAGTGAAAACCAATCCTTTAGGATGAATGTTGGCTTATGACTCAGGCTGGTATGAAAACCCCCCTGGACATTATTACACGTTGTCTCAGTTGTAAATCACTTCATGTTTATTATTGATTATTAGATTATGTAATATGCTGCTGTTTAAAGAGTAACTAAACCCTAAAACCATTTTTTTCAGCTGATAATCATTGTTTTAGGGTTTAGTTACTCTGACTGATCCTGCTCAAAATCTTGACAGTTTAGTGCAAACTGTTGGAAATCTACATTTTATTTTTAAAAATGTGGTATGGAGTGCCCTCTACAGCTTGAAACCTGGTTACTGCATTTGAATTTACATTACATTACATTGGAGGCGAATGATTCTTTTTTGGGGCGAATGACATCACTAACTGTCCACGCTAAACCTGCCCTCCTCCCTTTACTCCTCCTCCCCTTACTATCAAACCATTCTGTCCGCAGTTATCAAACTGATAGCGAATAGGTTGGATCAGAGCAGAGAGAGTAGCTAGTAATTTGTCGAATTGTATTGTCAGTGTAAGGTTGGTCGAGTGGTGAAGCGGTGTGGCCGGCTTGCTAGACAGATCTCAGAAACTTTAGAGAAGCTTCTAACTCCTGCATATATAGACAGTAGCTCCTCCTACACATGGGAAATACAATTAATAAATCAATCAACAACCAGTAGTGATTAATTCATACTCTTCAGACTACTTTTTATAAGCCAACAGTGAAAAACATTGCTACACACTCCAAAAGAGTAAAAATGTTCTTAAACTGCTCAAAATCAACCCTTGCACAAATATCTCCCCAGAACTCCCCCTCATCCATACTACACTTGGCACATTCCCCCGGGAACTTGACTATAAAAGGAATCCAAATGGGTGGGGTCTGGTTTGGCAGTTCCTGAGTCCAAACCAGAGGTTGGCCAAGTGCAGTCTGGTGAGACACACAAAAGAATTAGTCAAATAAAGAGGTTTAAAACCACAATATTGTCAGACTTTTCTTCCTGACTTCATGTAAATGTGCCTGTGACACTGAAGCACCAAAACAACTACACCTACAACTACCAGGTTTCAACCTTAATTGTGCTAATTACCAACCCCAGACACCTGCCGGCTAGATGGTGTATGAAAATGCCTGGAGGTGGACAAGCATTGTGTGTGTTTGTCTTTTACCATTAGAGGTCACAGGGCATCCCCGTGACAGTTAGCATAGTGTATTTTAGTGTAGGTTTACAGTTAGTAGTGTGTTTATAGTATTTAGGTTAGTTGGTCAAGGAGAGGCGCCGAGGCTCTGGAGTATATGTGCACGGCGGCAAGGGAGGGATGTGGAGGGCCGCTGTGCGGTGAGAGAGAGCCGAGCCTCGTGGGTATATGTAGTCCATGGATGCCACAGGGCTAAAAGAATGTATACAGTTTAGGTGAAAATGGTGGGAAAACGTGTATTATTGGTGGTTTAAAGAGCTCTGGTGACCTCTATGTTTGTCAGAAAGACCCAATACTGGGCTTACATAAAAGCCAAGAAGGTCCCCTTTATAATGATACCAAACACTACATTATAAAACATTAACAAATGTCCTTACCATAAGCCTGAACCAGATATACACCAGTGTCAAAAAACGGAATTTATCTGAAGGGGTTGTTAACGTCATGAGCTGATAACAGTGACTAAGCTGCCACTATGGGATTGCTATCATACCAAAATTTCATCTACAGACATGTATCTTTTCAAAAATTATGACCTCTCTCTTCTCCCCGCAGCGAGGGACAATCTTCACTCCACTTCAGCCGCTCGCCTGCCCCCCCCCCCAACCCCTTTAATATAAATAAAACATTAAATCATTTTGAACAGCGTGATGATTGTTTAAGATTAGTGTGTTGGCTGATTAGCGGCATGTGTTGAGATCATAATCTCTCAATCAGACAATTCAGTTCTCATTGTCTCTGGTCAAATATTTAATCCACTAAATAAAAGGAAGTTAATGTCTTACCAAAGCCTGGAGGCTCTCCCTGAATTTGGCTCTTTGCATCCCATGACTTGGTCGACTTGTGGAAATGCTTCAGGCCAAATGTATGAGCCATAGATTGTTGAAGTTGTTTCTTCTAAACAGTTTGCCGGAACTGAAAAAGAAAATAAGTACATGTTGCTGAGCCATTACTGAACACATCTGTCTCTTTTTATTTGTGTCAGGAAATCCATCTTACGTATGTGCTTGATCACCACATCTGTAGTTTGAATAACAATGGAGCCATTGTCATACTTTGTCGTCAGGGCAGCATTTATAAAAGCTTTACTGTCTGCCACACTGTTCTTGTTGTATTCCTGTACATGGAAGGTGCAGTAATATCTGTGGATGAAACATACAGTTAGTGGCATACAAAACAGGCAGTGCAGGTAGCTTTCACAATAATATGCTTCTCCTTTTTTAATAACTCACTCTTTTTGTTGGCCGTGGAAAAGCTGAAGGAAAAGCAGAGAGATACTGCATTATAAATGTCAGTGGTTGAAGTGGTATGAGATATTATTCCTAGTATTAAACTATAAAATGAATGGCATTTGTATCATTTTTATTTACTGATCACTGTGGCAGGGGGGCATAACGCCTTAAAAAAGACATGTTATGGAACTCACAATGCTAATTCTATCAATATTAATATATGCAAAGCAACTAATAAGAAAGTCAGATTCTCCGGAAAAGGAGCAATTGTCAATATTTTGGTCTTAACCACTCTATTTCATCATAAACAACCCAGAAATGGGGCTCAAAGTGCAAAATACTGGACTTCTCCTTTAAGTAACATTAAAGAAAGTAACAGGAAACAATATGGTGGACGGCTGGTAACAAAATGATCCCAAAATACAGTAAAACAGTTAGCTAATGTATGTTTCCGAAAACACAGAAATAGACAATGCA
This sequence comes from Epinephelus fuscoguttatus, assembly GCF_011397635.1. Lineage (NCBI taxonomy): Eukaryota > Metazoa > Chordata > Actinopteri > Perciformes > Serranidae > Epinephelus > Epinephelus fuscoguttatus. The sequence goes on along the minus strand of NC_064760.1, from coordinate 18,377,485 downwards.
GTAACAGAATCTTGGCAGGTCTCTCTCTCGATCTGCTTTGTGTCTGTGGTCGCTGACATACAAAAATGTGGAAACACACAATCTTTAGATTTGAGCTGGGAGATAAGCCAGTAGATGTGGACACTGGTTAGATAGAGGGAAATTTACCACAGTCCATTTACACATACGACGTACATCATTATGATACAAAGCTGGTTGAAAATTGGCAAAGTATAACTCTAGAGTAAGAAACCAAAGTATGTGAATCCATAACTCTCATACTAATATAGTTTTAACTAGCCTAGCAGTGACATAATGGAGTTCTTTAAATGTCTAAGGGGCACTGTTGTAGATCTAACTTGTCTTGCTATTAAAATGACGTGCGTACTCACCAGGAGTCCATTGTTCTGCTGCATGTCCCTATGAAATATTACAGATGAATAATAAGTCAACTAGCACTTTATTAAGAAATATATTAAACACATGGTGCTTGTTAGCAACAATAAATGAATTCAATGGGACTCACCTGCCAACATTCTCCTTTATGATGAGATTCAGCACAGTCATAGTCTTATTCACCTGCAGCTGTTCTTTCACCTTTTGCCCAAAGAGAATAACTCAGTGTACACATACACATATACATCTACATATACATATACACAGTGTAATGTACACATATTCTTTAAAGCGCAGAGTCTCATACCCATTTCTCAATGATATCCTCTGGTTTCGTCGGGCTACCAGTCATACTTAAGGTCAGGTTAACTCTGAAGAATGTGTCTGGTCCAACTACAGGAGTGATGACAGATAGCACAGCAGTGTGTCTTTACAGTATGTGTGTATGTTTCACTATTATATTTAACGTTTAAAGACGAAATCTGAATCAAATTGTGTAATATTTTACCGAAGAACAAAAAAATGGTGCAACATTTGCCCTTCACATGTTCCCTAAGAACACTGTGTCGTTGTCTTCACTACTGTTTATACGTCATACCAATGACTGTACAGTGTATGGCTGTGAGTTAATAAACTGCTAATGACTGTAGTACCTTTGTACTTATAACAACAAGAAACTGAACTTTGATGTGAAGGGCAACAAAGACTGTGCATTCTGCTGTTTAGGTCAAATGCTGACATAGAGTTGATGGTGTTATTTTACAGATCCATCACTGAAACAGATCAGACCTATTTGTCAGAATGGGAATTTAAGTGTATGAAACGAGACAGCAAGTAAAATCATGCAAGATCTGTCACAGCATATCCAGACCACACTGTCATAAAAAAATTTCTCTGGTAAAGGATTCAGATGACCATAAATTAAATGCAACCAGTTCAAACTTTCATTTATTTTGTGTGCAGTAAGTGCTCTTATTTCTCCTTCCCACACAGCTCCATTCTCTCCATGCGATTTGACTATGGATTCATCACCCTCCTTATATCATACCATCTCAACGGGGTGTAATGCCGAAGACTTCTCACATTTTAATCATTATTATGTGCACGTTAATAAATATTCTTTTACAATAAAAAAAAATGAGTCCTGATTGAAAAGTTTTTATGTTATAATGCTTCTCTAGCAGGAAATATTTTCTCTTGTAGGACAGTAAAGGCCTGAGCTGACATAAAGAAGAAACAAGCATGATTCATATAGGTTTGGTGAACTGACCGGCAGTCTCGTTGAGATCTAGAGGGTCTCCTGTCGTTGACATGTTAGCAGGTCGAGCTGACAGACTGTGAGTCGGACCTGTTTCTGTGAATTAAATAACATGACAAAAAATATTACAGAACAAAGACACTGTCTTGCAGTTTTATCTGCACCTGACTGAAAAACATGACATCACTGCTATCACAAAGGCTTCATTATTCCATAAAGCTGCAAGCACCAAGTACTCATAGACATTGTTTTATCCTTTTCTTGCTCACCTGATGTAGGTGCACCCGTGCTGACAGTTGGCAGCGGGCCTACAGGGAATAACTCTGAAAGAAACAAATTAAATAAATATTAATATTAATTGCAGGATCTTAAAGAAGAAACATTCAAAAGTAGCATAGTGTGTGACGCAAATCAAATTATGGAAATGTACATTTCTCATAATGAGCAGTCGCACATATCTTAGTCATCTATTAGGTATTTTTGGAAACACAGAAATGTCTTATCCGTCTCTAATGTGTTTCTGCAGGTGTGCAATTACTTTTTCTACCTTCATTATCTGTGCAGCTTCCTGTTAATTCAGCCACTTAACAACCACAGTGAGAGTGCACGGTAAATGAAATCACTTTAATGGATTTGTTGATGTTCACGCCTCAAGTGAACATTTCCAGCTACACCCAAAGTCTGCTTTGTGTCTATAAAATACAATTACTGAACAAATATTGTGTAATTATGTCCTTTATGTTACATGGACATACATCCTTTTAGAAAGCAATAAAGCAGTGTGTTTGGTTAATGTTTGACTGGTGCAGTAGTCCACTGAAACACAGAAGTCAATACATTTTACAGGTGACAGGGCTGAAGTGTACCATACAGACTATACATACCCACAGGTAGTATACTGATGCTGTTAGGATCAGCTGACAGGTTGAGGAAGTCATAAGAGAAGGTGGAACTCAGCAACAAGGCAATGCTTGTCTGAACCACTTCTACATTAGCAGCAGGATTGACATTCACATAGACGCTACAGCTGAAACTTGGGATTCATCACAATGACATGAGTTAAATCTGCTTTATAAGTTTGGATAGTATACACTTATGCATTGTAATTATTATAACTCTTTTCATGTCCTGAATTTGTCTTACCACTTGTCACAGATGGAATTTGAGAGAGCTCTTGATCCCTGAAAACACAGAATTATTTCATGTCTTTATTAAAAGGCTGACTGATTGCTCTTAATATAATTCACTGCCAGCGGTGGAGTGTTACTAAGTACAGATGCTCAAGTTCTGTGCTTAAGCACAATTGATAGGAATTTACAAGCTACCCAGCAGTATAAACCTATTAAAATTAGCCAAACTTTGATCAGCTGCAACATTAAAGGTCCAGTGTGTAGGATTCATGGGGATATACTGGCAGAAACTGAATATAATATAATGTTTTCTTTAGTGTATAATCACGTGAAAATAGGAATTTATATGTTTTCATGAACTTAGAATGAGCTGTTTATATCTATATAGGTGAATACACATTATACAGTATATTCATTACATAGTACTTATTTATTAGTAGTATATATTAGCAGGTGTACAGCCTATCTGCAAAGTGTCGAACAGTGTAACAGTAATCACATGGTCCGTTTGTTTTGGAGAGAAAGAGACCTCTGCAGATAATTAACCCTTTGCTAAGCCTCGCCCCTTTGTGATGGTCCGTCAGCTTGCTAGCATTGAGCCCACACTGTAACTAACTGCACTCCCTGATGAAATATTATCACATTTCAGGAAAAATGAAACAGTGATTGCAGAGAGAAGCAGACAGAGGGCTCTACAGTCTGTGTTTGAAGGATATATCCAGGATGTCAAACTGACCCAGCAGCAACAACAGGTTAAAAAGACAAAGATAGTTAGAAGCTAAAGCCGAACTTTAGGCTACAGATCACAGTGTAAAAGTGAACCACTACATCACTGCTGATCGCCACACAAGACAATGAATATAAAGGGAAACTTTGCTGATATTGAACCAGCTGTGTGGCATCACAGTGTGTGCAGATGAACGGTGTTTGGCTTCTCCCCGTGCTGCTGCCAGCACCTGGACCTCCACCAGCAGACGGGCAGGGATCAAACAACGTTCATCTACCCACAATGCGATGACACACAGCTGGTTGAATATCAGCAAAGTTTCCCTGCTTCCCTTCACTGGTTCCTGTACAGCAGGGTCGGTCTTTGTTTCACTGTTATAATCATTAAAAAGCAAAAGCAGCATGTGTATACATTCAGTAGGCTATATCTTCAGTAGCTAGCTAGCTAACCCTACACTTTTCAGGGTTTGATTTTGGTTTTGGAATAGGGAAGAAACATATATCTTTTTCCAACCTCTCCAGGTAATGAGTATCATTAATACATGACGTGCCCCAGGCACAACATTTAGCTCCAAATCCACAAAACCAGCCTGAAAATGAAGGAAACCTGAAATAATTGCATTAGAGCCAATGGTGCACAGCTGTGTCGTTGTCGGACCCTGGTCTGAGCCGGCCCAATGCCACACTGTGATTGGTCACTCTGCGTCCGGGAGCGGCGCTTAGCAGAGGGTCAATTCAGCTCCCAGCAAAAACCTCATGAAGTATTAACACTAAAGGAATTCTAACCCGGAGAAGTTTCAGCTGCTTGCAATCTGCCGTCCTCACAGCTGGTAACTACTAAATCCCCATAAATCTGAAACACTGGACCTTTAATTCAAATGTACTATACCAGTAAATTATTGAAATCTAGCAGTGGCTATAACATGAAAAGTCTGAAAAGTGCCATTCTGCATCATGAGTACTTCTACTTAAGGGCACTTTAAGTATATTTTGATGCTACTATTTATGTACTTTCACTTAAGCAACACTTTGAAGAACAAAGTATTTCTTCACTATGATATTGCTACTTTTACTTAAGTAAAAGTTTTGAGTGCCTAGCCACCTTCCTCTGAACTGACCTGAGTGCTCACATACGTCATTCATTTCCTCGGAAAATGACATTGTCTCAATAAGATAAAGCTTTTCATCTGTTTACTAATCAGCTGTCTTTGAGGATATTGCTGTGTCTTTCCATGGAAAATCAAACGGAGAACTCTTAATAGTGGTGTACCTGAGGTTGTTGCACAAGTAGTGCAGCAGAATTATTAACCACATGGCAGCTATGCCTATAGGGAAACACAGATAACAGATAACAGATTACTGACAGGAATGTTGCCAAGAATTACAACTGTGATCAAAGTAGGCTTATAGTGCACCAATTACCTCTGTCATTAAATGGCAAAACACACACATACACACACACACACACACACACAGCTATTCTATCTTAATGAGAAACCAGCTGGCAGGGATGGGAAGTAATTAAGCACATTTACTCAGAGACTGTACATGAATATTTCAAATCTATGCTACTTTATACTTCTACTCTTCTACAATTCAAAATTAAATATTGTAGTTTTTACTCCACTACATTAATTTGACAGCTCTGGTTACTTGTTAGTACTCTTTACTAATATGTTTTACGACATGTATTGAGTACTTATACTTTGGCGACAGTGATTTTTCCAATAAAGGACCTTTTCCTTAATTTAAGAATCTTTATATTACAGTATTGGCACTTTTATCCAAGCAAATATCTGAAAACTTCCTGTACCACAGCCAGCTGACAGTGAGGAGTGTATTGCTTGAAAAGTTACCTTGGGGATGATATATGGATGTCATGGACAGAAAAGTTGTGGGGGAAAACGCTCTCCAACTGACAAGAGATAACAGCAGAGATGAGTTATTTGGATAGGCAAATCGGATTTGTTTGTTCAAAGTCATTGCTCGCCAAATCCTTCTGACATATTTACATATTCTTCATACCCAGTTTCTTGTGACTCCCTCCAGTGACACTGAGCAATTTCCAGGCTTCGTAGAGTGAACTATGGATGTCCACATTTTAATTTTGTAGAGTGACCATGCTAAAAACAAAAATAAAAGACAAGGAAAAGATAATGTTTCAAGAAAAATGTGTCAGACCCGTCTAGGGTTTATGTAGCAGTCACTGCTGAACTCATGAATGTGCGGTTTACCTTTTCTTTGACCTTAAACTGTAGTTACTGAACAGCAAATCTGCCTGCTCATTAGACCCTCATTTACACTAGACTGCCTTGTTATGTGAACTGGTGAGAAAGCATGCAGTGGCGCTGCCAAGGGGGCTGGGGAGAGCAGGATACAGTTGCTGCTACAATTGCTGGCCCCACCTGGGCAAAAATAATTTGAGACCTGGGGTGTCGGTGGCTTAGTGGTAGAGCAGGTGCCCCATGTACAAGGCCATTGCTGCAGCGGCCCGGGTTCGACTCCAGCCTGTGGCCCTTTGCTGCATGTCACTCTCTCTCTCTCTCTCTCTCTCTCTCCCCCTTTCATGCTTGTCTGTCCTATCAAATAAAGGTTAAAATGCCCCAAAAAATATCTTTAAAAAATAATAATAATAATTTGAGGCCAATATAACTCTTTAAGTGACTGTGGTACACTTATTTTTAAGATAGCAAAGGTGGTGATATCTTGTGAAACTAGACAACCTACGGCATTCATTCGTACCAACCATGTCAGCTCAGCTTGTCAGGAAGGGGACTAAATAATGCTCCAAAGTGAGGCTAAGTCTTTAGGGAGGGAACAACTGGCATGGCCATTTTCAAAGGAGTCCCTTGAACTCTCACGTCAAGATATCTGAATAAAAATGGGCTCGATGGGTACCCATGAGACTCGGAGTCGACGAAATGTTTTGTTCCTTGCAATCAATGTACTCATTCAAATTAGAGCTGTATATTTGTACGTTAAAGGGAAAGGACATCCAGCCTATTTGAGGAACAATTAATCATGTGGCAGGTACAGATACATAACTCATTAGAACAGGACTGTTATGTAGCTCAAAATGTTCTGTACTGTACTGTACTGTACTGTACTGTACCGTACCGGTGTTAGTCTATGAACATCAGATAATTAGTAACATTAACTGTAAATAAGAAACCAGATGCAACTCCTTAACTCTCCATATTGACATAGATTTCAACTAGCCTATATACTACAGCATCTATTCTTGTATTTAATCCATCCATCCGTCTATTTTTTGCTTATCTGAGGCCGGGTTGCGGGGGCAGCAGGCTGAGCAAGGTATTCCAGACATCCCTCTCTCTAGAAACGCTTTCCAGTTCCTCCTGGGGGACCCATCCCAGGCCAGATGAGATATGTAATCCCTCCAGCGTGTCCTGGGTCTACCCCGGGACATCCTACCAGTGGGATGTGCCTGGAACACCTCTAACGGGATGCGAAGGAGCAGCGGCTCTACTCCAAGCTCCCTCCAGATGTCCGAGCTCCTTACCCTATCTCTAAGGTTGAGCCCAGTGACCCTTCTCAGGACACTCATTTTGGCCGGTTGTGTCCATGTACTGTATCATTCTTTTGGTCACTTCCCAGAGCTCATGACCATAGGTGAGGGTAGGGATGTAGACGAAACCAGTAAATCAAAAGCTTTGCCTTCTGGCTCAGCTCTTTCTTCACAGCGATGGTCCGGCACAGTGCCCACGTCACTTCAGATGCCGCGTCAAACTGTCAATCCATCTCATGCTTCATTCTACCCTCACTCGTGAACAAGACCCCGAGATACTTGAACTCCCCCAATTCATATTTGAGCTTGTTTTTATTTTTGATTTTCTAGCTTTTTAATGGCATTTTGATTGTATCTAAATGTGATTCTATAATGGGTTTCTTTTGCACTTTGCCTTAATGCTTTTAATGTTTTATGTAAAGCACTTTGAATTGCCTTGTTGCCAAAATGTGCTACATAAAAATAAGTTATGACTTTTAGTTTTGGCGTGCCACCCCAAGATTTTCAGTGCATGACCATGAAACACAACAGAAAAAGGTGACACTATATTTACCACAGCATAGACTGTTGTCAGGCTCAGGGGGAGGACAGTTGTGTTTCCACTGCTGCAGGTCCCACCTCACCACGTCTCCATCTGCACAGTTCTGCCCCGTCAGCTCCTCGGCACTCCATTCTCGGGCCCATATCCTGAACAGACCAATGTCACCAAGCAGATCCATCCCAGTCTCCTGCTGCACCTCACCATTTTTGTCTACATAATGAGACACCCCCAGAGTGAGAGTGCCGTTTGGGGCCAGTTGCTGGGGAAGCACGGGGCTCACAGAGACCTCATGGTGACTGGTTCCATTTATGTAGATCCTCAGTCTGCGAGCTTGGCCAGACCAGGTGAAACATATAGAGTGCCATTCATGCAGTTTTAAATCCCTGTCCAAGCTGTGTTTTTCTCCAAACAGCCATACTGTCAGCTGTGTACCTTTGCCCCCAAGCCCCAGCTCGGTGTGTCCCCCATGTGGTGCTTGGTAGTCAAAACCAGTCCATGTTGTTCTATGGGTGAAGTATAAACGCATGCATACACTCAGCTCCTCCAGGGCTGGTACCACAACATCTGGTTGTAGCTGCCATATACACCGACGAGACCTGAACGGCAGCTTCTTACCCCACAGGCTGGTACTGGCAGAGGCAGCTGAAGCAACACATAGGTGGAAAAGACACAGGCAAATAAACATACATGAACACAATGGAAATAGATAGACAAACAAAGACTTTAAAGTGCTGCCAAGTGCTTTAAAGTCATTTAATTGGTCTGAAATCTTACTTGAACCCAGGAGCTGTATACAGAGACAGATTAGAGACAGGCTCCTGAGGGAGTTCATGGTAGCAAACAAGAACGCTTCCGATGTCAGTCAAGTTGTCATCTGCTGAAAGGAGACAATAAGATGAACAAAAAGAATTTGCATTCACTTTGAAATAAAGAAGTAATGATAAACTTCATGTGACTAAATACAATCTTAGACTTACCACCGTCATCTCCTTGAAATCTGAGCTTGTGAGAATCTAAACAATCAGTATCAGCTCCTGAGAAGCTGGCCGAGCCATGAGTCTTCTGGCAAACGTCACTTCATTTCTCTATAAGAAGACCTCCACGCCCTCTCCCTGCAGTTCCCTGAGTTACTCATTAATCTCCAGCAATAAACATACCTAACAAACATGATAACGTTAAAATCTCAACTTGATGAAATGTTTGCAAAAGTGAGCATCAAAATCCACCTGTGACCACTTTTAGGTGATTTGTGTCCAGTGTGAATGGTTTCAGTGTCAGACTTTCAGTGAGAGTTTTGATGGTAATAATTATCTAAACCAGGCTTAAAGTTTGAAGAGATACTGCAGGATGTTGAGAAACATGACACATGCCCCATGTTTGTGTAGATTTTGATGACACAGATGTACCATTCCTGTAATGTATAAAAATAGCTTGTACATAACAAGCTTTATATTTAGAGTTGTTGTATAAGCTTCCTTTTATGATTCCTTCTACAATAATGCTTCTGAGAATTAATTTAATTGACATTAATGATCATGGCAGCTAAAAGCAGAAGATGGCCAGCCCTGTCGCAGCTAAATTGTTCTAGCAAATACGTTTTGAGGAAACATAATGAAGAGGAAACTGCGTTTTCTATTAACATAATGAGGAAATGTTGCTAATTAATGTACCTGGTAAGTTCCTCCCAACAGTGTTAATACTAAACGTATTAACAAAAGGTCATATGACCAATGTGAGATTATCTTTCCGTGACTTAACCAAAGACAGGAGTCTGGGCATGGACCCAAAGTTCTGGTGTCAAGGTCCTGCACTTTGTACCCCTGCCGTCCTCCCCAACCATCTTTTTCCAAAGCCCTACACCGTACAAGAATGTAGTGTATCAGTCATATAAAAGAAAAAGAAAACGTTGTCTCTGATCATAATCCAGGCAGTAATAAGAAAGCAGTTTAGTAAGTTTGGTTTGACATGTCAAAAGTAAAACAGGCGGCTGCAGAGGGTTCCCGGTTCGAACCTGAGGTGGAAGGTTCCTCCTGTGCAGAGTTTGCGTGTTCTCTCCCATGTCAGGTTTTCTCCAGGTACTCTGGCTTCCTTCCGCAGTCCAAAGACATGCAGGTTAGTCTAATAGGTGACTCTAAATGAGCCATAGGTGTGAATGTGAGCGTGAATGATTGTCAGTTTCTATGTGTCATCTGTCCAGGTGACCTGGTGACACGTACAGGGTGTACCCTCTCACCCAATGTCAGCTGGGATAGGCTCCAGCCGCCCGCGACCCCCTACAAGATAAGCAGTTACAGAAAATGAATGTAATAAAACATCATCTGCATAGGTGGCAATTGCTTCTACAAATGCTAGATATGAAATATATATTGAGTAACGTTACAGAGCACTTTTTCGGTCCAGCACCACACACCACTACACCTACATGAATGAACACACACATGTTGAAATCCACATGCTCAGATTAACCTCTCTGATCCAACACTAAACTTCACACACAACAGGCCTATTTACCAAGCGGCAACCTCAAAGGCTGAATTATGAAGTCAACACAGAAGTACAAAAAACTGCTCTTCCTTGAATGCTGTGATGAAGCTAAAAATGTGGCAGTGTAGACAAAAAAATGACTTAATCATGTCCAAATGCAGGGAGATGTTTTAGAAAATATGCTGTAAGTTTTCTATAATTTGCACCGCTAATATATAGACAGAAAGAAAAATGTGTGGTAGGATTTTGGGAGAAATGCAGCAAAGTTTTCAACCATAGCAACCTTCAATTCAGCGGCCTCACTGACCCCCCTGTTTCCACTGTCTGCGTCCATGATTATGACTGAGACGACAGGTCTGTGTGTGTTCCATATGTCAAGTCTGCAAACAGTAATATTCTTGATCTTGTGCTTTACATCCTCAGGTAATAACTGCTCAAACAAATCTAATTGGCTTTTCTGTGTGACACATGATGTCCATGTCTGCCTTGTTCTCAGCTGTACAGACCTGAAAGTAAAGGAAGTCCATAGTACAGCCCTGCTTTATGCCTGAACAACTGAAACAGCCAATGTATGTCAATAACTCCTCCTTTTTTTTTTTACTCCCATAATATCCTGTCTGGTTGATGTAATGGTTTACACAGCAGCGACATGTTTTTATGAGGTTTTTGGCTCCATCCTACCACAATGTGGTCAAATAATATATTGCAACTTAACAATTTTGTCTGTCTGAGAGTCTCACCTTCAGCATGCCCCTCCTCAGTTCTCTCAGAGTGCAAAGCAATACTGGTTGTAGTATTAAAGATTTTATTTCCAGCCTGCAAACACGCTCACACAAAGTCTCCTTGTTGGAAACATGTTCATTAACAAGGGTCTCATTCATACATTTTAATTCCCTCCCCTCCTCCTCTACTCTGTCTGAGAGGCCCGAGCCAAAACGAGTGGGTTCCCCAGAGGGAATATGAGAAGACCAGGTGTGACGTGAGGCGTCCAGGTGGAAGACCTGAAAATCTCATATTCATTGGTTGGTAAGCCGGTTGGGAACCTCTCCTGCGTCATCAGTGATGTAGAACGAGGGGCATTCCCAAAAAATGTTCCCACCGCTTTACCTCAGCTGAGCAGCTTGTCGAGAGGGAAACCAAACTACCACAGATGGAAGCTGGAAATTAGTTGTCAGTCTATGAGAAATCCACTGCTTATTGAGCTATATGGATCAGTAAGATAAGTATGTTCTGATTGCTTTGCTCTGCTACCATCTGGCCTCTCAGAATCTGAATTGGTCTTTATTTATATGTGTAATTCTGAAGTTGTGTTCACAAGCAAATACATGCTTTTTCAGGGTTGCAGTTTGAGTCTAGTGAAGAAGAAGAGGAGTAACATACTCCTGGCAGAAGGACCATGGACTGTTTGCCAACGGAGGCTTGTTTCTGTGCTGCTCTGCTTATGGTAGGTCTGACCTTAAAGCAGTTTCCTTTTACAGATTGCTAAAACTTTGACTTGACTCTCTAATCCTATCATTTCATTTCCATTCCACTAAATGTGTTTTTGCCACTGACAGGCTCTGATTGTTATTCTAGTGTCTAACCACTAATGGAAAACTTCCCTACAGAGACCTTTTTTGTTATGGAGTAAGATCCTTTTAGTTCAAGCAGAAACAGCCCTGAAATCAGCATCAGTAAACCCACCAAACTACATTTAAATAAACAGTACATTTTAAATCAATTGTGTATGGATCCAGAGTATTTTCACATCTAACCAAACCAGAGCTGGAGATTGTTGCAACAGTGGAAAGACGAGCCAAGGGGGTTTTGTGAACTTTATTTTGTTTCTGTTGACTGTGATTATTGTTTATTCAAATGGAGTCTGGTGGCTTTGACAATGCAGATTTCTAGGTTGTTTCTTGTTAAACTAAAAAGATCCTCCCCTGTAACAAAAAGGTCTATCTCTGTAGGGATCCTTCCCATAATGTTGTCAGACACTCTGTTTCAGTGTAACTCAGGTGTGAACACAGCAATCGCACTTGGGTGCACACCAAAACAACCAGACCAAGACCTTCTTGAAGAGGTGGTCTCGGTCTGGTTACAAACAAACTCTGGTGCGGTTTGTAACCAGTTTGTGATGAGAACATGTTCCAACCTCGATCTGAACCAACTGCAGTCACATGACACATTGTTTGGGTTAAACATGAGTATGTTACAGTCCTGGAGGATTATTAATGTGCACCTCCTCCTGTACTGCCTTAATATGCACATTCAACACATCCAATGCATCAAAACATTGTTTTCTAGTTGGAGCCGCGCCTCGTTTTCAAACTGTATGGTTTGACTAAAATGAACAATGACAGCAATATAGTCCACGATGACCAGCGCTAAAATCAACCTGCGTAGTTGTCCCTCCATTGTGACATTAGAAAGTGTCACATTTATCTTGCAAGTGTACTCTTCTTCAACGTTTTGTTTTTTCCCACATGGAAATTCTGGCCAATCAAGAGCAGCTTTCTCACGCAAGACATTTGATCTGGTCGACTTGTAAATGCTGCCGTAAACTGACAATGTAAACATGCCCAGAGGATTACATTGCAGCCTGTTTCACAGCTGCCAGCTGCAGCGGTCTCACTCAATACTGGACCATTCACAAAAGCTGTTGTTCCCATCAGTCACATAGACACAAAAACATAGGAAAATGGGGTCAAGGTTGAAAAATACCTACCTACTTGCCCTTTAAGTACAATATTGAGGTACTTTTATTTTACTCGTATTTCCAGTTTATTTTACATGATATCATGTACTGGTCAGTACACAAAATCTGCATAGTAAGTAACTCCTAAAAGTCTTATTTTCTCACAAATAAAAGGTAATTAGTGTCGATGCATATGGCAAACTTATGAACTTGCTTCAAGTATTTTCTATAACGTAATTTTTCATTGTTCTAGTTCAGCAATGTGCTTTATTTTTTTCTTCTTTCAAGCTTTTTTCTTCAAACAAGTTGATTTAAATCAACCTTAACAAAACAATAACCCTTCAATTAAACTACTGCAATGACTTGTAGGAAAACAAGGTTTTCAGGACCCCATTTTATATTATATATATAATAAAAATACAACCAAAGAAGCCATTTTTCTGCATAAAAAGTGCTTTTACTTTGATACTTTAACTACATTTTGCTGATGATGTTTCTGTATTTTTACATAAGTAGGACTTTGAATGCAGGACTTTTACCTTAACAGTGTAGCAACACTACTTTTACTTGGTAAAAGCACTGAATATCTCTCTCCCCCACTGATTATTTTACCTGTGTTTCATCAGGTTTGGTGTGTGCTGGTGCAATCGGAGCCCAGCTGTGATCAGACAGAGTTCTTACACACTAATGGCTCTTGTGTTGCCTGCACTGTGTGTGGGCCAGGAGAGCAGCTCTCAGAGGTAACACACACACCACAGAACAGTGGCAGCACCATGTTTTTCTCTTTTACTCTCCTTCCTTTGTCAGTCTCGCTGCTCAGCTCAAAGTCTTGATTGTATTTCACTCTCAGGACTGCGGTTTTGGAGATGGTGGTGAAGGCGTCTGTATTCTGTGTGAAGAGGGAAAGTTCAGTGCAGATACAGGTGTGGCGCCCTGCATGCGATGCACCCAGTGCAATCTGCTGAACCGCCTGGAGAGGACAGCGTGCTCGCCCACCAGTGATGCCCAGTGTGGTCACTGCCTCCCAGGGTGAGCCACACTTTACAGCACCAGCCGAAACACCAGTCACCTGATGAGTTCAAGCATTTGTTTTTGTGTTAAGTGTGTGAGTGTTGTTGTGTGTGCAGGTATTATGAACTCAGGAGCATGACTGGGGAAGTGGAGCTGCCATGTGTGCCGTGTTCCAGTCATGACACAGTCCATAAAGAGTGTTTGCTTTTGACAGCTCGTGGCTCTAAAGGAGGTAAGAACCAGAGATAAACTGTACAGACTGAATGACAATATTAATAAGCTTGAATAGATAGTTTTATTGATTGGTGAGTTTCTAGAGAGGTTGTCAGGGAAAAGTTATAACTCTTGTTCTCTTACAGAGAGTGCTGTCACTGCGTCATGGGGAGATTTCAAAGAACCCAAAGAGAAGAGTGAGTAACCCTGATGATTTTGACAAATGAATTCTTCCTTTTGACTCGGCTAATTTTGCGTTTAAATGAAGGAGTAAAAGAAGAAACATTTCCAATGGTCCTGATTGGTTCAGCAACAGCTTCCTCGATCTTCCTCATTGCTCTGCTGCTGTGGGCCGTCCTCCTGACTGCTGAGAGATTCAGTGAGTGTTTGACATCTCAGCTATTTCTCCCCATCTGTCTTTTGTTCATCTGACTAAATTTGTCCCACAAACACTTGTTGCAATATTCAGAGCACATTCCTGAGTATTGTCCCAGGCCTGAGGGACTGTTTCCTGCAGATGACCTTCAGTACACACCCACGTCCAGCCCCGTAGAGAGAGCAGCCGAACAATCAGAGGCTCCTTCACAGACACTTGTTCCAGCTCAAGATCCCCAGAGGTGCTTTGCAAACACAATACTGTTTGATTACTCATTCAATTAAACCCCGACCAGTCTCTCTGTAATTATTTACATTAATTCCATCTCTACCCAGAGGCCTGAACTCACTGAGCCATGACAGTGAGGTGCATCCTACTTCTATTGTGATTAACGTCACCACCAACATTAAACCCTCCAGGCAGAAAGAGGAGAACGTCACACAGGAGGAGAAGCAAAGACTCTGCTGTTCCATGGAGGAGGTAAAGTGGTGGCCCGCAGGCCTTTTGTGTATTTTCTAAGTTTTCTTACACCCCTTAAAATCGCAAAGGCCTCACAACCCCTCCATGAAGCTTTGGTGTCCCCTAGTGGGGGTCAGGACCCTCAGGTTGCGCTAAATAAAATATTTTGATGTTTCAAAAAACTCACTCCATGAGATAGCTGGCTTATTCATATTGTTTGAAATCCATGTGGTCAGTTTGTCACCACACAAACTAACGAGAACTGTGTTTACCCAAAATCACACACGCAAAAAAAGAAAAGAATAAATTACCCACTGTGGTATCTCACTGTGGAGACAGTTTTGGTTTTGTTTGTTGAGGTTTTGAGACTTTCACCAGTCAGATTTCTGCCATAACCTCAGTACAAGTGGGATGAATGGAATTTAGTTTGTGGTGAACAAAGGATAGAAGAATAGCATTTGAGAACCTTCCTTTACAGAAGCAATGTCCCAAATAATTTACAGACGTCACTGTCAGTCGTTTTTATGAAGACAATTCCTATATTGCCAAAAAAGTTGCAGATATTTATATATTATTACTGTATGTAAGCAGACCTGAAATCTTGAACATCATAACCACAAATCTGTGAGAGGGTTTATATGATGTATTCAAGAGTCAGACATGTAAACCAAACACAACATAATGACAGGCTGACTTTAAGATAATCAAAACACTGTACACACTCGAGTTTTAACTAACAACAGTTAACTATTTATTCTCAGTTGTATGTTTTGAGATTCTCTAATTTTCTCTGAATCTAGAAAATAGAAATAGTGACAGATGCCATAACAAGTAACAACAGACCTCAGTTATAGTAGATATCCAAACTAAATTATAGCTTTGTTTCAACATTTGGGGGAGACACAAATGAAACGGAGGGTTTGGGGCTCTGCCTCCAAAATAATGTGAGCATCAAACACCTAATTTCCTGCACTCTGGTGAATTTTTATGCACCAATTTGAGCCTTTTCTGCAGCAATTTCTTTAAACCTGCCAAAATAAAAGTCTGCTGCTACATTTACGTTTTTATTGTGGACATTCATGCACAAAAAGAGGGGTGCTCAAAGTGCAAAAAATAAAAAATAAAGAACAGCAGCAAAGATTTCAGGCCTTGACTATCATCAGTGTGGAGAAGTCATTATTTGTCAAGGGCTGAAACATTTGCTGCTGTTTTTACTTTATTCACTTTTTATTTTGTGCACTTTGAGCACCCCTCTTTCTGTGCACGGATGTTCTTAAATTTTTATTTTATTTTATTTATTTATTTATTTATTTTTTGCATTGATTTCCCTGTGTACCTTTTTGTGGCTGTCCAGACCAGTTGAATCAGAATAGAATCAGAATCAAATTACAAGTTGTCCAATGAAATTAGAAGCAATGCCTTGAAGTGCGCATAAAAACCCAGATAAGAAACAGAGAAAACAAACAGAACAAAACCAGACATGCTGCATTCAGTCTTTCCACACATAAAATTGCACAGTTGAATAAACCAGAGTAATCAGTGTAATAATAAATAAATAATATAATATATAATAATATAATAAATTAGCAGATTACAGCAGCAAAGGCTTAGTTCAACAAGGTTATGGCTCTGGGGAAGAAGCTGTTTTTGACTTATTTGTCCTTGATTTGCTGCATCTGTATCATCATTGCATTGGTGTGCGGGCATCTACTGGTTGTCCATTGTACTGGCGCACCCAAAATAAACTGTTGCCCTAAGTAAGCACATTTTAATAGCAGCCCTAAGACTTTTTATTTTGGGGGACAAATGCACATATTGTAAATACTGAAGGGGACGTGTCCCCTGGGTCCCCTACTGAAATCTACACTTAGGCCTATGTCAAGGACAGAAAACCAAGCATACATTATTTTCACATCACAACCTCGAACTAGGAATTACTTTTATGTATGTATATATATATATATATATATATATACATTTAATTTGATCCTGGAAGAATGACCCTGTCTTCTTTTCTTTGTTTATATCAGATGGAGCAAAAACTTCAGACGATCTGGGAGGTGGCTCAGGGTATGTATGTGCTACCTTTTTTTTGAAGATATATATAAATAGTAAATGTTTGTCCTGTGACCTCCTCATGTGTTAATCAGTCTACGGATGAGTTCAGGTGTTGGTGCTCATCTCTAAAGTCCATGTTTATGACTTTGTCCTGACTCTGTCCAGGTCAGAGTATCGACACCCTCGACTATGACTCAGTCCAGGACTTGTCCCTGATACTCGACTCTGCCGACAGCAAGGACACATTGGGGAGACTTGGGCGGTCTTTGGGTGTCCCACCTCAGGTCAACACCCATCTTCAAGGCTTCCAGGACCTCTTTCAGTACCTGCGCACCTCCACCTACACACTGCTGCCCCAGCTGGCCCAGGCTGCTGCACTCCTGCCTAATCCTGAAGTTGTTGCTAGGATACACAGAGCTGTTGTGACCACTTAGACCCTCAGGATGTGTTACAGTGACTTCAGCTGTTATACAGTGTTTCTGGGTCACTTTGGATGATGGCACTGTTACCAGATGCATCACCCAATAAGCTTTACACCTACTGTTGGGACACAAAGGCTTTCCTCTTACTGGGATTAATTGATTTTGAGTGGAAATACTGGGAATTAAACACCTTTGACAACTGATTGGACACTTTTCAGACACCTAATTATCCATTGTTGTACTTTATTTGTGTTGGTATCTGCTTCTGTGTAAATAAATGACTTATTTCTAATTGATGTCACATCATTAATGAAGCCAAATCGTGAGAAGAGGTCATTATTTGAGCTTTGAGTGTTAAATAACACAATATCCAGGTTGCTGCAACTGAACCCTACATGCGGTGTTACTTCCTGTTTACCATGTAAAATAGATGAGAGGCCCTCTGGCTAAAGCATGTGAGACAGACCAGGACAGAGGATACAGTGTTCATGGCGAGAGGAAGAACATAGAGCCCTGAGAAAATGTGTTATTCTCTCACTGGGAGAAGGTCGCCAACTGATCAGAATTTCCTTGATCTCCAGCGTTACAGATTCCTCAACACACTCAATCTGGTAAGGTTTTTAATTATATTAACATGACTATTTCTCTCTAAAGCAAATGATGAACCAGTTGTCAGTGAAGTTTACTGTCTTGTTAAAGACCAACAATGTTTTCTTTCTATTCTCTGAATCTTAGAAGTCTTATGAACAAACTTTACATCATGGAAGCACTTTATTGGTTTAATTGAACACTGTGGCCAAATGAAATTATCACAACTGTTTTATTATTTGGGTCTGAAACTTCATTTCTGCTGTTGTTAATATTTCTAATGGATGAACTTTCAGTTTAAGGCATGAAACATCCGCCATATTAACGCTAGAGGGCGCTTTTGGGTCTCACAGCAAATGTAGCTATGGTATTTTATCAGCACCCTGAGATCGTCTATTGATAAGATGAACCACCGCTAGTCACAGATAATGGCACACCTTGAAATTTTGCATAGTTTATGATCAAAATCAATGTATTAAATGTCTATGTAAGTGTAAATTGTGAACAAATAGGCTGCAAGTAGCGCAAAGAAATTACAGAAATTTACGGTGTATTTTAAGATATATGATTTATAATTGTAAGTTGGGGAGAACGGGGTTGGTTGTCACTTTCATTAGATCTCTCTCCTTAGATGGCACTGTTAAAAATGTTGGTACTTATTTTTTTTTTTTTTTAATTGGGGTCAGAGGTGTTTTGAATACATTTTTAAGATAGTTTGCATTTTTCATTTTTCCTCATTAACTTAACACAAGGACAACCAACCCTGTTGTGTGTGACAACCAACCTCATGATGAGGATGGTTGTCACAAGTGCACAAGACACATTTGACCGTTCAAATCTTTTGAATAGGATCCAATGAAAGTAAAAAAAAAAATAAAAGAAAGAAAAAAGTGTGACGATCAACCCAGTTTTCCCCCAGTGGGTGTTTTAGTTTCTTTTATGACTGATGTTAAGTGTTTACCACAGTGATGGCCTGTGGAAAGAAACTGTTAATGTGTGATTAAAAGCAAACAGAAAGGATTTGGAAAATGCTGCAACATCTCATCTAATGTAATTTTCTTGGAATTGGATGTGGAAGAGTTCACATCTTGGATGAACACTACTATGATGGTTTTAGATAAATAGAAAAGAAAAACATTAAGTTAATTTCTTTTCGATAGTAATAGGTGGCAAAATGATTTCATATTTAAATACTGTTTATTCTGTTTAAATGTGGAATTTCTTTCACAAATAATATACATATTTTTCTTTAAAAATAAGTTTTTAATGTAAGACATCTGCAGGTGACCACATCTGAAAACCAGTGTTGGAGCAGCTGCTTTGACGGCAAAGCTTTGCAAGTTACTTTATGCTGCAAGAAGCTGAACTACAGCAAAGCTACCCTCAGTAGAAATATAGTTTGGGTAACTGAAGCTACTTAGAAAAAGTAGTTCAACTACTTTGTAAAAAAGAAAAAAAAAAGATCAGTTTGATAATGTACATGTGATATGAAATTAGAAATGCACTCAGCTGGGTTTATGCAAAAAGTGCCAACTTGTTCACAGGTCCTAAAACAAAAAAACATAAGTACCGCACCAATGGTGTAAGGTAGTTACAATGGGCCCCAGTGAACACTATTATGCACTTATCGTCTTGTCACATGATCAGAGACTTGACATTGGATAACATCAGCATACATATTACCCAGCAATCATCACTGCATATCTGTATATAACAAAAATGCCAAAGAAATTCAGAAAACACTAATTTAATTTAACAATTTTGATTGCTGATTTATAGTTATGGAATAAGCATATAATTTTGTTATAGATGCTATTGACTATTGAACAAAAATAAACATGACAGAGATGGGTTTGGCTTTTTCAAGGACATACTGTATATAGCAAATGGTACTGTTTTTAATTTAATGGGAGTTCCTCTTGGAACACAGGCATATTTTCAAGGTGGCAATCACTCATAAGGGCCCATTCTCCACCCAACACATTGCTGGGGGGCCTGTTCTCTCTGTAGGCCCCCCATCTCACTGCCGAGTGCAACTGCACTGCCTGCCTGTCTATATATTTACACCCCTGTACCACACTATTCATGGCAATGTGTAAGGAATGTCAACTCCGGTTTTGTGTGCAGTGTCCATCAGTCAGACACCTTACTTCAGACACTAGAGTCCAGCTGGAGCTATTAGCCTCCACTGAGGAGGATGACTCAGTTAGACATGTCACTTCTAAAATAGCACGCAACAGCTTCTCTGAATGTTTGGTAATAAATAACAATAATCAAAACTTCTGAATGATTTTGGTCAAATTGGGTTCAATGAGAGTAGAGAAGCAGTGATGTAATAATAATAATAATAATAATACACAATTTAAATAATTCCTTTCCCTTTATGACCCTTTTTTGTAGTTTGAGTAGTTAACTACATAAAAAATGGCCAAAAAAGGGATTTAACTACTTTAAACACTACACAAATATGAATGTAGTAGAACTACCAGCAAGCTACTGCAACATCTAGTACATGTAGTTCATTACTCTCCAACACTGGTGAAACTTTGCATCCACACAGCAGCATTTTGAAGGCCATGTTCCTCCTCGCTTTCCCGTTGCTGGTTTCCGGGTCAGAGTGAGACCTCCTCCCCTCTCACCCTATCTTTGATGTCCACGTCCCCGCGGTGTCCGAGTCCTGCCGGCTGTGTTACGCGCCCCTGCTGTAGAAAAAAAAACACAGAAGGAAAACTTCATAGAAATGGCGGAGGGTGCTTCGACTCTCAAAGGCTTGCGAGCCCAAATGGGTAAGAAAAACCGTGGCAGTCGTGGTTATATCGCGACCTAGCTGTGTGTGACAGTGTAGTAACAACTTTCTAACGTTTGCTGCCAACTGCCGCCGCTAACCGGCTCATTTGAACGAGCCGAAACACGCAGAGCTTTTTGCGCTAGTAACGTTAGCTCGCTGTCCGGTTTATCTGCTCACAATGGATGCGGAAAATCTGCAACTTCTTCCCGCATTAAACGTTAAAAGTTAGATTGAATGTACCCACCGTAGCTGGTAGCCATGTTATTCAAATATAATACAAGTTAAACGACGTAAAGTACTTGTAGCTGATGTTAGCTAAAGTTGTAACGTCGTATTTTGTAGCATTGGAGCCGGTTTATCACGACTTAACTTATCTGGCGCCTAGCTTACCTAGCTTTGCTTTAGCTTCACTTTACCGCACTTTAATCACGTTTCATACCAAAGTGCTGCTGTGTGCTTGTTTGAGACTTGATAGACAAACTCTAAATGCGGTGTAATTGAAGCTAGCTGCACTGTAGCTGACATTTAGTAGCTTAGACTGCATCGCTCATCACTTGGGGATTATTGTCAAAAGTGATCATCTGCTATCTATCAGGAAGAGTTCAGGAAGCGCTTTGCTGTCCGTGTCTTTTGTGTTGGAGCTGACAGTGATCTGAGTCGATGTCTACAGTAGAAACAACTTGTTTTCTCCCAGCCAGCTTCACAGATCATCAGCAGTTTTGCAGCTTCCTGCTTTAACTCCTCTTATCATGTGTCAAAGTGGTCTTTTCTCTTCTGCATCCATTAGACAGTTAATGCTTATTTGTTGACATATGGCATAACCCCCTCCACTCTCCAGGGAGGGCAACTATAACAATGTCTGACCTGAATTTCAGATAAAGCTACAGTGTCAGACACCGAGCTCTGATAAGAGAGGCTGCAGCATACTTGCTTTTTGTTAATGTCTTGATGGGGCGATAAAGGAGTTTTGGTTGGAGCAGACAGTCCTCTGAAGCCAAAGGCACATTTTTTATAAGTATGTAGGCCAACTGCTGCAGCACAGTCTCTATCAATGCTTTGCATCCATGCCTCAGCTGGCCCCTTTGCAGACGCAGACATGGATGTTTACTGTGTCTGCATCTGCCGGCATGAATGCACAGTTTGTTATGACTTGAGCTTCAGTTGGGCTGACAGCTTTTTTAGTGTTTTAGGGTAAGAGGGAGTTTTCTGCATACCCAGTGTGGGTGTAGGCATGTTCTACTCCTGGCAACAACCGTATTTAGCCCATATTCTTCCTGTTTCCCTGGACTTTTCCACTCAGTATTCTCAATCTGGAATTTACATCCACCCCATTCTGTGGTTTTATGAAAATATCCACAACGTTTAGCATGATGTGAAATGTAGGAATCCAGGACTAAAAGGATGTCAGTGTGCTCGGCCTTCAGTCAGAGCAGAGGACTGACAATAATGAAAAATAACGCTAGGAATCTAGCATCCTGTCCATGGTCATTTCCACAAGAATGTGTGCAAGGATAAAATGTACCCTGCTATTATGAAGGGAGATCACACTACTGCGAGTCACACTGCAAGGTTAACCTGATCCTGGCTCAGCGACTGCTGCTGCAGAATTAAAAGCATGAGAAGTATTTAGGAACTAGTTGGATTTAACCAAAGGAGGAAATGGACCGGCCTCAATTTCAGCGTGTAGTTTCTTGAATCTGTCCACTCTGTTAGCACAAATGCTCCACCTCTGTTTAATTGCGACCTTTTCAATTGCCTGTGGGATGTGTTACAGTATGCGTGTGCACACACCAAAGATTTGAATAGCAAAACCTGTGAATTTGTATAGGCTGTAACTAAGGTCAGTCTCTCGTCTGAATAGTTGTGTTCATAAGGCATCAGCTGCAACGTTTATACTCATAATTATTTCTGGTTTCTTTTTGGATTGTTTTTCTTTCATTTCACATTAGAAAAGACTTGCGTGATGCAGCACAGCTACATGTACATACTCACCTTCCCTGCAAATGTTGGAGTACTGAGAATAGAATCTCATTCAGAGCCAGTTCCAGATTGTCCATTTATTGAAAGGTGATATCGCATGTTGATGCTGGTACATTGTAAACAACTATGTTACACTGGAACGCACATTAGCTATGAGACAGGGTGTCATAGTTTGATGTCGTACTTGAGGTAAAGACAACAAAAAGATGAGCTGCGTGGATTGGGGCGTAACAGGAAACAGTATTTGCCTTACATGGTTGGATGTTCGGCACTTTTTGTCCTAACTTGTTTCGGTTTGTTAAGGCCTGTAAACCAGATAATCATAGGTGTTATAGTCAAATAAATTCTAATTAGTCTCCTTTTTGGTATGTAACTAGTAATTCCAGAATACTTGTAATTAATTGACATCTTTTGTAGCATTTAAATGTTTGGGATATGTCTGTAGTGTCTGCCATTTGTAGAAAGACTTGACCAAATGTTTACTCAACATAGATTGCTTAGAAACCTAACTTAACCTGCACTGTAAGTACTCTGTTTTAGGATAATAAAGTCAAGCAAGAGCTCTATTGATAATGCATACTGATATGATCAGATCCCTCTAATGTCAGTCACCACAAGAGAATATGGTCCACCTGGAAGAACTCCCTAGGAAACTGGGATGTGTCATCATTATCCTGCCAGTACTGCAAATAGCCAAGGCTTACCTTTGCATGACCAAGTCTCGAGTAATCCCATAGAAGATCTAGTGTGTTTGTATGTGCATGCGTGGGTGTGTGCATGTGTGTGAGCGTGCATCAGCGGTGTTATCTGAGGACCTGGAATCTTGAGCCAGCGATGGGAAGCTCTGTGTGGCCAAGAAGGTTGATGTTTTTGTTGAAGGAGAGTGCCACACAAGGTGGTTTAACTTGTTGTGGACAAAAGTAACCAAATAAGAGGAACTAATTGCTGGTTTAGGTTGTGAATTAAGCTGTTACAGTGTTTGGTTGGGGGTAAAAATCCCGACATGCTTTGAGTACTCAGTGGCAAATGGCTGCTCAGCCTGCATTATACAACACAGACACTTCCTGTGCAGCAAGCTTCTTAATTGTACCATGCAACAGGGCTCATTAAAGGCTGCAGTTTGAAGGAGGGAAAAAACAGAGCACTAACCCACTCTTTACTTCCCTGCTTTACCAACATTGTCTTGGTAACAGTAATGCCTATAGATCCTGCTTGTTAATTAGAGAACCAGCATTTGATCAGCGTTAGCATTTGGCTAGAATTGTTATGATGTAAGGCAGGCTGGCCTGTTTCCTGTTAGCGTTTTTTTCTGGCCTGCAGCGTCGGGTCATCTCCAGCCCCCCGGGTGGTCTTTACTGCTGTCATAATAAGTCATCAGCCTGGAGGTTGGACCACATCAGATCAATATGTATGCTGCACTCAGAATATTTTTCCAGTTTTTTTGAGCAGCATCGACTACCTACAACTTCAAGATGATGTATTAATCTGTATATAATCAATCTATATGTAACCAGCTGGATTAATCCCAGACTAGAATACATCACTCAACTACATGCTGACTATTTTTGATGAACACATGATGATAAAGTGGAAGTAGCTCAGTCTGTCCACCGCAGACTAGATCTTCTCTAAACTGTTGCCCCACAGTACTGCCTATATTTACCTAAACAATTGATTATGTAGCTTCGATAATGCCATCGATCAATCTGGTGTTTAATTATAAGCCAGGTTAATTACTAGTGGTTTTGTCTCGCTGACCTATTGAAGTGTTTGGCCGAGTCGGTCGATGCAGCAGCAGCGGTGATGAATGTTAATGTGTGCAAATCTCCATAGTGATGGAGTGATGAGAGACAGCTCGTCTGATTGGCTCTTCTCATTTCCATGAGCACATCTGGCTCTCTTGAGGCTTGTTGGGAAAACAGCATCTCTTTGGCTGTCTCATTGAAGCACATTAATCACCACAGACGTGTGTGTGTGTCTCAGTAGAGAGTGAATTCATTTTATTCCAAGATGCTGTTTCTGACTTGGGCTTATTTTGCACTTATTTTAAACAGTTAGTTCAGTGTGTAGGTAAATCCACTGTGGTTGTGACAGAAAGGCTTATTAAGTTACATAATACAACTTTACAATAAATAGTCGTGCTCCTAAAGAAACAGTCTGCATGATTTTAGTTTAACAGTTGTTACCTACTCAGCCGCTTTGCTTTTCTGTCTGCTTTTACTTCCCTCTTAAGACCAGAGAATGCAGAATGAAGTCTAAAGCTTGTCATCTTGTGAGAGACGGTCATAGTATTGAAACTGAATATCTGTGTTCTCAACTAAATTGTTTACAGGAGTTTTTGCAAGTTAATGCTGTGTAGATTTCATCCTAAATTTACTAATTGTTCGAGTTGTGCCGATACCAGTATCGGAAATGCCTCAGATTGAAATGCTGAAATTGGGTATTGGCGAGTAAGCAAGTCTATGCATCGATCAAATACCATATGATTTGTTAATAAACTTCAAAGTAATTTAACATCCTTTTAAAATGGCAGTATTTCTTTAAATCAGTTCTCCCTCTCAGCTCTGTAGCCTACACAGTAAGTTGCACTGTGCAGTCACCAGCAACTACTGTTGTAGAGCGGTGAAGAAGAATTGATTTCCGCTAAATAGTGTAACGTTAGGTGTTAGCAAAATGTCAGAAATATGGCAATATTTTACACTGAAAGTCCCAACTGCACAGTATGCAAGGCTTTAGTTTGGAGGGGTTAAACAAGTTTTGCAAATTCTAACACAGGCCAAAAAATAAATAAAAAATTAACAGCTGTTAGGGATTGGACGATGTGGCCATAAAATAATATCACAATATTTCATGGTGTTTTTGTGATAACGATATTCTTGATGATATGACAAAGTAATACAAAAAATATTATTGATTTAAGAGCATATCATTACAACAGAATAAGTGATATAGTTTTACATGTCAACCCAATAGTTAGGCGATATTTTTCTTTTTTTAGCAAAATCCTAAATGATTGAATCGGGGTTTTTTTCACCTGGACCTTTATGCTTTGCCATTTCTCCTCTAATCATCACACCGTAACCCTTTGACAGGCTGTTATGATACCACAACTATCGCACGTTCACATATATGTAGTTTTTGTCAAGCCAAAGTTTACATTACCAAAGATTCAGGTCAAAATCACTTGACGACACTGAGAGGTAGAGAGGCTGTGCTGCTGCCAGAGGAGCCACTGAATGAGTTCCCTATGAGCGGTAACTCGTTAAAAGAGTCTGAGAAGTCCGGGGCTGTTCATAAAACATTCAGCACGCCACAGTTTATTCTACACTATTGAAGCTGCTCCTCTTTTTGGAACCACTTCAGAGTTGGTAATAACTTTGCTTTGAGCCATGCTAGTTGTTGCCGTGCCTAACAATATGACGCCAATATGTCAACAAGTCTATCAACAACAAGTAAATAGCCGTCAACATTTCTTTTTAAATACAATGGTATGGGATCAGTACTTGGTATTGGCCGATTCGCAAGTTTCAATGTTGGCATTGGTATCAGGAAAGAAAAAAAGGTATCAGAACATCTCTATATGATGTCGTTCCCAATATATCATTGTTGACATACTGTATGATGTTCCACCAAAATGTAAAGTATTTGTTGCTTATAATTTGACATATAGTCTGATAAAGACACCTTAAAAGCTTTGCTGGTCTGCTGTTGTTATTTAGCTATGAGTCATCTCATTTCAGAGTCCATGTCTACCCTGATACAGACCTAAGCATGGTTGAGGAGCTCCTCCATCATGAGCGGCTGCATGTATCACTTAGCAACAGAGTGCTTAGCATTAATTCATTGCATCTTTTTTGCCTTTTAAGGTGGAGAGAAACAGGAAAAGACTGAGATTTGATGTGGAACAAAGAGTCTGTGTTATATTTAACATTTCAGTTACATGATCTGCACAATCGATTGCTCAGCCATCAAATTTCAATTGCTTAGCATCTTTTTTCTGGAGAGATCAATATGTTTTGACTTTGGATTTGTGATACAGTCATGCCCTAGAACTAGATTGCCTTTTCCCTGAATATAGATCAGCTTCTTCCTCCCACAGTGCCCGTCTGTTTTTCCTGTCTGTTCTCTTGAGAAAAGAAGAATGTTTGTGTTGTCAGAGAGGTAATAGCAGTTCCATCAGTGTCCCAAAAGTCCATATGTTACCTAACCTTAAAATACAGTGATACTCTGCTTACCTGCTAAATGAAGTATCTGCTTTGAGGTCAGTGTATTCTTTGTGGGATTGTATGATTCATACATACATACATATACAATTTTATGGCACAGAATTGCTGAGTCACTGTACTCTTTTATTGACAAGGCTGTTAAATGTGCAGTCAGATCACATGTATTTTTTAATCAACGCACCATTTAGCCGACTCACCAGCGGGGTTGAAGACTGGAGTGATGTGACCAGTACACTTCCACTGGGCATTAGCTGCAGACTTTGACCCTTATAAGCTTCTTTGAATGGAGAGCATCGATGCTGCTGCAGAATACAGATAATGAGTGCATGACTACTTACCCTGTCAGCTCTCTTTGCTCTGTCCAGCTCCTGGTAACCCTGATATCTGGTTTGTTACAGCTACTTCAGATTGGTCAGAATCTCTGTGAGAGTTAGTAATCAGTCTCATATGGTCTGTCTAGATGCCCTTTTGTTTCTTATATTTTCTTGGCTGCACTAATAAATCTTCCTGTGGTTCAAGGGCACAAATTGGTATATTCATATTAGTGAACTAATGTTATCTCTCAATTTGTTTGTGTCATCTGCTCTGCTTTCCAGAGAGTTAGGCAGCAGACTGTAGAGTCAATTTCCATACAAATAGGACAAACAGCAATTGGTGCCTGTGGTCTGCACAGCATAAATGTTTTCCATACAACTCTGAAAGATGTTTGACTTTGATGACGTCCAGTAAGCTCCTTCCTGTAACCATTTTAACTCACTGCGGCTGCTTCTTTTGAAAACAAATGTCTATAAGGCTTCACTTTCTATAGCTGTTTCATAAAGCAGCCTTCCAGTGATTTGCTGGTTGAAAGTATTTATTGTGAAGAAGCAGAAAATCTGTGGTTGCATTAGCCTTATCTGTAAAGACTTTTCCAGATTTGGGTGGGAGAGGTGGCAGTATTACAGAGAATTTGAAAAAACTGTGGGGCTACTTTGTGGGAATAAAGAGCAGGAATTTAGGAGAGAAGAACAAAACTACAGTAGTCGTTGACAGTGCAGTCATCTACTGCTTGGAGGTTGCACATGATGGTGACTTGGCATATCATGCCACAGGCAATGAGGCATTTCTTATCTTGTCTCCCCTCAGAAAGATTAGGGAAGTAGCATTTTAGTGCTATAAGTTCATTTGATCAACACTGGATTTGCTTTTCTGTGACACATCATCTGGCAAATCAGTGAGAGGTTTCATTTTGACAGGCAAATCTAATCTGTAGAGTTCTTTTCCACCTTGTTGTGTCATACATGACCTATGATTTGATGTCCATTCATCCAGTTGATTCAGTAACGTGATCACAATAACAGTAATTTTGCTAGAAAGTTTAATTAACTATGTGCAAATGTCAGTGATGGAGACAGTGAGAGACTTTCAGAATCAGAGCACAGTTGGGAGTGTTCATTGGTAATGTGAATATCACATGACTGACCATCGTCCTGCCACTTTGTCAGCAGTTCTGTAATGCTGAATACACACCGACACAGAAGGAGAAAGGGCTGATAGCAGGGCGCATAAAGCTTGATCACGTCCTTGCTGTTTCCTTCCTTCCTGCTCCTGTATCTCCTAAGCATAGTTCTTTGGCTCAAGAAAGTGCTAATGATCCTGTGGTATACCTGGTGGGATAGTTGATGTATTTGCTCCCTTAAAAGCATGTGTGCAACCCCAGCCGACCCCTGACCCCTGACTCATGGTATGACAACAAAATGCATTGCATCATGCAGTCTGACATTTTCTCTCTGTGGTGCTATAAATCATATCCTCAAAGAAAATAGTCCAGAAAAAAAAACGCTTACTGCAAGCACAGGATGACCTGAAATCTGTCCTATATTGATTTTATTTAATAATTGGAATGGTGTTGAAGCAGTGTGCACCTCTGGGCGTATCAGCTGTATACCAGGAAGCTCACGAGGGTTTGATTTCTGACATGTTTCTCACAGCAGCCCATGCCCTCAGAGCTTGCCACAGAAAGCAGTGTATGGCTGGCTACAGGGTTGACCATGAGCGGGGGGTTATGTCAGATGGCTGAATAGCTGGATTGTTCTGTAGCGTCAAATCCGTTGGATCTCTCTAGAACTGGCATTCCTATGGAAAACAAAGCACAGAGAAAAACGGCTGATTTGAACTTGATTGGTTCAGAGTACCCCAAGCAAACGGTTTCCTAGATATTATTTGATATGCTTGCTCTGACATGATGTGACTATCATTCTCTGTGTGTAAACTGTGGGTGTCTGTGTGTTTTCAGCTGCAGCTGCACAGGCACAAGCCGAGGAGCGGCGCAGCCTGTCAGGGAACAGCCCTACAGGACCTACAACCAACACATCAGCTAAACCTCAGGGGAGTAGGCCAGGTAAATGACACCACACCTTGACACAGAAACAGATTGGTTCCCACAGATACTGCCCTGTCACCGTTCTATTGTCTTCCATAATCTGAACCATTAGATGCAACATAATCCACTCCCACCACCCTGTCAGTGTAGCTTCACTGCAGGTAAACCTGAGTCATCATCTTATTACTGTAACAGTTGACAAAGCTCATTACTAACACTCGCATGCATATATCTTGCCTGCCTGATGCAAAGCTTTTGTACCACTATGCTGCATTGTAATCCTCCTCCTGTGTTCTCCGAATATGTATTGCTGCATATGTTTTACCTTTTAACCACATAAACACATGTACATGTATGCAGTCATCGACGGTGCCGCGCTTAGAATAGACGACCGACTGCGAGTGGCAAAAGAGAGGCGAGAGGAGGCAGAGAGACAACAGGGTGAGAGGGCGATCCTAGTTTCTGTGTGAAATTATTTCAGCCTAAGACAACACACTAATGAGTGACTTTTTTCTCCTGCGTGCTTGCACATGCTGTATGTGCGGGCAGCTTTGCGAGACTCTCAAATCATGGAGCGGGAGCGCAAGGCCAAGATGCAGGTGGAGCGTCAGATGGAGGAGCGTCAGAAAAAGGTTGAAGAGCAGCGAAAGAAGGAGGAGCAGAAACGATTGGCTGTGGAGGAGAAGAGGAAGCAGAAACAGGAAGAGGAAAAGGTAGCTGCAGCATGGGTGTAATCCTGAGAGCATCAGAGCATTGCTTGCTAATGCTCAGTTGATTTCACTCTTGTAATTAAAATAATTAAAATTCAAGTTTTAGTGTTTCCTTAATGCATTTTTTTTAAAAGGAAAGTAAGATCATTTTGAATAAGGGCAGTGTTCAGGGGATAACACTACAGTTATTCATTCATTGTAGAATGGTTATGACATCATCAAGTCTTGTCCTCTCTGCTTTTGGTTTAGGGATGAATGTTGCTTTGTTTTAAATGACTTGCATATTTCTTTTCCTCTGCTCCTGTAATTCTGCAGGAGCACTATGAGGCGGTGATGCGTCGAACACTGGAGCGTAGTCAGCGACTGGAGCAGAGGCAGAAAAGATGGTC
Source organism: Epinephelus fuscoguttatus (assembly GCF_011397635.1). Lineage (NCBI taxonomy): Eukaryota > Metazoa > Chordata > Actinopteri > Perciformes > Serranidae > Epinephelus > Epinephelus fuscoguttatus. The sequence continues at coordinate 18,347,183 of NC_064760.1, read as the reverse complement.
CTGGGGAGGACTGTCCACAGACTCAGATGGACGGACAGGTAGAGGCCCTTCTCTCACCCTTTCCTTCCTGCTTCTCTGTTCAATTTGACTTTCATCATCCACTGGTGCAGCGAAGAGCCTGATGAGATACAATTCTTTAAAACAAGACATGAATGTGGTCAAGTTCACAATGTGATCATATTTCACCACAGTTGGCGTGAAATCAAGCCACCACGTACATGAAAGCATTTTAAAGTTATATTTTTTTGCCAGCAACTGATGATAATGCCAGTGACACTCTTCGCTGTTTTGTGGTAGATGTGCTCTCAAGCTGGTATTGATACACATGACAGTCAGATGTGGTTATTCAGAGGTAGTTGCAGTCCTCTCTGTTTTTGTGGTTAAAAATGCTAAAATCAAGTTGCAAAAGACTGAAGCGATTCGCACGAGATTAACTTCTGCTGCCATATACACACATTTTTGTTGAACTGCATCTCTGTCATTTTAGGGGCAGCTTTAATAACTCAGCCTTGTTATCAGTCGTGCATTAATGCATAACAGAATTTTGCTTGTTAAGCTTGTCAACTTAACAATTTCCAGTCTGAACCTACCAGCAATGTTGAGGTTTGCTTCCAGACTGTTAAAGTGGAGAGCTTTCAACAACCAAATTTAGTTTAAGTTGAAAATAATATCAGGTATTGCTAACAGTATTGTTAGCTGTCAGCAATAATGCAAACCCTGTTCTGTTAGCAGGAAAGCAAACTCATAAAATCCAATTTATTTACTGAGGTCTGATGAACTGTAATCTGTCACGCTCTCACTCTCACAACACCACATGCATGTGATATTACTTGACTTCTTAACAACTAACACTTAAGTAATAAACCACAATGATCTGCAGATATCTGCAGAACATAAGAAACTTTCAAATACACGTGTCATTTAAATTACATTGTGTTTAATTTGTAAGGCTACCAACTGATGACTCTTTGGTGCCACAATAGTAAATACTTAGGCCAGAGTATTTATTGCTTTAGGCCCTAGGTGTAAACCAAAGGCTGATGGCTAACAGCCAAGTTTCGCCTCTTCTTTCTCTCCCAAAATGAAAGATGTCCCTCAATATCTTGTATTTTATTGCTCTTCTCTGAGAGCTGTCTTTTCCCTCAGGAGACTCTGATGCCAGCGCCTCATCTCCAGTAACTATAGTTATCTCCCCTGCCTCACCAGAAAAGCCACCAAGGAGTCGACAAGGTTTTGTTTGTTGATAATTTGCTCACCGATGTAGCAACACTGCATGGACTGGCACTGTCACCTGAGATAGCTTGGTTACCCTCTATGCTTCCCATCAACCCCACCTGCAGTCTAACTGGCAGCTTTTCACTAACAGTTATGTGTATGGGCCCTGTGTTCTGAATGCGCCTTGTGCTGGGAGAATAGCTGGAAGTGTAGCTCTAGGTTTTTCACTCACTCACACTGTCGAGCACTTCCAGGTCACATGGGCGACTTTGCATGGAAGCCCAAGGCACTAATATCACAACTGGATTCTCTGGCGTGGGTCATATAAAGCTGATGATGCCCTCCTCTTCAGAGTGGTCAAATAGAAACATCTGTTATTTACCACCATGCCCAGCTCTGAAACCACAACAACTGTTATGGTTTGTTTAAAATGTACATTATTTACCATGATATTTACCAGCAAATTCATGCTGTATATCATGTTTGCATCACTAAATGTGCACTGCGTCAGTAGCACGTTAGATCAATGGGTTAATGGGATAATATGTCAGCATATATAGATCTTATGTAGTTTGGTTTTAGGTATATCAGTGAAGCAGCACACCACATTTAGCATACTAGGGGTGTTAGGATCTTGCAGAACCTTGTACTCCCTCGTGTGCACCCAAATGCCCTCTTTCGTCAGCCAACCTGTAGTGTAAACCCCGCCTCCCATGTCTGTCTCTCCTCCTCCCTCCTAGTGGACAAGCGCTCCACATCCACCATGAACCTGAAACAGCCGTCCGAGGCTGGCATCAGCAAACGCCTATCCTCCTCCTCTGCCACCCTTATCAAATCTCCCGACAAAAGTAAGTCTCCTCTCTTCCCTCCTTCCACCCCCCCCCCACCCCCCCAATTGGCTCCTTCTCCCCCGTCCCTCCCTCCCTCCCTCCCTGCCTCCTGGCATCCCGTCCTTGCATTCCTGTGCTGTGTCTCAATCAACATAATATGTCTCAAACAGTGTTATAACCCAGGTAAATGTAATTCTGTGATAATTCATGTGTTGAAATCTACCAGTTGACAAACTGTAGATAATCTGGCACAAACCCACCTTCTCTTCCAACTCTTAAACCTGACGTGAACTCTGACCCCTGTGCTCTCCATATCCAGGGTTTTACACACAGGTTCGCTGGAGCACTGACAGACTGGTAACAATTGCTTTAGCTCTCTGCCTCTGGTTCCAGCTAATGATAACGTAGCATGGCTTCTCAGTCCATTCATTATGCAGCTCCTATGAAGCACTGAATCAAACTGTCAGAATCAGAAGGGGTCACATTAGCCTGTCACAATATTCGTAAGCATATTTTGATTCACAAGTATATTTGATTTCTTCTGAAAAAATAATCAACACAATCAATTGATTTGCATTTCTCCACAGTTTCTATGGGTTGCCAGTGCCATTTCATCATTCAGATCAATTTCTCTATACCTCTCAGTGTGTTTAATATGTATTCTTTTCCTTTTCCTAGGCCTGTGAATATATTCTAAGAAAGTCTGAGAGAGACTTTGTGCCATTCACAAGAGAGCGCTGTGTAAATTTACCATTGGGTGTTTCATCACTGTCTCTCAGGTGCTAAGCCGAGGAGTTCCTCTTGTAACCGGTTGCCTAACAATGGCAACGCTGCTCAGGCCAGTAAGGAAGACGGCAAAAAGCTTCAGGTGGAACAGACAGGTGCAAAAGATCCCCTCTCCATCCTACACTATACTTTTATAACAAAGATGGTGTATAGTGCACAGTTCAGAGCTATGACAGCCACACAGCAAGCTGATGGTTTAAACACTCACAGCTATTAATACTACAACAGAGGATCTGGATTATGTCCTAAATTATCATCAGATGGGGCAGTTACTACTCTCCTCTGTGTACTACGCATTATCTATTAAACTTGGACATCAGCTGCTGTCTGCCCGAGCCTGGTGACTCACATAAGGCCAAATGAAGTGCACATGACTTGCAGTGTGTCTTTGGGGATTCCTTGTTGACGCCTTCCCAGTGCTGCTTGGCTATAACTCCACTCTCATGTCCGTAGGCCGTTCCATCAAGAAGAGAAGTTCCTCCCTTACTCGAGTAAGTGTGGGCAGAGCACAGACCCCTGCCAAGCCTGATAAGGGGACAACGGACGATCAAGGTGGCAAGCATGAACAATCGGCAATCTTTTTTTTTTTTTCTCATGCCCCTATCTGCATCACTCAGGCCTCCCTTTTTTGAATAACAAGCATGTTGCTATGATGTTAACAGCTTGCTAATTCTGAATTTGCTCGGTTTTTAAAGCCTTATCGATTCTGTCGGTTTGGGGGATAACACTCTCACTTGGCTTATTTCAGTGTCAGCAGCTATATGGGTCTTTAATATGGCCAGTTCTTCGTTATATGTGCTCCCTCCTTCTGGCTCTGTTCTCTTCTATTAAGTCTTTCTCGCAGACTGCCGAATTACCCCCAGGCAGCTGCTAAGCCTCTCTAAACTGTTGTGTCTCTGATTTACTGGGAACACTGTGCTTGTTCCATGTGTGCCATAACCCTTCTGCCGTCTTAACCCTACCAGATCCTGTCCTGTGCCATGTTTCTGACTGACAGCTTGACTTGTTTAACCTTTATGTGTTGTTTTCTATCCAAGTGACAACCCAGGAATGGCTTTGTTGTGTGCTGCGTCTGCGCTAACACAGTGCATTGTTTTGTTGTCACAAAGTGTTTATTGTTTTCTCCCTCCAAGATGACGTCATAGCTGGATTTAAATCGTTGGGCTCGTGCTTCAGTGTGGTGTGTGTCAGTGCCATCCCACCGTAGCACCCCCAGAGTACACAAATGACCACAACAGCTCACTGCAGTCTGTGTTTTGTCATTAACCACCAATGCTTTTGTTTGTCCTATAGCCATGTCAGTATTTGTGCAGATGATCTGATGTGAAATGTTCCTGTTTTTGTATTTAAATGTTTGTTCTGTGTGGTCAGCCTAAACAGATAATACAACACAACTACCATCAGTCATACTGACTCAGTACCTCTGCCAAAACAAAGCTCACACATGCACCATTTCTTCATAACAAAACCATATCTCAGTCTAATAACCCAGATTCTTAATACCTGGGTGCTGAGCAGCGAGCCGTGTTGCTGCCGTGCTCCAGGGGCTAGCACTCAACAGCTAACAAACAAGTCTGTCTGCAACAGATGTCTTCTCAGTCAGGGGCTCCAAAGGGAAGTGTGTGACTCTGTGCTCTCCTTTTGAAGAGCTAGAATTGAGGGACATGTGGCTAAATCAGCCGGTAAACACTTAAACTCTTCCTCTGGTATGATTTCTGCTCTGTAGCTGAGGTAGCAACAATGGTGTAAATGGGGATTGTTAAATCTTTCATTCCATGGAAGCAAGAGCTCTTTGTTTCTGCTGTGAAATTAGTGTCCCTCGTACATAGTGCTCTCATAATAAGTTACTTGTTCAGCACTAACCACTGTAGCAGCCTCCTTATTTTAATTCAATTTGGCACCTTCTTTATTAACCATAGAAAATTGTGCACAGCAGAAGCTAAAGAACTGTTGCCTGGTCACAGTCACTTGCCCTATCACAAAGGGTGCTCCGATCTGAATGGATTTTTTGAGCCAGACACCGACTGCTGGAAGCAGTATCCATTGATCACAGGGTCTATTTGAAGCCGCCTATTTATTGTGTCGCATTATTTATTTATTTGACCATTCTTAACATTGTTTATTTAGTATTAAAATTAAGAAGAGAAAATATGAATTGGCAGCCGTTCTTTATTAGCAGGCAACATGCACAACATATTTCACTCTTTCTCTGTTAAGGCCCAGACACATGACACTTGAATCAAAGAGCTAGTGGAGACAAAGGCTGATTATTGCGTCAACTGACATTACCTGTGCCTGGGCAATGTCTGCCAATGTCCAACTAGCACGTATGTTCAGAGTGATTTCACTCACTGACAGACTCCGCCATCTCCGACACTGATACAACATGCTAGCCAATATAATTTATATTGTCATTTTAGTGAAACTTATTTCACATACATTTTTATTGTACCATTATATGATGAAACACACTTTATTGTTATTGTTTCATAGCATATAACTGATGCAATGATGGCGGGCACTCACGCACAAACATACACCAGTGCGTATAAGGGACATCTGTGTTTTGCAACACGTGCTCTGTCTCTTGTCTCTAATCCATTTAGAATGAATATCGGCTGATAGCGATTGGTAGCCAATCAGTCGGGGCACCCTTACCTGTCACTTTTAGGTTTTGTTTCACTTCTCATCTTCCTACCCAGTAGTGTTCCTCTGCTGATTTTGAAGTTCACTAATGGATTATTTTTTCCCATCAGCACACCTCCCTCCACCTCAAGGGACCATTGATTTGACCTCATTGTCTACTACTGTTTTAACTGATTTTCAGTTACCAGACAATCAGTCTTTGGTCTGTCTCAGCACTCTTCCATGGCATGCTCTCCTTACTGTCTCTCATTGATGATGCTCCTTTTGTTGAATATCACTGAAAGTTAACGGAACAAAGACAGCTGATGTGGAGCCATGTAAGACTATTGAGACATAACCTTTGGTTGTTTATGTTGATTCTCTCTTGTTGGTTAAATCACATGGTGACCTTTCTAAATTTCATTGACCCTCCCCCTCTTCCCCCCTTTTGCCTTCACCCCCCATTCTCATCCACTCTTTCCTTCTTGGCTTCTTTTTTCTCCCACTCTGTTTTTCGGGTGATTTTTCGGCCATGTAGCTCGCAGGCCACCGGTCGGCACTGTGGACGGAGGGGTCCTTAGTCGCCTGCTCACCCCCACCCAGGCCTCACTAGCTAGGAGCAAGAGCGCCGCCGCCCTGTCCGCTGAAGGAACAAATGCTCCAGGTAAACCAGGAGACCCAAACAAAGAGGAAGGATGGCTAGAAGCAAACCCCAGTCGTCCCTACTCATCCTCATTTTATCAGTAGAAAGTCAACACACTCACTTGCAGTATCACCTCACTAGATCTGAGCTCTTATCCCAGTGCCCTGCTGCAGACCCTCATGCTTTTGGAACAATCCTCACAATGAAATAGGTTGCCTCATGGCAGTGATGGTGGATTTACAGAAGTCGCTGCACAGCTTCCCGAGTCTAAAAGCCACTATTGTAATGATCAGCTGTTTATGCTATTTATGTACAGTAATCATTTGCAGCAAAGTACACTCATGTGAGAGAGCATAGTTACTCTGTAAATATTGACACACATGGGTACAGCTCACATGCACTCTCAGATCTGACACAATTGGCTGTTGTGTGCTGAGCTGAGCTGAGCAGGGCCAGCTTGGCTGGGAGTATTTCTCTGCATCTGAGGAGCCTCAGGGTCCATGCTGGGAGATTTGCTCTAAGCTGCTTACCTGTTGGTTCTTGTTACGTCAGAATGAAGCTGTTGGGCTGTTGCATGTGTTCTCATAGTAAGGATAGAGTGCCGGGGACTACAGTACACATTGCTGAAAGAGAAATCACTGGCACTTCCATAAATTATATGGGCTTGAAGTAATACCAATCAATTTAAGTATGTCTCCACTCTGGCACTAAATTTTGGGCTGGCATTTTGGAGTAAAATATGCTCTGAAGCCATCTGGCTTGTTTTTTGTGTCTCACCGGATGAATTGCATGCCTTAAATTTCAAGTGAACTGCTTCTGTGTTACACTGTGATGGGATTGATCTACAGTACACAAGGTAGCAGTTGAGGTTATACATACAAGTAGGCACAGACAGCCTGTTTCAAATCTTATGATGAACACTGCATTTTTTTTTAAAGATGGAAAGAACCATACTGTAAAGCCCTGACTCTCTCCAAATCTGCAACTGTATTCCCCGTGTGGGTTTTAGGTTGTGTTGTTTATTGATCGGCCATTACAAACCCATTAACAGCTATAGATCTTTGCTAAGTATGGCCCCAGTAGAAACATGACACATGTGCATTAGCAGCAGCAGCAGCAGTAGCGGTAGCTCGTGGCAGGGTAAATTTCACAGTCATAGCTGCTCAGTGAGCAGTCGGAATGAATTACAGAACACATTTGTGTGCAGGCCGTGGCAGCGAGAGTTTTCCAGGTCTCGAGATTATCATGACTAATCCCTCAGTCTGACACAGCAAACTCACAGTGGACAACAGTCTTTACGCTCCGTGCCCAGGTGACACTTTAACTCTCTGGTGAAGACAGTTTTAGTTATTGAGCACCGTATTATCAGCACTTAAGGTCAGTTGGTCCCATTTATATACAGATGAGATTTATTTGTGTGTTAAATTCTTGGGAAACTGTAAGGCAATGCTTGTGCTAGAGATGGCTTTGTCATGGATAGGCCTGTCAAGATAACTATTTTTGTTGGATATTTTGTCCCAGAAATGACTGTGATAAATGATATTATTGTCATTTTTAGATCATTTTTTGCCAGTGATAATATAATAACACAATAATGCAAGTACACCCTTACAAGGAGCAATGAACTTTTAACTCTTAAAAATATTGAGACACCGGAATGGGTGTGTGAAACTGATACAAAGAGCAGATGAGAGTAGAGAAGCATTGGGCTTGAAATGACAGCAAAAGGTAGTGTCTTAGCCTAGTTTTTAGGTGTTCGTTCAGCTTAGGTGCTGTGAAAAAAATGCTTAGGTGCTGCATCCAAGTCTTAAAACAGTTGGGAAAACCCTGCTGTTTAGTCTGGCATCATGTTGGCCAAAATGTTATATTCTTATGTGAACAAACACAAATATAAATACAAGGACATTAATATATGGACATGGCCTAGATCACTTTTGCTGACCTCAATAACATGATAATGTAATTATTGTGACTGGGCCTGTCACAATCCTGGAGCCACAGCATATGTTGTATTCAGTGTCTGGAGAGTTCAAGTATGATCGCAGGAAGAATTAAAAGATCGCTCATTACTCTCATTTTTTAGTTAACCAAACGCAACAAATGACACTATCAACATTCACTGTGTGTTTAGTGTGCTAATAAATCTGTGTGGTATGTGTTTGCAGTGTCAGTGTTCATTGTACTGTGTTGGTGGTAGGTTTTGTGTACTTTGTGCTGTGTTGTACTGTGCTGTGGTGCTTGGTGTTCAGGTTTGTTCCTTATCTGTCCAGAGGGTTTGGCACCTGTTGAGTTTTTTGGGTGTTCTGTGAGATTGTTGCTCTCTGCTCCTCATGTTTCCTATAATCTCCAGCCCAATCAAAGCTTCAGAAATCAAGCTAATTGCCTGCCTAAAATGCTACATCTAACAAATCGCTTTTGTTTTGTGCTCTTGTCCCCTCACAAAAACACTGTCCTGCATTTCTCTTACCCATCATCTGCCCTCCCTTCCCCGTTCTCTCTTTCTCTCCCACATTCCCCCTCTCTCTTCCCCATCCACCCTCTCTTTTCATTCATTTGGCTTTTTGCTGCTTTGCTGCCCAACTCGGCCGCTTGTCACGCCTCCTATTGGTTGTGCTCCTCTGGCCCTGCGATGACTGTTTCCTTTACCAGAGTGTCACCTGTGTCCTCGCTCAGCCTCTGCCAGTCCCCTGCACCCACCGCGGGGACCCGTGCGCAGCCGCAGCATTGACCGACAGAAGAGCGGAATGACCACGTCTGTGTCAGCTGATGGAGCCCTCGACCCTTCACTGGTGAGAACACCTCTTCATGTTAATGTTGCTAGAACTGCTGGCTCACAGCGCAGGGTGTTTGCAGAACCAAAATGAGTCAAGCTCTTCTGTGTGAAAGCCACCATTTGTGATGTTACAAGTCTTTAAACCTACGACTGAACTTATTACTTTTTACTTTATGCTTTCACTTACTTGTTGGCAAAAAGTAGATTGACCTTACTTACTGTAATAACCATATTCCTATAGAAAACTACTTCTTCAAGGGAAAGAAATGATATCTCCAAAAGTCTACTTTGCAAATTGTCTTCGATTTCGTTCAAAATTGTCTTGAAAATCATTCGTCCCAAAAATCATTTGTCCAGTCTTTGTCGGAGTGTCTACAGGTATTAGACACTTGAATTTAATGTGACATTTACAAAAAGAAATGCTGTAATGATCTGAAGTGAAAGTTTTCTTAGCAGAGAATTTTTCTTGAATGTCATCCTTGTCCTCTCCTAAAACTGTTTTTTTATATTGCTATGCCAGTGCAGACACTTAGCATACATGTGTGATGAATGGCAAAGCATGCACTAGCTGACCGACCGATATTGTTATCAGGTGGTCTGTTTGGTTGTATTGTAGTGGCAGGGAAAGTTGCCAATGATTTGATAACGTTTCATTCAGTAGGTCCAGTCATTTTGGATGCGAGGGTATAGAAAACCCTTTTATAACATGACATATTTCATGACATATTGATTGTAACTGTCAACAGTGATATCTCAATTCGAGAATTTTATTCATTCATTTACGATACAACTGTGTGGTCAAAAGGATAGTGTTAAATTATTTTACAGCCCTGTGTCTGTCTGTCAGTCAGTCAGTCAGTCAGTTTGCATTTATTGAGAGTAACCTTGTTGTGTAGCTTCAGATGGTATCTGTAATATTATCCATAGTCAAAATACAGAGTGATAATAGACGCGTTCAAGTCAGTATATGATGTATGGACCATGGTTATAGAAATAAGTTATATTGTCAAAACAAAAGAGAGAATATCATGCAGAATATTGAAGTTACTGGGGAATAGTGCTGTGTTTGTAAAACCGTGTTACGCTTTTCGAATACCAGCAGTAGTGTGGTTTTATTTCCATGGGAAAGTCATCTAATTTGACTTGGAAAATATGGATAGACCATAAAGACGTTTTAGTGATGGGCACAATTTAATTACTGGTATCACTGGAAGAGATGGACACCTTTTCCAGGCATACAGATGCCTTGCGTAGTGACTACAAGTGCATTCTTTCCTACATCGAAGTGACATTGCTCAGCAGGCACCAAAGACTCTGATTTATATGCACATATCCGGCTACATTTGCCTGTCAAAGTACTTCTGCAGGATGCTAACCATAGGGAAATGTTGTTCCTCCAGCTGTGCTCTGGCTTTTTGTGGTCACTCATAATATAAACTTGTTCATACATGGCCAAAATGCTACCCTAGTTACTGCTACTCTTAAGTGATGCCTCAGATGTTCTCACTTGGTGGCCCCTAATGCCTGGCTTTCTCTCTTTCTTACTCATAACCTGCCTGTCGTCCTCAGCCTCTGTGGATGTGAAGGGCCTCATTGTCATAGCATGAGACAAAGGGATCCACAGTGGCCTCATTATGGACAAATCAGACCATGCAAAGCAGACCCCACCCTGACACTGGGGCCTAATGTGTAAAGCCTTTTGACTTTCCTCACCATTTCATTGTCTTCTCTCCTCCGCATGCACAGATTGGTGTGGAGATAATTGAATTGCACAGCCTGTCACTCAGGCATTGTGAGACACTGTGGTTAAATTGTGTCTGCCACGTCAGCTGAGTTAGGCTTCCTGTGTACAGTGGAGGCTTTCCTTTTAACAAATGTTTAAAAGGTATACATGGGTGGCACACAACAGGGGATTGTCTGTGTCAGAAGCGTTCTCACCCACTGGAAATACACCTATGGTTTAGTTGAGGGGTGGCATTTGTCTGACTATTTTCAGCATAGAGTCATACCATCAGATTCCCAAATCTTGCCATCTCTCCAGTTAGACACTGTCATTTCCATTTTTGTGTAAGTGGCTGTTTTCTTCATCCTCTGATGTCTGTTTTCATCCGGTTTCGCACAGTCTTCATGATAGACCCCTCATCAACACGCCTACTTGCTGTAAATTCTACGGATAATAACCTGCTCCATTCACACATGGACTCAGTCGGACATTACACAGACTTTGCACTAGGGAGCTGGCAGGATAAAGTCTGTTTGACACCTGTTGTCCGAGCCGACTGATTAAGACATTTGTGTTCTCACATACAGCTCTCTTGGGTAATGTCTCGAAAATATCAGGTTTGCAGTACATGTGTGAAAGGGGCTTATGTAGGTTCCTTCCTTTGCTTACGAAGGGGTATGAGGACAGGTTTAAGGTCCTTATGCTAAAGTTACAGCTGTGTGTGTCTTTGAGATTACTTCTAGACCTCTTACAGCGACACTGTGTCTGTGTGCTGTTTTTGCTTCAGTGCTATATTGACATTAATAGGAAATGAATGCCTTGTTGTCCCTGTTATGAAACTGTACACCAATCGCTTGTTTACTGTCCTGCTTTTCCCTCCCGTCCTCCCCTGAGAATAATGGTCAAGCTGTGTGACCAAAGTTAATGCACTTTATTGTAAGAGCAATTTCTTACTTGAATACATAAAATGCATTGTATCTAAATTTGAACTGCAAACTACTAAAGGCCTGATGAAAGGGCAATACTGTATATTTCTGTCTGTCTGAGTGTCACATGGTTGACCCTGCTGTGCCCTTTGTCATCATGTTTTGCAGCTCCAAACTTAGCACATGAGCATTAAAAATAGATGAATTAAAACTTGATCCATGGCTCCTTTACACCAGCACTCTGTCATTGTTTGAACTGATATTGAAACCAAAAAAGGCAGATTTAAAAAAAAGTGAAACTGTCCTTTGTTACTATAGTTACTTTATTATAATCGAGATTTTTGTTTTTTGTGTATTTTCATTTCTTTAGGCGAACTCGTGATTCTGTCCAAATGTAAAGATAATTTGGTTGAATAGACCAGTGGTTGCCAACCTCAGGAGGCAGACCCTTTTATGCTGTCCCAAGATCAACATCAGGAATTACAAGATGGTTAATGGAGTTAATTTAGTAAGAACATATGCAGTGTTTCTGCTACACAAAATAGTCTTCCATAATACTGGATACATACACCCCTCAGGGGCCTCTAAAATATTTAATATGACACAATCTGAGAAAAAACAGGTCACTGTTTGGTTTAAGTGCTCCATATTTATGTCCACATCAAGGCTGTGAGCTGTGATGAGGAATTACAAGTATTTTACTATTTAATTTTAAGAAGTCACAAACCTGTTGGGAATAACTGGCACAGACCAACAGGTCATAGTGAGTAAAGGTCTGTCCACACCAAGAATGATAACTATAACGATGTAAGCATCCACACCGATTAAAGATAGCCCATCAGTCAAGAAAGCTCACTCTGCCGCAAAATCTGGGGACCAAAACGTCACCAGATGTATACTGCATAGCAGACCAACTGGCAAAAGGGGGAAAAAAAGGCGACCGCCGGCCTTGAAGAAATCTCAGTCGACGGAGGGGTCTCTGACTAACGATTAGAATCTCTGACTTTCAAGGGGCAGCCCTAGATGATTTACAAGTTTTGTTGATACGCAATGATACTTGAATTAACAATGACAATAGGAAGAGGTGTTTGTAAGGATAACTTCTGAGTTTTTAACCATGATCCTTGTTCAGTGATTTTTATGAATGACCTTCTTTCCCATCTCTGTGGAACTACAGAAGGACAAGCAGTTTACATCGCCTGGAAGGCAACGTCCCCCCTCCCCATCTTCTACCCTGGGACGCAACCGTTCACCATCCCCAGCACCCAACCCCGCCCCGAAGAGGACCCCATCCCCAACAGCATCCAAGTAAGACGACAGCCATTTTCCAACAGCTCATGTGATTTAGTGATATTTCTCTCAATTTTTTTATTTGACAGTTTGTATGTAGCCTTTTATTTTGATTTCATTATAAAACACAAATGGAGACAATCGTTCTTTGTTTCTGCAGGCAAAGTCCGAAGACACGCCCACCCTCACCGGGTGCAATGAAACAACGTCCCCCATCCCCTCAGCCTATGTCGGCTAAACCTCCACCTATCCAGAAACCAGCTCTCACTCCAACAGGACCTCCCATCTTGCGGAAGAGGGACTCCAAGCCCAAGGATCTGTGTCCTGTCCAGGCTGTGTCTCCACAGTCCTCTGAGTCCAGCAAGACCAAAGACAAAGATGGTGAGCAAATTCTCAGTGATAAGAATGCGGTCCACAATATAAATGTTTTATTGTGCTTCATAAAGTTATATCTAACACTGCAGAAGGTCTTTCACAATAGTATACAACAATAAAAACAGGTGCATATAAAGGCAGACCTCACAGCGTGGTCAGCTGACTGATTTTTAAATAGTCAGTTTCAATATTTGCAGAGGCTGATTGTTATTCTGGCAACCAGGATGTTTGCACTGGTGCATCAAGACATGCTGTCATATTCAGGGCAGGAAGTAAATGACACAGCTAGATAAGCTGAAACCTGCTGTTGCAAGTAAAGTTTGTTCCGACAGGAAGGCTTCCTGCTGGTCATCCTCCATTTAATCATTTTCTAAAGTAGAAATGTCAATCTTCATCTATTATCACATTTAAGTTGTATTCCGTATTATTTTAAAGATTCAAATTATATTTAATTTTTCATTTGCTCATATCTGGCAAACTGTTATTGCTGATCCACTTAATTACTAGGAGAGTAAAGTTTTGTTGCAATATTATTATTATTGATTAAATTGTCAGACATTGTTAAATTGTTCAGAGACAAAATATTGTTTTTTGCACGTCACTGTTGTTAGCTTCAGCCTGTGGCACTTGATTTAAAGGTCCAGAAACACCAAACTGACTTCAGAGAACTAGCAGCAATGAAAGCCCCTGCTGCATCACCTGACATTGCCATGTTTCAGCCAAAAGAGTTGCACTTGTAAAAGCAATTAAAAGGAGGAAATAAAACAGCAAGAGCTTGTAGATTCAAAAGAAATTGCAGAGGTGGGGGCTGTGCATTAATAAATTGTTGAATTTGCAGAAAACAAAAAATAGCTTTGATTAAAAAATATAAAAAAATATTAAAGCTGCAGAAAAGACATGAGAATATTAACAATAGGGATGAGCGAGTTCACCATTATCTGTATCTGTGTCTGTATCTTTTCAACCAACTAAATTATCTGTATCTGTACTCGAAATGGCCGGGTTTATGTCTGTTGTGGATGGAGTTAAACCTAAAGTGGGTTGGGCCTAATCGGAAGTTGCTATTTTAAGTCTGAAATTTATATGGATTGATCAGATATTGCAATATTTATTACTTATGAGAAAAGTATTTACAGAACAGCCTCAGAATTGAGCTTCAGATCATTTTTTTATCACAACTGTAACACATTAAATTTAACCATGCATTTAACCATCCTTCATCACGAGTACAGGTAATGACACATTTTACTTGTATGATAATCATACTCGTAACAAGTACATTATCTGTACCAGATACTCGTTTTATCCGAGTAATCGGCTCAACCCTAATTAACAATATTATGATATTTATTGCACGGGAAACAGAATGAGTAAAAGGTCTTTGTTCCCTATGTTATCAGTGATGCTTACAGTAGCATCATGATTTTGAGCAGGAGATCATGTGATCACAGTTTAATACTGCCTCATAGAGCAGTCGGTTTAGTATTATCATCTGATTTAATAGACAGATCATGTACAGTACCAAAGTGTGTGTGTGTGTGTGTGTGTGTGTGTGTGTGTGTGTGTGTGTGTGTGTGTGTGTGTGTGTGTGTGTGTTGCAAACTGACGTGGCAGCAGCTCAGTTTCCAATAAATCTCAGTGGAACAGGAGACCTATTAGATTCCAGCTGGAGTCACATCCTGTTACAGATCTGAGGTTGTTGCTGCTGCCACCTCTTGGAGACAAATATGCTCTGCAAGACAAAAGAGCTTAGGAATGGTTTATTACTCTGTTCAGCTGGGCAGAGACCATTTTCCAGTGTATCCATTTTAAAGATGTAACAACAAAATTGTGGTTGGTGGCACGGTTTTGGTACGCTCATTTATATTTAGCAGTGTATGTTTCTTGTGCTTCTAGAATGCCACCATGCTATCTAAAATCACACACTGGAGTGGCATTATGCCAACATTGTTTGGATCTGTGTAAAAAAGCAAGGCCAGCGTAATAAATAGTCTTTGTTGCTGAAATATTACAGATCGCTGTGTAGAAAGGGCTCATGTCACAACCAACCTCCTCCACCACCATCCTGGTTTGCTCTCTTCTCATCATTCATCCTCGAGTCACTGCATCCTGTGAAGGGCCAGATGCTGTGGCCTCGGGTCAGCACTACTCTGAGAAATGGGTGACAGGGTGACAAGAAGTGCTTAATGCTTTCTCTATATTTGTCTTCCCACCTGCCAGACTCTAAAGCCTCGACGGGCACCAACTCAGCCGCTGAAGCAGCCAAGATCCTGGCAGAGAACCGCAGGCTGATGCGAGAGCAGAAGGAAAGAGAGGAGCAGCTCAGGATACAGAGAGAGGAAGAGGAGAAGTAAGACTTTTGGAATTTTTCAGTGAATCTCTTAAATTGTGTGTGACAGTGAAGTACCATCAACAAAGCAGAAGACAAATGAGAAAGGTCACTAGTTTGAACAACAGCATTTTTTTTTTACCTAAGACTAAAAGTATTCATACTGTTGAAAGTGATGTCCTACATGTCCACTTTTAGCTATGAACTGCATTCATTTGTGAGTACGCTTTCAAGCCATTTGCTGCTGTTTCTTTACTCTCCCAGGGTGAGAAAGGAAGAGGAGATGCGTTTAGCAGAGGAGGCTCGACTGAAACGCCTGGAGGAGGAGAAGATACTTGCAGAGGAGAGGAAAATTAGAGAGGAGGAAGAGGCTCGTCTAGCAGAGGAGGAGCGGGTGAGAATGGCGGAAGAGGAGGCATTGAAACAGGCTGAGCTCCAGAAGGAACGGGAGGAGGCTGAGGCCAGAGCCCTGGAGGAGGCAGAGAGAGTCCGTCAGGAGAGAGACCGCATCATGCAGCAGAACCAGCAGGAACGAATGGAGAGGAAGAAGGTATGCATAGACTGATGAAGAAGAGAATGTTTTGATAGACCAGAGTCTCCTCTGAGAGCCCTGACCACAATGGCAACATAGTATTTTAAGTAATTTAAAACAAATGCTTTATTTTTCCATTGCAGAGGATTGAAGAGATAATGAAGAGAACCAGAAGAGGGGACCAAAATGACTTGAAGGTGAGCTCACATTCATTCAGCCTGCGGAGAACATGATGTGCACCGAGGTGTATGTTAACATAGTCTCGCCACCAGACAATCAGAGATCTCCGCCTTCTGATAGTCTGGGGACACTCCTTTCTAAAGTGAGTTTACCACACCGGCGAAAATGGCCGGCAACAAAGCAACGCCTCTTGCATTTTTGAAAAGAACACGCCTCCTCGGAAATGTGCGTTCCCCCTTTTCTCATCCGCAAGGAAACAAACACACAGAGAGTTTGAAAATGGATGCCAAGAGATTAAACTCCATTTTATCAAACGTGTACTCATCCGTGAAGAAAATTTTTTTCCCAGCGGATGTCTTAGTTGCAACATGATTGAGCTAACTGGAGTAGTTTCATGTCATATCCGACAACAGGAGGCTTTTAACAGGTGACGTCCTGATGTTAGCTTTGCTGCTAAACAAACAACAAGGTGATTCCCTCTATAGTCCGGCTGGATGGATGAGTCATGGCCTTGTAAAAGATTATGTTTGTTTCTTTTAGTTGGCGAGAATGTGTCGCCGCAAATGCGACAAACATCCACTAACTAAAACGCCGTTTTCTGCGAGCGCGGCTGAGCCATTTTGTACTGCTACACGTGTTTCTAGTGGGACTATGTTTACAAGCACAAGAGTTCAGTGAGCCACCAAGGACCGCCCTGCAGATTTACTATTGGTTCTGCAACATAGGGAGTTTTTTTAAACTCTGAAATTGTATCCGCCCATCTAAACACAAAATCAGGGAGAGCTTTAGTTAAGCAAAGTGTCTAAAGACTGACTTGTGAGTCTAATGTCAACATGTTGTTTGTACCTCCTGCGTAGAGAGAAGCAGGAGATGACGATAAACAGGAGGATGGAGAGGAAGGAGAGGACGGAGAGGACCAGATAAACTATGAAACCCAGAGTAAGTGTTCTCATCCTCTCATGGCAGGTTCATGTTGTCAGAATGCATGAAGATTCATGCATCATGGCATTTTTGAATTTGTTATTTTATCACTGAGCGTGAAGGTGTGTCTTCCCCTCTGCGAGTTTGTTTGCATATACTTTACATCAGTGTTTTGTTTGTGTGAATTTACATAGTGTAACATGACTTATGACTTGTCTGATCCAATTCTACTTCTCTATTGACATCATAGGCCAGACAGATGACATCACCGTGGAGGATGACAAAGATGGATGTGATCTGTCCTGTGGTGAACCGATGGCAGAGCGCCATGAGCCTCTGGGTAGTGTGAACGGAAAACCAGAGACAGACGACAAGGAGAATAACAATGGCATAAGCACAGATGAGACTCAGGCAGTAAGGTAAAGATCATAAACTCACAGAAACTGCTCAGAGTGGTGCTGACGGTATTGTAATTGTTTAGTGCTGAAAATGGTATAAAGGCAAAAAAGGATCAAAATGTATTGGTTTCCCTCACACCAGCAGCCTCACATTAACTCAAGAAAAGCACCATTTTTGTCACATCAGTTTATTGTTTGTTAAAATACCACACCCCCCAGCTGCTTTAGGAAATAACATACTGATAACTGACTTCAAAAAAATAAAACTATACATTTGTGACTGATTTTTAAGGATTTTCTTCTTCAGTAGTAAAGATTGGCTCGGAGCTGAGATAGACTAACACAATGAGTGTGTTTATAGACATTGATAACCCTTTGATGATCAGGTTTTTGGACTATCTATTGATATATTTGAGCATGTCATCACCATATCTAACTTTCAGAAACTGGGATAAGCCTTTATCCCATTTATGAGAACCCCGAATACGCTACCTGGAGTACTATACGATAGGATGGAAAGTCTTTATTGTCAGCCTGATTCTGCCCATAAGTTACACTTCTCTTTCATGGTGCGCAGAAGTTTGTTATGTCGCAGACATCATCATATTTTGTTGCACAGTGTGACTGACACTGTTACTGTCATTGCCATGGAGATAGTAGTTTTCAGTCCACACCAACTCTGGCCTGCATTCAGCAGGAAACAGCTGCTTCTGTGGACAGAGCTCCTTGGGAGCTGAGAGCACAACAGCTGGTCAGATTGCCTTCACCAGGCTGACTGACAGCAGACATTTACTAACCAAAATAGTTTTCAAGTCAGAACCATGGAAAACAAATCAACAGTGTTTGTAGTTATTGATTTTACTAATTGTAACATATATACAGCTGAATATTTGTGTGATTTTAAACAGCTCTCCGTGCTGATTACACTTCACTAAACGTGACAGAAATTCATTTGGGCCTTAAAAAAAACAGGTCTCTTATTACCATGGAGACCACTGAAGCCTTTCACCCAAGCATAAATTTAAAATGTCATGTTGCTCTTTAAATTCTGTCAAGTGACACTCTTTAAAAGTGTAAAGTGCATTACCATAAATCAGCCATTACAATCCATGCGTACGTTTACTGTCTACCTGGTTCGCTGTTTCTTTTTTAGTAATGGGGAGAGCGCAGCTATTGGTTGTTGACAATGTTCACATCATTGAACTTCATTATTTGCATGAGCCAAGCCTAAAAACCTCGCAGTAAAATTAAACATGTTTGATTTTGTTGGAGCAACAAGATGGGAAAATGACTGACTCAGTTTTTATTACCACGTTGCACCAAACAATCAAGCAATCAATCAGCAATCAGTTACCAGATTACTACAATTTCTCATGTATACAGGGAATATGAATAATCCAATTTCCCTCTGCTCATGTAAACCAGAATATGATCATAACCGAAAAAGTCTCAGGGTGGATATCTCTCCGTCATCATGTATTCACTTCTCGAACCTCTCACTTTGTGACAAAGCTGTCTTTCATCTCCCAAAGCACGTTCCTAACAGCCTCCCACTTCCTCTCTCCCACTCAGTCCAGTCCCTAAGGGCCGCCTAGTTGAGGGCTCGGAGTTCCTGAATGACTCCGCCAAGGTGGGGTTGGTCTCAGGTCTCAACGGTAAATCCAACCAGTGGAGCTTTGAGGAGCTCATTGACCTCAACGTCCACTCCAAGACTCGGCCCCTCATCGAGGCCGAGGACTGTAACCAGGTCCTGATCAACTGTGACGGGAGCTCAGATGGGACCAGGGTAGCCTTCGAGGACAAGGGAACCCCCGTCACCCTGCATTCCTCCAATCAGTCCATAGAAGCCCTGTCAGGTGAGGAGTCACTTACACTTATTCATCTGTTTGGAAATATTGACACAGTCTTCTTAAAATATAACCCTATCTTCCTGTGTCTCCGTAGAGATGTGATGCTGCAGCCGTCACTGAGAAGCCTCTTACCGTTGCACTCGAAAAGTTCCTGTCCAGCTGAGCTCCTTAAAAAAGTCCTCTACCAGTTCCAAACAGCTTCTTCCTCTTTCTCCTCCTTCTCTTCCAGAGGGAGGAGCACAAGGTGAAGCGGAGAGACCACCCCAAGTGCTACATTTGCACCCCACATTATGAGGAAACAAATATATTAAAATCATATATATCTAAAGAAAAACAAAACGTAATGCTTCAGGGAAATTCCATTTAGTCCTTCAACACACTCGCTTCAGGTCTCTTTCCTCTTCCTCTTGTGTTTAGTTCTCCAGATTTGTTTTTCTATGTCATTGTCCACATTTGATGATGTTTTTTAAGAGTTTGTCTTTGTCAGGGGTGCATTTGTTGTAATTTATTAATTTTGGCTCCTTTGTTATTGTAATTATTGTTATCATATGTTTAGTCTTTTTGTTTTCTCTCGTATGAGAATATTCCAGGACACATGCACATTCGGCTGTGTGAATTGAATATCGTCAGTTAAAGGAAGGAACATTAATACTTTCTGTTCTGTCGGGAGGGTTGGTGGGGATAGCATCCCAGGTTTCGCATGTGATTCATCTAAATTTACTTGACCGGCTGCTTTTCGCAGCATCCAGCAATATGGCCTTACCATTTTCCCCCAACTTCTAATTCTTAAGTGTGACTCTGCTAAAGTGCTTGTGCTGAAGCTCATTCACGCACAGTTTAGGTCGTCATGTGCTTAACACTTGGGAGTAGATTCTGTATTCATACTCCACAGAGCTCTGTCCTCTCAGCCCCATACTCTCCCAAACTCTCTAACTGTGTGTTTCCTTCTCTGGGCGCTAGAGGGCATCAGGAGCACAACTCCAACTGTTACATTTAAATCTGAAGTGTTGAGATTCATTCACAACACTAGTGAAATCACATGTTCAGTGAAGTTTCATTAGTTTGTTCATTTAGGGCTCGTTAAGGTCTTGTTTATTTTACATATGTATATAGAATTTATGTTTACTAACAACGTCATTGTTATTTTCATCAGAAGAGTTGCATCCAGTTTTAGTCTCATCTCCACCAACTGCATTTGCATCACACAACTGTTTGAATAACCATAGCTGCGACATAGTGTCTTAACAGATTAAGTCCTTTAGTTTCATTCATAGCTGCATCTGAGCTTCTTAAAGGAAAACTTCACCCACAGAATAATCATTTGTCTATCAGTTGCTCACCTCGTCTGAGGAATATTTTTTCTGGCATGCCTCCGGTGACTGACAAATCCAAAGCGGAGAAAATTCTCAATGAATTTAAGTCTAAGGGGTCCATGTTTAACAATATTATTCGGTGGTGTGCTCGGTACTTCCCAAATGAAAAGGCTTTTCTAACGGGAACTGAATAATTCTCTCTTCAAAGCCAGACTCCATTGACAAAAACAGTAATTTTACCTCGCTGAACACAGGAGCTGCTGGTCTACTACCTCTATCAGTTTGTTAGTTTGTGTTATTGTGTGACGTTGGCGTATTAACGGGTGAGTTTTGATTCACCAAAGTCCCACAACAAACACAAACTAACTGATCGAGGCAGCGATATACCAGCAACTCCTGTGGTCAATAATGTAAAATTACTGGTTTTGTCAAAGGAGTCTGGCAAGAATTTCCTTCATCTTTAAAATCTTTGTAGAGGAGGCTTGTGAGAAAAAAGTTCTGTGTATTCAACATGACGTGAGTTGAGTAATTGATAAAGAAATGATCATTTTAAGGGTGAATTATTCATAAACACAGTTTGCGTTTGTTACTGAACTGACCTCAAATGTTTGGCTGAAACTAAAAAATCAGGTTTTCAATTATCTGGTTTTAACTTGAGGTTTACCAACACATCCACACACACTCCTCCATCCATCCTCCATCCCTCTGTCCGTGCAGCTCTTTCATCACCTACACTTATTTCTCGTTATTATTAACAGTCATTGAAAATTCCCAACACACTAGCTGCTACATCCCAGTAAAACACATTTCAATTATTTTTATAATATAAAATTTGGCTGTTTGTTTATATATGAAAATACATTTCTACATATATTTAAGTGTTATTGTATTGTGTATATAATCAGTATTAGGCAAATGAAGCCATGTGTAGGACGGAGTGGCGTCAGGATGTGGATCATTGAAGTCTCTGTGTATGTGACTGTGCTATATGTTAGGTTTCTGTTTGAATCGTGCCCTGCGACGGGGTAGTCAGGTTACGTTTGGGCAGCCTGGAAAAATTTAGATGAAACCCTTATCCACACAAGCTCTGCAAAAAAACAAGGGGCCAAGTGGGGACCCACTATTTGTTTCTAAAAATCTGTTGCGTGTATTTGTGTGTATGTTTGAGAGCTTTCAGCCCCATATCCCCAAACCCTGATCCTGAATACTGCCTCACAGAGACTTAACACATTTTGATGACGAGTTGTTCCAGCCCTCAGCAACATGTCTGACCCATGATGAGAGTGAAGGCTGTGCCTCTTTGTGACGCTTTTAATTCATCAACATATGTTTTATATGATGTGAAAGGATGTGGGGATGTTGTCGGATAGTTTTGGTAGGCATATCAGCTCAGGTCTTAACTGTTCTTCGAGGCAGGGTACATCCACAAAACAAAATATGACATGGGTCAGACTTTTCTTTCTCTTTTGGATTTTTCATGAACTGTATTGAAATCTTGAAATTCCCGATGCTTGGACAGTCCAAGCACGAGGTTTGGGGACCTTGATTTTTGCCTTGTTCTCTCTGCTGGCTAACTAAAAATCTCTTTGTACATAAAGACTAGGGGCTTTAGATCTTAGCTTTGATTAATAAGCTTAAAGAATGTAACAGACTCCATAAACCGTCCTCCATTATTTACTGTCTCTGAGCTTTTTGGCTTTCATCCATTATTCATCTAGAAAACATGAGACTCTTTGCACTGTCACAAATTACTCGCTATGTTTAGAGAATGGTTACTGGGAACAGAAGGAGCTTTACTGTACAGACTCGTAGGAGAGTTGTGTGATATTCTGGTGGAAAGTAATTTGTTCCTTCCCAGATGTTCTAGAAGTCTCATACATAACCCAAACCTTTCGTACTCCTCTTTCCACGAGTAGCACATGTTGGGGAGGCTGTTGTAGCTGCTGCTTGAACAGATACTGTATCTATTCCAGGTCCTGCTGCATCTTCGGGGGCTCGAGTAGAGCTGACTGCTCTGAGTCCACAAAGTTGTCTTTAACAATAGGATAGAAACGGTGCCTTAGATTGAGATTTAGTATTTTTATTGTATCACAGTTAACTAAGAAAGCTTGTCCTTACCTCGGCCTCGACAATCAGTCTACCCAACCAGGGCAACTTTGTGAATATGAATATTTCTCTGGAAGATTTACGAACCTAACAAAGCCCTGTCCACAAGTAAGATTTGTACTGTAAATATATCTAAAGTGTACTGAGATGATACAAACTGTTAAACAAATAAAGTCTTGCAAAAACACTCCTTTGCCATGTTTTTAATTTGTTGCTGTGGAGAGAAAACAGACTTTACATCACTTTCTCCTTATATTCTTTTTACACTGAGCGTCACTCAAAGTCTTGAATACACGAGCAGTTAATATTTCAGCGTCACTCTCAACAATCTAACTTTAAATTCACTCTGAACAGTTTTTTTTTTAAAATTCTGATAATCCGTTCAAACATGAATGTAACAGATTATTAATCAAAGCCAGTATGTATGAGCAGCTGTATGCATGTAAAAAGCACATAATTCTCTCTGAAGGATTCCAGTAAGGCACTGAAAAGGCTTTTGGCTTATAAAGCATCACAGAATCCTGGATTAGATTAGACTAATTGTGCACATTGCAATCCCAAAAAAGAAATCCTGCTTGCCATGTTAGTATCCAACACTTGAAACAAGTTCCACTAATGCATATGTAGATAAATGACTCAAGCAAGTGCATGTTTAGTTGATACAAACTCTGCTCTGTCAACGTCAAAGAGGAGCTTCACCAAAACTGACAATTCTGACATTTTTTCAAACACAATAACATTTCTGTTATTTTGAGGGTTGAAATTCACTCTCCAAAAATGTGCATTCTCATACAAATCAACAGTAAAAGTCAGTTTTGGTGCAATTCCACTTTAAACAGCGACTATGTGCACAGCTGATCGTGCAGTTCACACTTTCTTAGCACAGTCGGGGCAGTAGATGTGATCTCCACTGATGACAAAGCGCTTGTTGGCCAGCGAGAGGCTGCACTTTTTGCAGTTGAAGCAATACTCATGCCAGGAGAATCCCTCATAGTTCACCACATTGGTGCCATGGCCAAACCCTGTGGAGACAACGACAGAATGTCAGCCAGTGCAAGACAGTTAATGATGTCTGAAACTACAAAATGATTTTCACTTAATCCCACCATGCAGTCTGCATATGTTCAAGAAAATCCTGCTAAGTGTTTGCAACAGAACTCTTATCAGCATCTGTTTTGTGCTGCCCTGACCTGTGATTGGGTTCTTGCATCCATGGCACTTCTTGGCCACATCAGTCTTGAAGCAATCCACACAGTAAACGTTGTTCTCATGGGAAGTGAAGCGAGCTCCTGCCAGAGGTTTACGGCAGGTGTGGCACACAAAACACTCAGAGTGCCAGGGGTGGTCCTGGTAGCTGATCCCTCCAGAAGTGATGGGCTGAGAAGAACAGAAGGACACTATGATCATGATGTCAGACACTGCAGGGCTGAAATATTAAAGATTCTCATAGAAGCAAACTGTCTGCACCACAGAGTTTTTTTTAATCATAGTATGGTATGTCATAAAAACATAATAAAATACTCATAGTATAGTATGCCATGAAAATGTCATAAAAATGGTCATAGTAAAGCACGTCATAAAAATGTCATAAAATGCTCAGGTATAGTATGTCATAAACATATCATAAAAACAAAAAAGTCATAGTATAGCATGTCGTCCAAAATCATGAAAAAAAGTCATAGTATAGCATGTCGTCCAAAATCATGAAAAAAGTCATAGTATGTTGTCCAAAATCATAAAAAAAAGTCATAGTATAGTATGTCGTCCACAATCATGAAAAAAGGCATAGTATAGTATGTCGTCCACAATCATGAAAAAAGGCATAGTATAGCATGTCGTCCACAATCATGAAAAAATGTCATAGTATAGCATGTCGTCCAAAATCATGGAAAAAAAGTCATAGTATAGCATGTCGTCCACAATCATGAAAAAAGGTCATAGTATGTCGTCCAAAATCATTGGAAAAAAAGGCATAGTATAGCATGTCGTCCAAAATCATATAACAAAAGTCATAGTATAGTATGTCGTCCAAAATCATTGGAAAAAAAGTCATAGTATAGCATGTCGTCCAAAATCATATAACAAAAGTCACAGTATAGTATGGCGTCCAAAATCAAGAAAAAAAGTCATAGTATAGTATGTCGTCCACAATCATTGGAAAAAAAGGCATAGTATAGCATGTCGTCCAAAATCATATAACAAAAGTCATAGTATAGTATGTCGTCCAAAATCATTGGAAAAAATGGCATAGTATAGCATGTCGTCCAAAATCATGGAAAAAAAGTCATAGTATAGCATGTCGTCCACAATCATGAAAAAAGGCATAGTATAGCATGTCGTCCACAATCATGAAAAAATGTCATAGTATAGCATGTCGTCCAAAATCATGGAAAAAAAGTCATAGTATAGCATGTCGTCCACAATCATGAAAAAAGGTCATAGTATGTCGTCCAAAATCATTGGAAAAAAAGGCATAGTATAGCATGTCGTCCAAAATCATATAACAAAAGTCATAGTATAGTATGTCGTCCAAAATCATTGGAAAAAAAGGCATAGTATAGCATGTCGTCCAAAATCATATAACAAAAGGCATAGTATAGTATGGCGTCCAAAATCAAGAAAAAAAGTCATTGTATAGTATGTCGTCCAAAATCATGGAAAAAAAGTCATAGTATAGCATGTCGTCCACAATCATGAAAAAAGTCATAGTATAGTATGTCGTCCAAAATCATAAAAAAAGTCATAGTATAGCATGTCGTCCAAAATCATGAAAAAAAGTCATAGTATAGCATGTCGTCCACAATCATGAAAAAACGTCATAGTATAGCATGTCGTCCAAAATCATGAAAAAACGTCATAGTATAGCATGTCGTCCAAAATCATGAAAAAAGTCATAGTATAGCATGTCGTCCAAAATCATGAAAAAAAGTCATGGTGTAGCATGTCGTCCACAATCATCAAAAAAGTCATAGTATAGCATGTCGTCCAAAATCATGAAAAAAAAGGCATAGTATAGTATGTCGTCCAAAATCATGAAAAAACGTCATAGTATAGCATGTCGTCCAAAATCATGAAAAAAAGTCATAGTATAGTATGTCGTCCAAAATCATGGAAAAAAAGTCATAGTATAGCATGTCGTCCACAATCATGAAAAAAGTCATAGTATAGTATGTCGTCCAAAATCATAAAAAAAGTCATAGTATAGCATGTCGTCCAAAATTATATAACAAAAGGCATAGTATAGCATGTCGTCCAAAATCATATAACAAAAGGCATAGTATAGAATGGCGTCCAAAATCATGAAAAAAGGCATAGTATAGTATGTCGTCCAAAATCATGAAAAAAAGTCATAGTATAGTATGGCGTCCAAAATCATTGGAAAAAAAGGCATAGCATAGCATGTCGTCCAAAATCATATAACAAAAGGCATAGTATAGAATGGCGTCCAAAATCATGAAAAAAGTCATAGTATAGCATGTCGTCCAAAATCATGAAAATAGGCATAGTATAGTATGTCGTCCACAATCATGAAAAAAGGCATAGTATAGTATGTCGTCCAAAATCATGAAAAAAAGTCATAGTATAGTATGTCGTCCACAATCATGAAAAAAGGCATAGTATAGTATGTCGTCCAAAATCATGAAAAAAAGTCATAGTATAGCATGTCGTCCAAAATCATTGGAAAAAAAGGCATAGTATAGCATGTCGTCCAAAATCATATAACAAAAGTCATAGTATAGTATGGCGTCCAAAATCAAGAAAAAAAGTCATAGTATGGTATGTCGTCCAAAATCATGGAAAAAAAGTCATAGTATAGCATGTCGTCCACAATCATGAAAAAAGTCATAGTATAGTATGTTGTCCAAAATCATAAAAAAAGTCATAGTATAGCATGTCATCCAAAATTATTAAAAAAAAGTCATAGTATAGTATGTCGTCCACAATCATGAAAAAAGGCATAGTATAGTATGTCGTCCAAAATCATGAAAAAAAGTCATAGTATAGTATGTCGTCCACAATCATGAAAAAAGGCATAGTATAGTATGTCGTCCAAAATCATGAAAAAAAGTCATAGTATAGTATGTCGTCCACAATCATGAAAAAAGGCATAGTATAGTATGTCGTCCAAAATCATGAAAAAAGGCATAGTATAGTATGGCGTCCACAATCATGAAAAAAGTCATAGTATAGTATGTCGTCCACAATCATGAAAAAAGGCATAGTATAGTATGTCATCCACAATCATGAAAAAAGGCATAGTATAGTATGTCGTCCAAAATCATGAAAAAAAGTCATAGTATAGTATGTCGTCCACAATCATGAAAAAAGGCATAGTATAGTATGTCGTCCACAATCATGAAAAAAGGCATAGTATAGTATGTCGTCCAAAATCATGAAAAAAAGTCATAGTATAGCATGTCGTCCAAAATCATATAACAAAAGGCATAGTATAGTATGGCGTCCAAAATCAAGAAAAAAAGTCATTGTATAGTATGTCGTCCAAAATCATGAAAAAAAGGCATAGTATAGTATGTCGTCCAAAATCATGAAAAAAGTCATAGTATAGCATGTCGTCCACAATCATGAAAAAAGGCATAGTATAGTATGTCGTCCAAAATCATGAAAAAAAGTCATAGTATAGTATGTCGTCCACAATCATGAAAAAAGGCATAGTATAGTATGTCGTCCAAAATCATGGAAAAAAGTCATAGTATAGTATGTCGTCCAAAATCATGAAAAAAGGCATAGT
This sequence comes from Epinephelus fuscoguttatus, assembly GCF_011397635.1. Classification (NCBI taxonomy): domain Eukaryota; kingdom Metazoa; phylum Chordata; class Actinopteri; order Perciformes; family Serranidae; genus Epinephelus; species Epinephelus fuscoguttatus. Next base: position 18,319,618 of record NC_064760.1, on the reverse strand, counting down.
ATAGTATGTCGTCCACAATCATGAAAAAAGGCATAGTATAGTATGTCGTCCAAAATCATGAAAAAAGGCATAGTATAGTATGTCGTCCACAATCATGAAAAAAGGCATAGTATAGTATGTCGTCCAAAATCATGAAAAAAGTCATAGTATAGCATGTCGTCCACAATCATATAACAAAAGGCATAGTATAGTATGGCGTCCAAAATCAAGAAAAAAAGTCATAGTATAGTATGTCGTCCAAAATCATGAAAAAAGTCATAGTATAGCATGTCGTCCAAAATCATATAACAAAAGGCATAGTATAGTATGGCGTCCAAAATCAAGAAAAAAAGTCATCGTATAGTATGTCGTCCAAAATCATTGGAAAAAAAGGCATAGTATAGCATGTCGTCCAAAATCATATCACAAAAGTCATAGTATAGTATGGCGTCCAAAATCATGAAAAAAAGTCATAGTATAGTATGTCATTAAAATGTCATAAAAATTTCATAAAAAGGTCATAGTGTAGTATGTCATAAGAATATCATAAAAACTATCATAGTATCACATATCATAGTATATCAAAGTATGTCATGAAAATGTAATAGACATGGTCATAGTATAGCTTATAAAAATACGAAAATCATCAAAGTATAGTATGTCATAAAAAATATAAAAACGATCATCGTATAGGCTGACACAAAAATATGAAAATGGTCATAGTATGTTATGTCATAAAAAGGTCATAGAAATGATAATAGTATAGCATGCCATAAAAAATGTCAAAAAAGGATCATGGTTTTGTATGTCATTAAATGTAATAAAAAACAATCATAGTATAGCATGTCATAAAAATATCATAAAAATGGTCTAATAATTGTCATAGTAAAGTCTGTCAAAAAATGGTCATAATATAGCATGTCAAAAAAATGTCATAAAAAATTATCGTAGTATAGTATGTCATGGAAATGTCAAAAAAAGTCATAGTATAGTATATCAAAAATTTCTTCAACATGGTCATAGTAAAGTATGTCATAGAAATTTCATAAAAATGGTCATAGCATAGTATGTCAAAAAAATGTCATAAACATGGTCACAGTTTAGTATTTCTTTAAAAGCATTCATCAAGATATGTCTTGTGTCAAAAAACATCCTTACAAAGGTCATTGGACATGTCATAAAGTCTCCTTAAAAAGGTATTATAAAGTTTGTCATGAAAAATGCATAAGATAAATCAAAGATAACATATTATGATAGAACTTTTTTTTTTTTTTTTTAAATGTCCTAAAAAAAATCATAGTACAGTACTTAGTTCACAGGCCAAAGGTGGCGCTCAGAAATATTCTGTATTGCCTCTGTATGTGACATGACATGCATTCATTGTATTTTTTCATTTAGGGTCCATTTCAATACTTTCATTTTTAAAAGCTTACATTTACACCATTACATTACACCATTGGTTGCACCTTGCCAGTGTTGCAGGAATTATGTTTTCAACAGTGATAACGCTTGTGAGCTGAAGTTAGTGATTTTGGGGGACATCTAGCAGATTTATCTGGAAGTGTGTGGGAAAAGATATTTTGTTTCATGTGTGAGTTTTCGTGTGCTGCCTTCAATCATATGCTGGCTCCCTGAAGTGGCACTCAGTCATCAAATCTTTGAAATCCCTGCTGTAATTGATACACCATCAGTGTTTGTACCTGCTTGCAGTGGAAGCATTTCTTAGCAAACTTCCTGTCATGGCAGGGAGCACAGTAGATGTCATCTCCCTTGGTCAGGAAGCTTTGTGTGCGGATCGGCTGCTTGCATTCAAAGCAGGTGAAGCATTCCTCATGCCACACCTTGTGCTTGTACTCCACGTTCTGGGAGCCTAAATAACAAACATAAAATGTAGTGCTGATGTTCTGAAATCACTTTCTTCCACATTGTATCATATACAATACTTCCACATTATCATATATACAGTATTATCATATATACAGTATTTTTTCATCAGCTTGCACCGTCATGTAGTTGAAGTTTTACGAGGCTTATGCTGAGTGAAATAACCAGCTTTTTATGATTGTACCTTTCCATTAAATTGAAATATTCTACATGTGTTGTGCATAATCTATTTTATACATATCTGAAATTTCTAACCCTTTTTGGAAACTTTAGGCTCTCCAGTAGCATTGCTTGTTGAGGGGTAATAAATAACCTCTATTCATGGGCACTTGATTCAGTTACACAGTGCTTTATTTGAAGCAAAACAATATCATAGATAGGCTGAAATAGAGGTCATGTGCAGCAAAACAGTATTACAAAAAAAAGCAGATGTAATAAGAAATAGGAAAACATTATAGATTTAATAAACATCGACCTCTTTCTTTAAAGCCCCTAAAAACTTAGTTTCAGATGCTACTTATTTGTGTGAAACATGAAATATTTGTGACTAACCAAGCAAAAAGTTAAGTTTATCCTGTATATTAATCTGCTTCAGGACTGCATGTTTGTTCGATCAGATTTAGTAAACAGTAATGAGAAAAAATTTGCAAACTTACCTGGCATGACCACCTTGTAGCAGCCCTGGCAGCGGTTGCCATCCTCCCGAGAGCCACACTTGCCGCACATTATCTTGCCATCATCCCTGGCGCTGAACGGCTCGGTGGCCAGTGGCTTGTAGCACTTGGCACAGCGGAAACAGTCCTCATGCCAGTAGCGGTTCTTATGGTGCAGCTCCTGGAACACAGAGAGGAGGCTCGGGGTGAGCAGAGGTGCCCTCACTAAGTCCTCATACAGACCTCATTACAGTGGAGTTTGTTTACTCATCATGTGGACTGAGGCTCGTGGCCAGAGTACAGAACAAGCCCATGTGGCAGGCGTTAGAGAGGCGTTGGAGATGAAGTGAACTGGGACGTGGTGAGCCATGAAGGAGTTAGGGGACTTAGATGGTGGGAATGCAATGAAGTATTTAAGTCTCATTAGTAGGAATCGCACATCCTTTCACCCATTCAACTGCCTGTGACTGAGTGCTGAGAGGATCTGGGATGCAGACGCCACTGCTGGATGGCAGACAAGTTGTAGAACAGCTTGAGACTGAGGGCTCTCCGAACAGATGCACATAGATACATCCTATCGATAATACAACACCCATATAAGACATCTTAAAATTCAAGGTGAATGAGACACTTTGACATGTTGCAAAAAGCAGGTGTAAATAATAAAACTGATGATGGCTGAATGTCATATATCTGCTTCAGTGTCAGGGTTCTGGTATTGTTAATGTTGGCTCAGTGTCACACTGCCATGGCTTACTGGAATATTCAAATAAAACAGAGCCATTGTTAGTGTCATAAGTCAAACTGACTAAGTGAAAAAAAGCAAACGAGTAGACCATAAATTAAAGGTCTATGATTTAGGGGCATGTACTGGCAGAAATGCTATGATGCTATCATGACTATATTTTCATTATTGTATAATCACCTTAAAATAAGACCTGTGTTTTCATTACCTTAGAATGAGCTGTTTATATGCAGAGGGGCTGCTCTTTCACAGAGACTGCCATGTAGTTTTGCAATGGCCCAAAATGGACAAACCAAACACTGGCTTGAGATAGGGCCATTCACATTTTTTAGTTTTTGGTTCAGTCAAAGTAGTTGTCCTACATGCTTGGCACATGAGAGAAGTTTTAGTTGGATGCAGTCCACAACCTCACCACTTGATCCCATTAAATCCTACAGACCTTTAAATAAATCGTGTGTTTATTTATAAAACCTCTTTTTTAAACTGTTATTCTCTCTGTGTCACACAAACACGGGGACAGATTTAGTGCATTTAATGTGACATCAGAATATTCATTCTAATGTAGTCCTTGACATCTGTAGAAATCCATAGAGTCAAATAATTACTATAGAGCTACTTATATCATGATTGCCAGTAAAAGGCCAGTTAAATCATTTTAAGGTTAGTTGTTTTTTTCGGGGGGTGACATTGTCCATTGAGAACTATGCATCTCCAGATATGGTGGGTTATAATTTTCCATATAAACTGAAGTATTATGTGTTGTTAAGCATTCCTTTATGGATTCTTAAACTAAATAAACAATTAAAAACCCTATTATCTGAAAACTTAAAACAAGGCTGTTGTTTTTATCTTGGGAAAAGTCCATGTTTCCATCTGTATGAGTGTAGGAAAGTATATTTTCTGTACCTGCTATCTTCAGAACGTGTATTTATGGGTATTTTCACAAAAGAAAAAAATCAAAAAGTGTCTTGTGATAAGACTGCTAAACTACAAAGATATCAAATTATTATTATTATCATTATTATTAATAATATGTGGGGTTAATGTATTTACAGATACAGTTGGATACCAAGTAAAGACTTTAATAATGTTGGCTTACTAACTACCATACAAAGCAGGATAAACAAACATTTTTCTTTGAGAAATTATACTATGCTCTTTGTACACATTAAGTATGCTGTATTATTGTTTTCTGTTTAGCATTTTTTAAATGGTGAATAAAATATCATATGTCAAACATAATTTGTTGTTTTTGTTGTTGTTGTTTGATGTTTTGTCACTCCCTCCTTCACTCATTCATTAATTTTCTTTCACTCAGATAAACTGTGTCCTCACCTTGGCGTCAGCACCAATGGGGCGCCTGCACTCTGCGCAGGTGTTGGCGCAGATCTTATCAAAGCACTTGGTGCACACATGCTTGTCCTCCTTCTTCACATATTTCTTCCCGTGCAGGTTGTCCCGGCAGTAGTAGCAGTCAAAGCGGTCAGTCATGGTGGAGGTGAGGTAACTCCTGGGACCTGTGGAAAACACAACAGGCTGTCAGACTTACAGAGCTACTATCCACCCTACGTGACTGTGTTTCCTTTACTCACCAGATGGGGACAGTGTTGCCTTTTCTATCATCCTCATGACTCTCTGAGCAACACAAGTCAATAAATGCATTGATTTATAGAGCACTTACAACACTGTACAGTTGATTAAAAGTGCTTTGCAGCACAAAAGAAATGAAGAACAAAAATCAGCATTTAATGATCAGAGCTTGGTGAACAGCACAACCATGCCCAAGGCAGTTACTGTAAATCTGATCTCCAAATCAAATCTAGGCAGAAATTGGATTAAGTATATTTTTATGTTTTCCTTTTAACATTAGAGAGACACAGGGAGATGCAGCTCTAACAGAGGCATACCAAACTGATGAGAGAAGTGTGAGTGAGGTTAGAAAAGCAGCCCACAGATGTCTGCTTGTTGTCTGCGTTCTTTCTGGCCTGCGGACTTTTTATCAAGCTCTCCCTGGAAAGCTTAGCTCATATTTTTAGATCATCTGGCTCATTCCCTTCACCTTCCATTTTGAAGACCTCCCCCCGTGAGTCCAGCCCACGCTCTCTGTCTTTTGTCTTTTGTCTGCATTTTGGTCAGGTCATTTTATTGGCTGTTAGAGTAAACACTGAGTTGCGTCTTCATTCATCAACATTCCTGCGCTCCCATAACAGGCGGCGTCCACTGGGAGCACAAGTTTCCTGGATCAACTGTGCGTAGGGTGGAGTGTGTGGATGCTTTATCTACATCACTTTAAGGCTCCTCTTTCTCTCTCACACAGAGAGTGCAGCTGAGGAGTGTGTGAACTTTAGCAAAAGTGATTTATATGTCTTTTTAATCCAGTAAGCACAAATGGATGAAACAATGGGTGGAATGGCATTTTTGTCCTTGTAGCCGTAGGAACAAAGAAAATATTTATGTAAGGGGACTACAGCTATTTAAGTGGGATGTGGTAAACAGCCGTGCTAAAGAGATGAGCCTCCTGGAGCGTGGTATGTGCCCCCGATGTGTGTGTGTGTGGATGGATAGATGGAAGAGGAGTTTCTATCTGCAGCTGTGCTCAGGGATAAAGTACTGGACTGAGCCCTCACACGCCCCGCTCCGCCTACGCTCACCTCCTACGGAACCAAAGCAGGAAAAAACCCATCCAGTCCAACACTGTCAAATCACACACACAATGCTTGGGTGTCATTACTGAGCCCCGCCAGCCTAGAGGTCTATTTTAGATATGGACTTTCTATTTAAAGCATATTGACCTTCCAGAGGGGACAAATGGAGAGTGATGACTACTGGGACTGCACAGCCATTGTGGCTCGAGTTCATACGAGTCCAGTAACTTTAATCTTTTGTTACAGACAGTGTGACAGCTGCCCCCTGTCAAACAGGCATGGTATGTACAGACTCTCAGCTGTGGAGGGCAGCGGAGTATACCACCGAGGTCCCTTTGGGGCGCAAGAAAGGTCAATGTGAGCTCAGTTTGAGAGGTGAGTCAGAGCGGTGTGAGATGATCAAAGGCAGAGAGACCTCGACAGCATATCAGCCAAATCAACAGCTAACTTACTGTTCTCTCTGGAAAGTAGGCCTCATGCAAAATCAGGTCATTTAAATATAATCACTCATCTTGCTGTCTTGCATCTTAACAAAACTAAAAGAATAAAGTGCAATGAAAATCCTGGAGCAGGATGTTATGTAGCCTTTCTCTGATATGCATCAAGAAAACAGGAAGAGAGCACCACATGTTAAAAGATTTCTGCTTCAACACAACACCATCATATAGCTACCAAAGTTCATTTGACTGCAGAAAAAGGTTCAATCATCCTACCCATGAGGAAAAAAGGCTTCAATGAACTTTCAGGCCCTCTTTGATGAAATACTTCCTCAAATTCAGGCGTTTATCGTAACGCATTTTACCTGAAAAACATCATGTAGTTTAATCTAAATGAAAAAATAAGTAAACAGTTCTCCCAGACCTGAGAAGTTTTAGATTTTAGATTTGGACATTCAGGCCTTAAAGCTGGTCATTTAGCTTAGAGTTCACCTTTGAGCCTAGATTATATCTTACATACAGTATAGTTACGCATTTCATTGGGCAGTCTTCTAAATTTAATTTTTGCATTGGTTGCACTGGTGCGCCTAAATTTTTCGGTAACAGCACAGAAAAACAAAATGCAGGATCCATTTCTTTTCGTTTTTTTTTTTTTAACACACACTAGTGCAAGTGTCAAAGACAGACAAAATCCTCTCGCTGGGGACTGAGATTATTTTGCCTACTGGCAACTTTGGTAAACAAAAAATAAGGAACATTGCAACACATCTCTATTACACAGCCCAAACACTGAACAAACACTTTCCATAAAGGCAACAGGTCACAGCAGGCCATAACATCGAGGAGCGTCTCTTACGATATGAAATTGAAAATACAAAATAAATATAGTAACAAAAACTAAAACTTGCATTAGACGGAGTCTTACAATTAGTTCCACCTTGGCTATTTGGACAATAATAAAAAATCCTTGAACCACTCTCTAGTAGAAAACACTTATTCTCAAGCAGATAGACTGAAGGATTAAGTTTTCCTTTGTGGGCACAGAAAATTCTCCTCTTTGTCAGGCTGGATAAAACATTTAAATGCATTGTCACAAGGCTGAAAAGATGTTTTTCTAAACTCAAAAGTTGATGTTCTCACAGGGAAGCGTATCGTGTTAAAAATCATTTTACAAATTCACTTCAGCACCTCCTGAGCTGTGACAACAGCAGACAGGTTTTACAGTGTGTACCTAATAACTGATAACACATTCAGTAACTTATTAGCATCTAGTATGACACCTTCTTCTGTTTTTACCTGAGTGTCTGTAGAAAGCCATGATTCCAGTTAGGAGGAAAAGAGGAAGGAGCAAAATAAAGACAATACAAGAACAGGTGGAGACAGTAGCATCCACTGAGGGTCAAGCACAGAGACCACACGCCTGGTCAAGTTATGGGGGGCTGTATATACCCATCTGTGACCCAAACACACCCCAAACCCCACATCCAAATCCACCCCTAACCCTTCACTCCTTTTTAGGGGATGCATTAGAGAATAGAGCAGATGAGAGAGAGTACGAGGGGATAGATTAGGTGATAGAGATTGGAATCCACTGCTGTAACATCAGAAGGTAAAAAAAAAGAAACTTTTGACTGATGGCCATCAGGGATAAAAGATACTCCCACTGCCCTGACATAAAATGTTTTGTTAGAGTGCTCAGGACATGTACAGATGACATGCCGGATCACTTAACATCATAACTTAAAGGGATGACTCACAGGATGAGTGAGTTGGTATTACTGACTGAGCTGAGGAGAGACAAAGTGTGGTGGAGTGTTATCTAAGTATTGCTTCTCATAGCTCCATATCTGTGCATGTTTGTATACATATACGCCACAATCAGGAAGATAATGTGGTATGCTCACAACCAAACTGTAAAGTGAGCCGGAGTAGAGTATTTCAAAATGGGGGGAAAGAAATTACTGTCAGTGATGAATTTTCATCTTGGTTATCTTTTGGTGATTCTTATTCCAAGAGAGGATATTTCTCCTAAAACTACAGGAAACACCCGGTGCATTCCTGATGGAAAAGCAAAAAGGCATCATGATTACTCCCCTCTCTCTAAAATGAATGCTCCAACGGTGAAATGTTTTCCTCATCCATCAGTGCTTAATCTACTCAGACTGACAACAGCTATCAATGATGTTAATGGAACAGTTCATCCCAAAGTCAGAAACATTTTTCCTCTTACCTGTAGTGCTATTTATCAGTCTGGATTGTGTTGGTGTGAGCTGCAGAGTGTTGGAGGTATCAGCTGTAGAGATGTCTGCCTCCTCTTCTCTCTAATATAATGGAACTAGATGGCACTCGGCTTGTGGTGCTCAAAGCGCCAAAAAAAAATACATTAAAAAAATTCACAAGCAACATCTCTTTGCAGAAATCATGATGCAGTCACTCAAGATAATCCACAGACCTTGTTGTGAGCAGTTTCATGTAGGAACTATTTTCTACCGAACTACATCCACCAACCACATCACCATGCAGAAGGAAGAGTGCATCTACTGCTGCCAGCACCACTGAGCTAGCTAATGTTACAGCTCAGCCAAGAAAGATGCTTTTAACATTTACATCTCACACTGTCACGAGCAGGAGCCTCTCGTCCATGAGTAGATGCACACTTCCTTCTGCATGGTGATGTGGTTGGTGGGTGTAGTTCGGTAGAAAGAAAATAGTTCCTACATGAAACTGCTCACAACAAGGTCTGTGGATTATCTTGAGTATTCAGGTCAAGATTTCTGCAAAGAGACATTGCTGTTGAGTTTTTCCAATGTTTATCTTTGGCACTTTGGGCACCACAAGCTGAGTGCCATCTAGTTCCATTATATTTGAGAGAAGGCAGACATCTCCACAGCTGATATCTCCAACACTCTGCAACACACATCAAAACAATCTAGATAAATAGCACTACAGGTAAGAGGAAAAAGTGAATTTTTGATTTGGGGGTGAATTGTCATTTTATGGTTATTATAATTAACAAGTTTCAGCCAAAAGTCTTAAAATTCCAAAGTCAATAATAAATACTGAGGCTAATTACAAATAACCAGCTTTTTGGAACTTTAAAATCCCACTGAAAAGCTCAGGTATTCTTTAATACATGTAATTAGACCTGCATTAACAGATTTTATGGCCACTTTGGGGGCAGCTGAAACAACTTGTGAACAGAACATTGACTCATTATCACCTTCTAAGTTGATGTGGTGAACTTAATAGCAAATTTACACATCTAGCAGATACAAAGCAATATAAGCATTAATTTAAAATATTGCTTTTGATCATCTGATAAGTGTAAGTCTGATACCTACTCTCTGTTAAGCTCTGTTTTTGGTCTCTACCATAGACTTTAAAAATAATTGACGTAGCCACTGAAACTTCACCCACTGGTTTATGAACTCCTGTTTTGAAGCCTTAAGTTTGGCATTTTGGCTGTTGTCATCATGAATTTTAGGAGACAGATGTGACCTAATTTGGATGAGAAGGCGGAGCTAACCCTAATGCTAGCGCTAATGCAAACTTTTGCTGGTAAAAAAAAACAGACTTAAACCCATTAAAGCACAATGTGCTTACCGGAAAAAACTGAACATCCGACTCCTTAAAAGGTCTTTTGGCACAATAACACACTGATCAAGTCTTTTTTAGCTGCCCAAATCATTACAATTAGCTTTCTTGAACTGACAACGCTCTGAAGAAGTGACAGCTACGGCTTCATCTACACTCTGAGAATCTGGGGTTACACCATGGTTACATCAAAGCTGGTTAAAGAGGTTACTTAACCATTGTTGTCGCCATTGTGGCAACTTGCCAACAGATGGCACCGAAAGCAGCCACGCCCTTAATTATGTATAACTTCAAGTCTTATCAAAATGTTAACAGGTTAGTTCATCCCAAATACAGTTGTCATATACAGGGGACTTAGCTCTAGAGACCCAACCCATTGTTTGAACCAGGCTGTTAACATATTTATTTGTCTTGTAAAGTTGGGCATTCTAACATGAGGGTCTATAGGGACTGACTCACTCAGGGAGCCAGCCTTAAGTGGTCATTCAAGGAACTGCAGTTGCTGAGGTTGCTGGTTGGTCTCTACAAACTCTTGAAATATCTGGCTCTTTAGTTGCTAAATGCTCCACTAGGTTCACCAGCTGGTCACTAATCGAGTCTGTCTTACTAAAAACCAAGCATGAGGCATGAGAGTGAACCTAAAGAGTAAAGCTGTGGGCTGGAAAAAACGAAATAGTGAGCTGAAAGAAGCTTAAAAGTTCTGCAGAGCTGCAGGGAATGGCACAGTCAGATGATCTGTGGGTTTGTCACTGCTATCAACACCTTTCACATTACATGTAGTCATCTAAGCCATCCATCCATCCATCGTTATTATACACATACTGATTATAGCTGCTTTAAATGCAGTTAAATATTACATTCTATTACTGCCAAATAACAATCAAGATCAAACCCATCATGATTATCATCTACTCTACAGTGGAGTAAATGATCCACAGATGGCACTTTACTCTGATTGGTTTGGGCCTTTAGAGTCAGACGAGCTTAAATAAAGAAATATATGATCATAACGGGAATTAGAGGAGACTGGAAGCCTCAGGAGACAGGACATAAATTAGTTAGACTCATGATATACACCCAGACCTCAGTCAGGAACCGTAATACTTTCCTTTTAAAAACTCATCCCTTAACTATATTAAATAAGCGTCTTCATATGTCAGACATAAAACAAATGTAAATGCAGTTAGCCTGTGTGTGTGTTTGTGTGCTCGGTCGTATAAAGGGCATCTGGTTGTAATTACAGATTTGATTTGGTCCATTACCACAGAACATAGCATCGAGTTTGTCCTTTTCTAATCTGTCACACAATTACCCTAAACTCACAAAGACTAATTAATGAGCAGGAAGGCTCCATGACTCCCGGCCTTCAAAAACCTCCCCAGTCCACTCTGCGTTACAACAGGACATCTGTTCTTCCTCCTCTTTTCTGTTACACTCATGTTAACATTCAGATCGTTCTTCTTTTAAATGTTTTAATCTCTGATCAGACACTTTGTCACTTTTCACATCTCTCCATCATGCCAAGATGCATTTCTCTCTACTTCCATCACTCACAGTGTTGAATTAATGACGATTTTGACAATTAGAGGTGGAGCAAGTGGAATAATGATGGTGATGATGGTGACAGTGGTGAACAGAAAAATGATGATGAGGATAATTAGGAATAATTGAGCGTGTATCTTACAAATATCTCAGAAGTCCAATTTTATTGGGCAGGAGCATTCAAAAGATAAATATACAGTGCATTATGCAGAGTAAACAATTCTACGTCCTTTAGTTAGCAAAGTGCTGCTGGAACCAATGGAAGAACCATTAGCATTAGCATTAGCATCGTCTGAGCAAAGGGAGGGTGTTGAAAGTTTTTGACTGTGCAGGATGAAAATGTGTGCAGAGTATATATATATATCATAAGTTTATGACAACAAATACCTCTCAGTAAACTAAAACAAAATGCTAAAACAAGAAAAACAAACTAGTTCCCAACACAATTTTACGGTCTGAGAGACACCTCCAGAAACTTTGATGTTCTATAAACTGTACATATGTAAAAGGTCTATGATGGCTTATCAAGCATGTAATTTGTGTTAGCCAAATATCAGATGTTTTCTGAGGTGTGAGGTGGCACACATTACTGTAATAAATTATATCAAATATCAAAACAGAGAAATCTGTAATTTTAGTGGTAGTCATAGTAGTTTGTTTTCTCAAATATGAGTAACAGCAAAATCCATGTGTGTTGGTCAAAGTTTCTCATGCTGTATTCAGTTACTATTTTATTATCTAATAATGTCCTTCAGATCACATGTATTTGAGCAGAGTTTCTCATCAGGAATAGGAGGGGATGGTGTATGGCTTGACACCTGGGCAAGATGGCCGCCAAGCAGCAGACAGCAGCAGACCATTGTTGAAGACCAACAAAAGCAAGTGTTCTTTAACAGCAGGTCCAAACACTTCCAGCCGTGTTTGCAGCAACATAAGTCGGTATTTTTTAAAGAGAATTCTGGAAATTTCCGTCCATTTTTGCAGCGACCAAATCGGATATTTTGAGCCAAAACATTTAGTTTTTCTAACCCTAACCAAGTGTTTTTTGTGCCTGAATTTACTCACACATTACCAACAGTGTTGTCACAACATAAAATTGAAAATTGAAGTGTAAACAAATGTAAAATTTCAACACATCCGCTACATAGCCTGTGTCAGTGTTTCCCAACCGGTGGGTCACAGTCCAAAAGTTGGTCACACCTCCATCCTGAATGGACCGCAAGTGACTTGCGAACGTGTCAAGTTTGTAAAAACACACTTTATTTTTGAAGTACAGTGAACTTCTGGCACAAGCTTTTATTTTGAAGGGCAAATTTCTGTTGTAGAGTGAGTAAATAACAGCTACTTAACAGAGACAGCAAACTAGCTTGACTTTGTGGCCAAACGCAAGTGTGACGTTGAATATATTAAACTTTGTGGACCTTGAACTAATGACTAAGGAGCAATCTGGACCCCATTATTAGACCAGTTGGGAACCGCTGGCCTAAGAAATATACAAATGAGATAAATCCAGGGTTTGCAGAAATGCCAAAACAATGCCAAAATTTATTCTGGCAGTTGGGTTAAAAAAAACATATTTCCTGTTTTATTATTTGACATAAACACCACCCAAAAGTCCAGTGATGGAATTATTAAGTCAAGAAACACACTGTTATCAGCAAAGTGGAAAATGTTGACTTGAAAAGATATTTATTACATGTTTGTCTTTTGTAACCAACTCTTGTTTAAATACAAGTTGCTAAATGAGCTTTTAAAGCTGCGGGGCCTGTTTGTTTATTCATTGTCTTCCTGTTTTTAGAATCTGAAAAGTGCATCTGGTTTCACACAGTCTGCTGCAGATTCACAGGCTCATCAGGTGATCTGGTGATCTGGCGTTAACTCTACCCAGCGACTGCGGTCCTGGCAGACAATACAGCTGGAATGCAGTGCCCATCTCCCCACCTGTCACCTCCAAAGCCCCGCTTTAATGGAGCAGAAATAACTCCTGATCATCTGGAACAATAAACAAACCTATAAATATATTTTTTCCGAATAGAAGAATCCTGGTTGAATAGGAAGCTGGTGATGTGTCTAATTTGACATGAAGGCTTTAAAATGGCTGCCATAAACGAAAACATTAGGTCAAACTTTCATGTCCTACCATAAAATGCAATGCACAGCATGATTTTTTTTTACGGTAGGTGTTGCCTCTTGGCTCCGAGCCCATCACCTCTCGACTCTAACTGGTATATTAGGGGAAAAACAGGAAACATGGCTCGACCTTCCTGAACGAATGAGAGCAAATCACTCATTGTGACTGGAACAAACGCCCACACTCTCTTCACTGTTACCAACGGCAACAAAAGTCTTGTCTATGTGTCTGAGAGCTCATCTCTCAACATGACCTCTCGCCCTGGACCTCTCGTCCATGTGTCTCAGTCACCCTCCAAATCTGGTTAGTGGGCAGACAGACTGAGCCACACTATCTCTGTCAGGAGCAAGGTGACTCACCATGCACACACACACAAACAAAACACAGCGACAAGACACACGCTCTTATTAGTCCACACACACAGAGCTGTATTACAGCAGGGACATAAGGTCAGCCGGTGACTGAAGAAATTAGGGTGTGGTTGCGAGACCCAGACACATCGAGGTCAAATATGTGTAGACAAAAGGCCATGAGAGGAGCTCAATCAACACAGTCACACTCCCGTCCAACGGATACGGCTCGGCATGTTGCTAACACACTCCAAAACACACACGTACACACAAACGCTTTCAGATAAAGCCTTCACTGTAAGCCAGAGAACACTCTCTCATGATTCAAGCCTCTAAACACAGAAAAGGTCGGCCCCTCTGGCTGATGTGTGGAGCAGTATTTTCTCAGGGAAGAAGTAGATGTTTGTTTTACCACAGCTTCAGTATTTCAGTGAGAATAAAACATTGTAAAAGATACGTTTTTCATGGAAAGTGCATGTCAGTTTCTGTGACACCAAGTTATATTTATATAAGCACACATACAGTAAGCACACATGGTGGAAAGCACCAAAGTACTGAAGCTCTGTAATTAACTTTATATTTCATAGGGAGACATTGTACTCCGATACAGTTACTGGCTACCAGATTACTTAATATGCAAAACATATGATCAGTCTGAAAGATGATTAGTAATGGACTTGTAGGTTAACTTAGGTCATTTTCAACTTGGACTCTGTTTTCCTGCATTTTTGTGTTGAAGTGACGAATCGCAACTGCAATTTTTGAAAGAGTGAACAGAGAAAGATCCTTTTGGTTTAACCAGAAACAGTCCTGAAGTTGTTATCGACAAACCAGACTCAACTTTAAAAAGGAAGTCATTTTCTCATCCTAAATGTGACGATGAGTTATTTATTTATTTATTGTGTTTTGTTTCTTTAATGCAACAGGTAGTCTACCTGGTGGGCAGAGTGATTGTCAAACCCTGTGACTGTGACTGAGACCCTCTCATCCCTCAACACATTATTTGCTACTTTCACACTTCCAGTATCCCACACTACACGCAGCATTCATGCAGACACATGCTTTCACCTACTGATAATCACATGCCATTGTTACTTTTGTTTGTTTTTAAGTTTGTTTCCTGCATTTAAAAATATTCTTTCTGTGTAAATAAATTATTCATTATTTTGCCCTCTAAACACATCTCCCTCTTCTTTGTCATGGCTTTGGAGCCAGGTCATGACATAAAAAAGACACAAAAGCCATCTAGTTTCATCTTTTCATTGTTCCAACAATCACTAACTTTAGTTTGGTGAAATAAATCCGTCTTTCCCTCAGTTAGATGTGAAAACATGTCGGCTCTATACACACTAACATTACTGATAGTCTGGAAAAAAAAAAAAAAAACTTTCAATAAAGTGCGGCCATTTTGTATAAAGAGTACTTTTTCTTTTGTACGCTTAAGTCTTTGAACAGAAAATCTTACACTGCTCTTGCTCAGCTTCACAATGTATTGGTAACACTAACATTTCAGAACATTGATCTTAAATAGAAATTGCTCCACCCATTTCACAGGTGTGATCAGGTGTGGGTGTGTTTTTTTTCAATAACTGACAACAGCCTGTGCCTCATATGTCACATATCCCACATATGAAAGAACAAGGGAACACAAAAAACAGAGAGAAAAACCTGGAAACCTCAGACTCCTTAGACGATAAAGGCTATTTACAAGATTATTTACAAAATAACTTGATCGTAGGAATGAACACATCGGCCTTGCAGCTTAAATAAATCATTTACAATGTTCAACACTGTGTACTCTTATGCCCTAGATTATAAATTGGTCTTTTGAAAACCCCAAGTCCATTATAGCCTTGCATGTGATGCCTTTGAGAGATAGAGTTGCAGATTAAATATCCAGCATACTTCTCTTCTGGTTTTGACGCTTTAAATACATTCATACTAACACTTTTGTACATTAACTTCAGTGATGAAGGTTCAGTTTTGAGTGCAGGACTACAGTAACAGAGTAAACGTGTACCGTGTTATTGACACTTTAACTCCAGTGAAGGATCTGAGTATTCTTCCACCATGGCATGAAATCCTGAACACACTGACTTCTTCTCTACTAAGAATCTTACATGAGGCATCCAGCCCTCTCGGTCTCTTTCATTCCCTCTTATTGAAGCACTTCAGGCTCTTGCTCTCTCCTCATTTCTGTCCCACTCTCTTCCTCTTTTATTCACAAAATAATTGCGTGCAGTTCAGCTGAGGCTTTTTCTCTGAGCTGAAGAGGGGAAAAGGGAAAAGGACAGTAGTGCAAGGCAAGCAGAGGGAGCACTGCCTCCACTCAGCATGCTCAGCCCACACAGAGAAACAAGCAGCATTGCCTATTTAGGATTAGAGCGTCGTGCTGGTGAGAGCGCCGTTTCATGTGTTTCATCAACTCTGTCATCTACGCTCAGACACACCCTCTCCCTCTGTCTCTCTGCTCCATTTGCGAGAATAAAAGATGTGATGAAACTGTCCTCTCAACAAAACCATTTCTCTGCCTGAATAAACTGCAGGCGCCAAGCTCCCCGTCTCCTTAGTGTGGCAAATGTCCTGCTGCTGGTGTGAAAGAGAGGAGACCTCACAGGCACTGACATACAACAGCTTCCTAGAAGACTGGTATAAATTATACACCATATACCAGGCTTTATGAATGAATAATCTATAACTGCGCTGCTGGATTTTCACACTGTCTTTGTGTTGATTTTACATCAAATATTAAAAATAAAAAGACTTTAAAGATACATATGATAGTCTTAAAAGTGATTTATGCTGCAACCACCCAAAAAAAAAGCCTTAAAGACAGAGCAGTCTCTTCAACTTGAAAGTGGGTTAATTTATTACCCTGTGAAGTACAAAGTTTTTATGCCTTTTGAAGGATGGTGAAGTCATACTGCAGCCACAGGGAGGTCCAGTGTGCCAGAGAGAGGACCGTAATCTCCAGGTCTCTTTAATGACACCATGCATTTGGTTTGGCAGCTGCCCAAACCAGGAGGGAGGATACAGTAAGCTGATGTATGTTTTAACAGTTTCAAGCCACACATGGCTCCTCTGGGCTCTGCTGTTCATTACCCAGATGCCAGCTGTATAATAATAACATCACAACACACCATCTGATGTACAAGCTAAACAGCTAATGCTCTGATGCAAAATTCCTGAAGCTATTAGTGAGTGTTTGTACTGGAATGCATTACATTGTACGGGCTATATACATTCATTAGAGCGTGTATGAGGGAGGGGTTGTCAAAATATTAGGTACAGTTAACATTATAGCACAGTTCAACACAATGATTCACTAATGATGTCCTCGAAGATGACCTCAGAGTTACATCAACACCTTTTAAAGGTTTTATTGGTGGATATATTTATTGCAAAGCCACTGCACTGGGTTACATCACATGCTGTAGTATGATAAGATGTCTCCTGTAGTTATATACACTTATATACAGTATATACTTGACAGTCATTTTGTTTTTGTGCTTTTGGGTCATAATGAGTGATGGAATAAGTATTCAGATCCTTCACTTAAGCAGAAATACCACACTATCAAAATACTTAATCACAAGTGTAAGTCAAACTTTCAAAACTTATATTAATATATCTATATTGTAAGATCATAATTATTTATGCATTAACATGTAAATATCACATTAATGATGTAGCTTCGTGGGTTAGACGCTAATTTGAGCTGTTTTATATACTTTTGTGTGGTTTTAGTTGTAACAGTGGTTTATATTTTATAAAGTAATCATAGTTTTGTTTGTAAAATCTTAACATGAAAGTGTAACAATTTAAAATTAAAGTTAATAGAGAAGAAAGTACAATGGCATTTCGTGAAGTAGAAGTATAAAGTAGGATCAAAATTGTATACTCAAGTATTGCACTCAAGTGCAATTTTGAGTAAATGTACTTCCCACTAACAACATTGTTTATTCCTGAAAATAAAAAGCTCAAAAGTTTACTTGATTAAAAAATGTGAACTTTAACACATAGGGAGGAAATATAGAGATGCGGTGCCAAATAAAGCGCATCACCTGTTGCGCAGCGCAGCACCACCGTGCCCAAAACGGTCAAGTGGAGTAGAAGAAATTTGCCCACATTTTAGTATTTGTTCAGTCAGCACCGCGTGTGTGTCTCTGAGGATGAACCTGACAGAAAACTCCACCCGATAAGATAAAAGCAGCAATTACGCATTTAACATAACTGTGCGTAAATAGACCAAACAAACGTGTTAAGATAAACCTGCTCTGTCTACCTGTTTAATGACACCTGAGGTGAGCTGAGCAGGTGCCTGATAGATAACCTGAGTGAAACACAGCTGTGGTTTTTGGACTCACCTCTGCAAAGCGAACAGATGAGCGTCTTTCACTCTCACCAGCAGCAGTGTGTGTGTATGTGTGTGTGTCCGGTGGGTTTAGCCGAGAGGTAAAATCTGCGGAGGCAGCGCAGCTTTAAAGACAGAGGGAGCAGAGAAAAAAATACACTCAGGACATGAGCCAAACCTCTGTGAGCTCTCATAAACAATGACCTCAATCAGGAATTTATAAGCTCTCTTAGTAAAGTTCTCATTGGCCCGGCACTCAAACGGAATCGTGAGGAAAATTTTTGCATCAACGAGCACAAACGCTTAACAATCACGTCTCTGTGTCGGAGGCTGAGCAGGGATCTCCATTTATGATATTTATCATCCACATTTTCATCCACTATTCATAAAGATGGACTGATTTGTTGAGTTGACAAACTTTTGTCCTTCTTCTGTATTGGCCTCACTCGTCTCCTTGTTTGGTAATGAAAAGAGGAATTACCTCAAGATGACTCATTCTTTACCCCAAAGTAAATACATGCAGTCTGTAAATGTAACTCTCAAAGTTAATCCACTTACAATTACAAATGGATGATGAAAAGCCCGTAAGGTGTTCCTCTTATATAGCGCAGATGCCAGCTTTTGTATCAACTGTGTCTCAGAGACTAAACAGCCATTTGAGCTACATCCAAAGTGTAAGCATGCACAGAGATAAACATCTAACTCCAAGGTGAGAGTGAGGATGCATTTGTTTATATCAGCAGAGCCACCAGAAGAAAATGATGGCATTGTTTATTTCTGCAAACCACAAACATGTTACATTTGCACATAAAATGTTTCATACATATCATACCAATGTTTCTGAAGTGATGTAGGGAACGAGCTGACTTTGTCATCTGGAGGTTGAGGAGATGGTGGATGGTGTGTCATACAGGCAAGACACCTGCCAAGCTGCAGACATATCACAGTTGGAGACCAACGGACAATAAAACCGGTTGTTTTTTAGCGAGTCACTGCTGTTTTTCCAGCAGATTTTCAGAACCCTAATGTGCATGTTTTTTTAGGGACCCACCACTGTGTTCCCTGCAGCTTTCTCAGACCCAAAATGTGGGTGTATTTTAGGGTCCTGTGGCTGTTTCCTGCAGCTGTTTGTTTGTTTTTTTAGCAACCCAGTGCTGTTTTTCCAATGGCTTTTACGTCCCCAGACATAGGAGTTTTTTAGGGACACACTGTTGTGTTTCCTGCAGCTTTCTAGCTTCTAAGTTCAAGACCAACGGACAACAAAAACAGTAGTTTTTCAGCAAGTCACTGCTGTTTTTCCAGCAAATTTTCAGCGCCCAAATGTGGGTGTTTTTGGGACCCCTCACTGTGTTTCCTGCGGCTTTCTCAGACCCCAATCATAGGAGGTTTTAGGGACTCGTCACTGTGTGCACTGAAGCTTTCTAGCTTTAGTTCAAGACAAACGGACAACAAAAATGGTTGTTTTTTAGCGAGTCACTGCTGTTTTTCCAGTGGCTTTTTGGCACCCAAATGTGGGTCTTTTTTAGGGACTCTTCACTGTGTTTCCTGCATCTTTTTAGCTCCCAAAACTGGGTGTATTTTGGGGACCCCTCACTGTGTTTCCTGCAGCTTTCTCAGACCCAAAATGTGGGTATTTTTTAGGGTACAATAGCCGTTTCCTGCAGCTTTTAAATCTCCAAACGTGGCTGTTTTTTAGTGACCCATGGCTGTTTCTACAGTGGCTTTTCAGCCTTCAAAGTTAAGTGTTTTTTAGGGACCTGTCACTGTGTTTTCTCCGGTTTGTTCATCTCCTAAACATGGAAGCATTTTAGCAACCCACTGTTTTTCCAGCAGGGAAAGCCACAAAAAGTGATTGTTCTTCATTGAGATATTGCTGCGTTTCATCCCATACATGAAAAGCAATTTTTTTTTTTATCGAGACATCAATGTATTTCCAGTGGGGATTGTGCCCCCAAAACACAAGTATTTCAAGCCAAAACATAAACTTTACCAAACCATAACCAAGTGTTTTTTGTGCCTAACCAAACTTTAAGTAAAGCATTGTTGAAATATAGTTTCAACATGGTCGCTACATAATAACAGCTGGATGTAACATATCTGTGATTTGCAGAAACATACAATGGCAATTGGATTGTTTGTGCAGTCAGGATGAAGATATAACAGGAGGGGTTTTAAGGTCATGTCTCTGTGTTTAAAGGTGATCAGGCCAAAATTATGGCTTCTTATGAACCACATGCTGTAATAATAAATGCATGTCCTTCTACTCATAAAAAAACATTACTGTACATGACATGTACATGACAACAAACATCATCAGGACTGATGTTACCTTAGATCAACATTGATGAGAGCCACATGTTTGGTCTGTGAGGGTTCTTCTGTCATGAACATCTGGCTGGAGATAAATTACTGTGCACACTTGCAAGAGTAAAGGCAGGTTATCATTTTATGAAAGGAACACTAAAACAACAAAAAAACAACAATCCAGGAATTACTTTAAATGCAACGGATAAAATACCTACTTTATATTGGTTATTCTACAACAACAGTCCAATTCTGCTTAAGACTAGAACTTTCTGACTTCATCTAACCATTATATAATTTATAATGTGTTTTTAAAAAAAACAGCAAATGTCAGAACTTGGTGGAATTATCATTAAAGTGATTCTTTAGTAAACAACATCACGTGGAAATCAGTTCTCTTGAGAGTCAGATCATATCTGCTCAAGCCAAAGCTAAGTGGCCCTTTAAAACTATGATTTCCTCTCTGGACTGTAGCTCCACTATACAGACATTCTTGAGCAGACTGGAGGGAGTTGTGCCCATATTAGGAACATGTTACCTGATATCTGGCACAAATCGTGCCTGGGAGAATAAAATGCCATCAGTCTTGGCTGTGCAGGGTGCGGCTTTCATACGCACACCATTCCACCTCTTTGTATTGGTGGATAAATATTTTTTGGTGGGTTAAAAGGTTATTGTTGGGATTTTTGTGCATTTAATCACTCATAACAAAAAAGTGACAGAAGGTTAATTTGTGATTTGTACGCTTGGTGAGTGTTTGATTAAATTGGGAGAATAATATGTAATTATCAGGTATTTCACGTGATGCCTGACATGAATTTATTTAAGAAATGCAGCATGAGAAGGATCATTGAGCTCTAACATCACACACTACAGAAGGTTTGACACACCCAGGGTCAAAACAGAAAGCTCTTCCCCAGAGTTTACCTACAACAAGGAATAATCCATGCACACTTATTATTATTCACAGGCCACGACTGGAAGACAAAAGACTCAAGCTGCAGAATTCCTGACCTTTTAAGCTTGTGACCTAAAATAACAGTGCTTATCTGTGAATCATTGCAACCGCTTCCAAATATCTATATATTCCAAAGTGCTGTTCAACCACAAAGTTTTTCTTTTTGGTTCGTTTCCATTGAACTTTTAGAGGCCTGAGGAGATAAAACTGTCAAGTGTTACATAAGAAAAACAAGAGAAAAGTCTGGGAAATAAACTTTTTTTTTTTCGTATACTGTGTACTTCTTGCTCATCATCTCACAAGATTTCATGACCCTTCAGTGAAGCCTGTACCCCTCATGTTAGAGACCACTGCACCCGAAATCTTTGAGGTTAACTCTGCTTTTGACCAGCTGTTCCCAGTCTCAAGTTGACTTTATCCCACTGGAATATTTGACAATCTTTAAAGGTCCAGTTCACTCCAAAATCAAAACTACATATTTTCCCTCTTACCCGTAGTGCTCTTTATTAATCTAAGTTGTTTTGTGTGAGTTGCAGAGTGTTGTGGATATCAGCTGTAGAGATGTCTGCCTTCTCTCCAACATAATGCAACTAGATGGCACTCAGCTTGTGGTGCTCAAAGCGCCAAAAAATTTATTTATAAAACTCAACAGCAATGTCTCTTCCCAGAAATCATGACCCAAATACTCAAGATAACCCACAGACCTTGCTATAAGCAGTTTCATGTGGGAACTATTTTCTTTCTACCGAACTAAACCCTCAGCTGTGTCACCATGCAGGAAGTATGCGTCTTCTGACAGTGTAAGGCATGAACACTAAAGGCATACTATGCAGGATTAGTTCTGTACGACATCTATTGCACGTCTGTCCGACCACGAAGAGGCATCCCTTCACAGTTGCTTCTCCTGAGGTTTCTACCATTTTATTTTTATGTGTTAAAGGTTTTTTGGGGGGAGTTTTTCCTTATCCGCTGTAAGGGTCCAAAGGACAGAGGGATGTTGTATGCTGTAAAGCCCTCTGAGGCAAATTGTGACATACAGTACAGGCCAAAAGTTTGGACACACCTTCTCATTCAATGCGTTTTCTTTATTTTCATGACTATTTACATTGTAGATTCTCACTGAAGGCATCAAAACTATGAATGAACACATGTGGAGTTATGTACTTAACAAAAAAAGGTGAAATAACTGAAAACATGTTTTATATTCTAGTTTCTTCAAAATAGCCACCCTTTGCTCTGATTACTGCTTTGCACACTCTTGGCATTCTCTCCATGAGCTTCAAGAGGTAGTCACCTGAAATGGTTTCCACTTCACAGGTGTGCCTTATCAGGGTTAATTAGTGGAATTTCTTGCTTTATCAATGGGGTTGGGACCATCAGTTGTGTTGTGCAGAAGTCAGGTTAATACACAGCCGACAGCCCTATTGGACAACTGTTAAAATTCATATTATGGCAAGAACCAATCAGCTAACTAAAGAAAAACGAGTGGCCATCATTACTTTAAGAAATGAAGGTCAGTCAGTCCGGAAAATTGCAAAAACTTAAAATGTGTCCCCAAGTGGAGTCGCAAAAACCATCAAGCGCTACAACGAAACTGGCACACGTGAGGACCGACCCAGGAAAGGAAGACCAAGAGTCACCTCTGCTTCTGAGGATAAGTTCATCCGAATCACCAGCCTCAGAAATCGCAAGTTAACAGCAGCTCAGATCAGAGACCAGATGAATGCCACACAGAGTTCTAGCAGCAGACCCATCTCTAGAACAACTGTTAAGAGGAGACTGCGCGAATCAGGCCTTCATGGTCAAATAGCTGCTAGGAAACCACTGCTAAGGAGAGGCAACAAGCAGAAGAGATTTGTTTGGGCCAAGAAACACAAGGAATGGACATTAGACCAGTGGAAATCTGTGCTTTGGTCTGATGAGTCCAAATTTGAGATCTTTGGTTCCAACCGCCGTGTCTTTGTGAGACGCAGA
The DNA here is from genome assembly GCF_011397635.1 of Epinephelus fuscoguttatus. Classification (NCBI taxonomy): domain Eukaryota; kingdom Metazoa; phylum Chordata; class Actinopteri; order Perciformes; family Serranidae; genus Epinephelus; species Epinephelus fuscoguttatus. Next base: position 18,296,068 of record NC_064760.1, on the reverse strand, counting down.
AAAGGTGAACGGATGGATTCCACATGCCTGGTTCCCACTGTGAAGCATGGAGGAGGAGGTGTGATGGTGTGGGGGTGTTTTGCTGGTGACACTGTTGGGGATTTATTCAAAACTGAAGGCACACTGAACCAGCATGGCTACCACAGCATCCTGCAGCGACATGCCATCCCATCCGGTTTGCGTTTAGTTGGACAATCATTTATTTTTCAACAGGACAATGACCCCAAACACACCTCCAGGCTGTGTAAGGGCTATTTGACCAAGAAGGAGAGTGATGGAGTGCTGCGGCAGATGACCTGGCCTCCACAGTCACCGGACCTGAACCCAATCGAGATGGCTTGGGGTGAGCTGGACCGCAGAGTGAAGGCAAAGGGGCCAACAAGTGCTAAACACCTCTGGGAACTCCTTCAAGACTGTTGGAAAACCATTTCAGGTGACTACCTCTTGAAGCTCATGGAGAGAATGCCAAGAGTGTGCAAAGCAGTAATCAGAGCAAAGGGTGGCTGTTTTGAAGAAACTAGAATATAAAACATGTTTTCAGTTATTTCACCTTTTTTTGTTAAGTACATAACTCCACATGTGTTCATTCATAGTTTTGATGCCTTCAGTGAGAATCTACAATGTAAATAGTCATGAAAATAAAGAAAACGCATTGAATGAGAAGGTGTGTCCAAACTTTTGGCCTGTACTGTATGATATTGGGCTTTTTAAATAAAATTGAATTTAATGAATTTGTTGCTTACTGGTTGTAAACACAACATTCAAACTTCTCCTCCTCAGCTCAACAACACTGACAGAGCAGAGGTGGTCAAGCATGCTAGAGTGAATGAAGAGGGAGCGGCATTAACGAGAACAAAGCAGCAAATTTGAGAAGCACTATTTCCTTAGCCTTCTTATGTTCTAAAACACAAATAAACACACTCACACCTCCACACAAAGCTGCAGGAAGGTGCTGCATTGTCAGATTTTGTGTAGAATTAAGCCAAAGTTGGGGCGTCTGTGGCTTAGTGGATAGAGCAGGCGCCCCATGCACGGAGGCACTGCCTCGCTGCAGCGGCCAACCTGCTGCCCCTTACTGCATGTCATCACCCCACTCTCTCTCCCCATTTCACGGTGAAAGCCCCAAACAATAATCTTACAAGGAAAAAAATACAAGGAAAAAAAAAAGGTTCAGGTGTCTGTTTGGCTTCTCTGCTTCTCTGCTCTGTGCTAGTGTGTAGCTCAGCCTTACACAGCTCGCATCCAGAGAGCAGAGGAGAGAGACAGAGACAGCGATGTAACCTCATTACTACATTTCTATAGAGTCCCAACCTCTGAATGTTATTGGCTGGGAGCTACACACCACTACCTAAAGTTTGACACCTCAAAACAAAATAGGAAGAAAATAAGACAATAAACGCACAAGGCAGATTCTCTGCAGATACTGACACCACCACACGCTGTGGGGTCATAAGTGATCACTGAGTGGGATTACTTTCGTTTGAGTCGATATATTGTGTTTAAGGTAAAAACCTGCATAGTAAACCTTTAATAGCTTCCTGGCTAGCTGTAATGAGTAGATGCACGCTTCCTTCTGCGTAGCAATACAGTTGTTGGGTGTAGTTTGGTAGAGAGAAAATAGTTATGTCATAAAACTGCTCACAACAAGGTCTGTGGATTATCTTGAGTAACCAGGTCATGATTTCTGGAAAGAAACATTACTGTTGAGCTTTTCAAATGTATTTTTTTAGCGGGGAAAGAGACGACTGGTTGCTCTGTGTATACAAACGTAGACCAAAATCTGTCAGGTGCTCGTGGGGAACAGGCTGAGTGCCATCCAGCTCCATTATACTGGAAAGAAGGCAGACACCTCTACGACCAGTATCTCTAACACCCATTAACTCACACCAAAACAATCTAGAATGATAAACAGCCCGACAGGTGAGAGGAAAAATGTGTATTTTTTGATTCAGGGGTGAACTGTCCCTTTAAAGCTTGTCGGCTTGGGCTACCTGTCACATTTCGAAGCAGCAAAGATTATAAACCACTACCTAGCATAATGTGAAAATCCGGGATTTATGCAACTCGAATGAAATCACTTCTGGCACTAATCTTCTTTCATATTTCTTGTGAGATGGGATGATCTCTGGAGCTCAGCAGCTGCATTCTTACACGACCCAAACGCCCAGTAAAAGAGGAAACGGGGTAAATGAGAACGCCATTAGAGCGAGGGCTTTAATCAAAAGCACAGGCTTCTGTTTATTGACCATTGCACGCACATGAACAGGTGAGAGTATATTTACACAGATGTAAACAGTCGGTACCTGCAACACAGAAGAAGAGGCGGAGAGAACATAATGTCTCCACGTCTCTCTCGTACACACGCACGCACACACACACACACACACACACACACACACACACACACATACGCACACACACAAGTATACACATCCATATACACTTGCAGGCATGGACACACGTACACACACTCACACACAGAGAGAATTTGCAGTATAAAGATAGAGTGGACTGTCTGGAAACACAAAGCACAGCAGGCCTCTTTGGTCAGCTACTTCAGACAGGATTTCCAACGATCAAAGCCTATCACAAGTCACCATTCAGAGAACAGAGAGAGAACACACGCTGGCAGAGCAGTAGGCAAACACCAAAACCTATATCAGCTTTTTGCAGATTTCACATTATTTAATGTGTCAGTTGAAGAAAAGTGGCACACAATTCTGCTTGTATATATTTTTCTTTTTTTTTTTTCTTTGTTCCTCCACCGTCAGCGGAAGATGAATGATTCATGCTCTGTCATGGCAGCAGCATTCAAACAAACACGCAAAGTACCTGAATGGTGAAGTGATGAGATGAAACAGCAGTATGAAAAGACTTCTAACCATCTCGGCTGCCACTGCGATGTGGAATTAACTCTTTACAAAGAAACATCAACGTAACTCTTACTGAACATTCATTCGAGATTCATTACACTGACATGAATCTGGTCTTTTTTTTTCACGTCCTTCCAAAAAACATAAAGGTAAATAATATAAAAGCAGCTGTTAGATAAAACATCAGAGCAAAACAATAAAACATTTGTAATGGAGGAGTGCAAATTATTCAGCTTTTTTTTTTTTTGTTACCTCATCTTTTCCCTTCCACAAAATAAAATGCAATAACAGCACAAATGAAAAGTAGAAAATGACAGAAAGAATTATAACCTGGAAAATGTGGTGTCAAGAGGCATGCCTGATTAAAAAAAAAAATATGCACACTTTGAATTAGAAGCTCCTGCACAGCAGAAGGTAACTGCAGGAAGGAAAAGCGATATCTGAAAGCCTGCTCTTCCTTCTACCTCTGTATCACCACAGAAACACACACACAAACAGGCCTTTAAAGGAACATTTCACCCAAAGAAATGCCATAAATCACTCGGTGATGCCGTGTTACTTTAAATTTGTGCGGAGAACTGTTTTTCTTGCATATCTCCACAGAAAATGGCAAACATACTGATTTATTGGGGACCATGTTTAACAACACAACAAAAACATCCACTTACAAACTCTAACACAGCTCCTGCAATATCATCAAAGTCTAATTTATCCAGTCATATGCTCAGTGGCTTTGAAGAGAGCACAGAGAAGTGTCAGTTCAGTTTTTAATAGTGAGGATTTAGTGAAAATGCATGTGATTGGGAAGTACTGAGCATAAGACTGGATAAATGAGACTTGGATTATACTGCACAAGTTGCATGAGAGTTTGTAAATGGATGTCTTGATATAGTTTCACTGTTCGACGTGATCCCCAGTCAATCAATAAATTTGTAAATTTTCTTCACAAATTCACGGTCACACAGCATGACTCACACAAAGGGTCTTTATGTGGGTGAAATATTCCTTTCTTCACGTCTCTCTTTTATAATCTATTTCTTTCACTCTCTTCTGTAACCCGATCATCGTCCTCTTGCATCCACTTAGCATGGACCCAATTTTTTTTTTTTTTCGAGCTCACCAAGAGGACGAACCACAAAATCCGTTGTGTTCAACTGAGTCACCATGTTCGGAGTGTTGCTTGGCTTCGGCCCACATCAACACAGTGTTGCCACGGTGACGCCCTATCAACACTTCCTGTTAGACCTGCATTAACAACTCGGCACAGAAGGAGCTCACGAAGCTCTTCCGTTCTTCTTGGGCACCCACACTGACACGAGTGAAATGTAACACTCATCGCCGGGTGCTCTTTTAATAGTATTCAATGACCTAATGAATCTTAATGCTGTTATATACAGAAATAATGCTCCTGTTTAACTGTCAGACTATCGACCCTCAAGGACACTATTGTGTACAGCCGAGAAAAACGTCCAGCATGTCAACAACTTTTGTTCTATTCTGGAAGTTCTCATAATGATGAACTGCCACAGTACCAGCGTAAATATCTCTTCGTATCATGGATGGATTGATTAGAATAATCATCATGCAGCTGCTCCCGTCTTGTTCACTGATTTTAATGACCTCTGTGTAAAATCCAGGGCTACAACAATCAGTCGATTGATCCTTTAGTCAATCCACAAAGAAATATTTTGATAACTGATTGTTTAAGTAATGTTTTTCTCACATTCACCGCGTCCAGCTCAAATCAAGTCTGTCTCAAGCGACTATCTTTGTGACACTTAAATATGTCAACTTAAGCTTGGGAAAATTGTGCATTTTACATTTTATAGATCATATAATTCATCAATTACACAAAAAATAGACAGCATAATAATTGATAATAAAATAACAACTGGTTGCAGCCCTGATGAAACCATATAGAGAAAATCAATTATCTGATTTGTCGAAATTATACTCACAAAATGTGTGCTTACCAATAATATGGTACTAAGTTCCTTTAGTGTCAAATTCATGTGTCTATATGCGTTTTTCAGGTTCATTCAATGAGAAAATTTTGTTCAAAGTCTCGTTGTTAATGCACGATTTGTAATAGAAAATGTTTGCACAAAGCTCTATGTGTATGACAAATGTGACTCAGCTTAAAGTCCTTAAGCTCTCTTGCAAAAATAATACAAAACACTTTAAGGTCGTCTGCATTTGGTTTTCACAAAATGTCAAAATGCAGGACAGAAATGGCACTAATCTTCCTCTGTCAAACTGGTTTGGATCTCGTTTTTGGAACGACAGCCCTTTCGTTCTGCTGTGAGCGACATCAGCTTCTAAAATAAGGTGTAAAGTCCCTCTCTATGTCACAGTCAAAGGTCATTGGGAAAGATCTGCAACTTTCACTGCCAGGTTACACTGCAACAGTGGCATCACATCGTTACACACTATTTACAGGCGAATAGCACAGACTGACAGCCCAAACACCCACTGAGTATATTGCTACCTTATGGACAGAGGTGTCTGTTTAGTTTTTTGTGTTTTTTTCTTTTTTACAAAGGAAAACTACAACTGCGTGACTGCCCATCCTGAAACTGGCTCTGCGTCCGAGAGCTGGTCCAGCATGGGTCGCCAGGTTTAAAACTACAATTCCCAGGCACTTGATTGTAACAAAATGTACAGTAAAGTTGTCCACTGGGTCAGCATGCCTCTGATGCGCAGAGAGAAGGCAGCAACATTCAAGGTCAGACCCAAACAACGAAAGCCCTCGACCTCCCGTACGAAGAAAACAACAAGCATCCTCAGCATGCATATCAAAGTTATAGTACTCTTGTGATATACTGTACATCGACAAATTAGCTAGTGGTTTGTACTTGCATTTACACACTAACACATGCTGCTAGACCTCTGTGCAATGCTACAGTAAGGTGACTGACACACAGCTTTAAGCCAAACTAAGAGAAACTGACTTTTGATTGAATACCGAAAAAAAAAACTTGCAAATAAATAAGACTATATTACAATTATGGCAGATGCCAGAGAGGTGTGGAAACGAGCAGAGCGAGAATGAGGTAGAGACAGTGATTTGCCACTAGAGGAAGTGAGAAAATAAAACTGTGAGGAGATGTGTTGGAAAAAAAGCAAGAGGAATGAAGTGGAGGAGTGAAGGAAGGAGTGTCAGGTACTGGTCTTTTGCTCGATGGCTCGGGTCAGTGTGAGTCGGACGGTATGTCTGGGTCTGCGCTGAGAGACTATCTTCACATCCGCAAGCGCTGCGGGGGTTCTGTAAAGGGCGGCTCAGAGTCATCCATGGGCAGCACCAGGCGCGTGCCCCTCATCACCAGCTCGTGATCTCCATATGTTAACTCTCTGTCCAAGTCATCAGAGGTGGCGCCTCCAGCAAAGGCTGGGCCGCCGCTCGTGTGGGAACCTGACGCGTCTGTGCTGACTGTGATGTCACCGTAGGTGAGGTTGATATCGCCATCTGTCAGGATGAGGTCGGAGTCGTCATCCTTCAGCTGGCACTCATTCTGGTGAGAGGGAAGAGGAATGATGTCAGATACTCGCATAGGGCAGAATAAAATGCAAGACGTGACTTTAAAGGAATACTTCATCATTTACTGGCGAACGAAGAATCCATAAATGGAGACAATTCTTAATAAAATCTGTAGGGGTCCGCATCAGTTTAAAATCTCTTGTACAACTTGTACAGTATAATCCAAGTCTCATTTATCCAACTGTATGCTCAGCCCTTCCTAAACAGACGGCCCTTTCCAACAGTGAACCGAACTAAAATGAAACTTACCTATGGTCTTTTTAAAGCCAGACTCCACTGACAAAAACAGTCATTTTACCTCACTGAACACAGGAGCTGCTGGTCTACCACTGCCTCCATTAAGGGTTAGTTTCTGATATTGTGTGACTTTGGTGTTTTAACAGGTTAGTTTGGATTCACCTTAGTCACTCAATAACACAAACAAACTAACTGATCGAGGCAGTGGTAGACCAGCAACTCCTGTGTTCAGTGAGGTAAAATCGCTGTTTTTTTCAATGGATTCTGGTTATGGAGAAAATACTGATAAGCGTCAGTGTCAGTTTAGTTTTAAATAGTGAGGTTTTAGTTCAAATAAATGGGTTTGAGAAATACTGAGCAAACAACTGGATAAATGAGACTTGGATTATACTGCACGAGTTGTGTGAGAGTTTGTAAACAGATGTTATGACATAGTCTTGCACGGATCCCTTTTACACAAATTCATCAAGAATCTTCTCAGTTTTTGGATTCTACCGGAGGCATGCAAGAAAAACAAAGTTTTCCTTACAAATTCAACATAGCACAGGGTGAGTAAGTGACATAAAATGATAAATTGGGGGTGAAGTATTCCTTTAGCAATCTATGACCACAGAATAAAACTAACTTTTTTTTTTTTTTTTAAAGATAACAGATTGAAATTATGGTTTCTTCATCTGCCCGGTGCATCAAAACCTTAAGTTTCACACTGAAACCTCTCTGCCTCATGATTCATCACAATAACTTTTTTTCTCATCCACTGACACAGAATGAAAACCTCACAAACACAGAAAGCCAAAAATAGCTTCTTGTATCATCCACCGGTGTCTGACCTCATAAGCCTGCGGGCTGGTGAGGAAGCGGGCGAGGGGGCCGCAGCAGGGAGGCAGCGTGGCTGTGAGAGGGGGGCCGCTGTGAGTCAGGATGGGCTTCAGGTAGCTGGAGAGGGGGCTCGAGTCAAGGACATATTACACAGAAAACAAGCACTATGGGTGGTAAGACACAACAAACAGGACCAGAGATTCTTGTAAAGTGTGATTAATGAATGCTAACTACATGTATTAAAATAGGGTGAAAGGGTAAAGTCATTAAAACTTAAGTTATTTATTTAAAATACATCAATGACCTTTATACTACACAGCTAATAAAAGAGATCATTTATCTTCAAGCCTGTACATGGTGCTCCCTCTGCTGTCTGATACTGGGAACTACAGGGGTTATCAATGAGGGGGCACATTTGAGCAATCTAGTGATCCTCGTCATCCTTTATCCAGCCTACAAATGTTCTGTAACTTTTGCACTGTATTAATTCAGTTCTTGTTCTCTTGTTGCAGTATTTTATGACCGATCTCTACTGTTAAATGTTATATTTTGTTGCATACTTTTATTTATTTTTCCTTAAGTATCTGTAGAAGAGTTGGTCATCTGTGTGTCTCCCTCTCAAAGTAGTTACAACACCATTTTTTAAAACAGGCAAATTAAAAATAAGTAGTTGTTTCCTGGTCTTTATGGCAGTGATAAAACTAGTCATGTGTTATCAAAGGATACTTGTGGTCAAAGTTGTACCAAATCCTGAAAAGCCAGGCACTTTCCTGTTTGGTGCTTCTTCTCTCCGAGCCTTCAGCGACACTCATCTGAGTGAACCACACAGAAAATGTGGTTTCAGTGTTTTCTTACTGTCATATACAGTCACAATAACTAGTTCACAGGAGTAACACTTACTGAGTTATCTTGATCTGAGTCCACGCCCACTCTGTTGGAGGAAAACAAACACATGTAAATCAGCTGCAGTCATAAACTATCAGAGCAGAGCAGTGTTGTGAAGCGTGTTTCCCCCGTTTAGCAAGTTCCTGGTCAGGTCAGGTTACTTTATCTCTACCTGAAGGGAGATGTGTTTTGCAGTAGACGAGGTTTTTAGATATTTTACCAGCAACACACAGAGACAGACATGACAAAAGTCCTCAAGACTCCAATACACAACACTACATGAGAATCAAGCCGGCTTGGAGCCCGACGCCTCCCCTCCCTACAATGGTCAGCAAGGATGCAGTTGTTTTATTCTTAAGATTATCTTGCCACATTTTCCTGTGGTGTGCGGTATGTTGAGTGTTTTAACATCCCCCCCATCTGCTACACATCTACATTTACAATACAATATCCTGTTTAGAAAGGGGAACCCCGAGGATCGCTGGCAGTCCCACAGGTCTTGGAGGTTTTGTATGCAATATCAGACAGGATTCAACTCAGAATTTACCATAACTGTAACATTTGAAGATATATAGTTCATCCCGGTGGTCCGACCTATCTGACAGTCTTACTTGTTTCATGTACTGTGTTGCTCTGCTAGCAATAAACCAAATGTACCAACACGGAAGCTAAGCAATGCAACATTACTGCTGTGGAAGGGGACAGCAAAACATACCAAAAATGAAAATTCAGCCATTATCTACTCACCCATATGCCGATGGAGGCTCAGGTGAAGTTTTAGAGTCCTCACAACACTTGCAGAGATCCAAGGGGAGAGGGGGTAGCAACATAACTCCACCTAATGGAGGCTTATGGCGCCTCAGATTCAAACGTCCAAAAACACATAATTGAAACCACAAAATATCTCCATACTGCTCATCCGTAGAGTTCAAATGACGTTTTTCTAAACAACTTTTTCTGTCGGGGCTTCAGGACACTTGGATCACTACGGACAAGCAGTATGGAGATATTTTGTGGTTTCAATTATGTATTTTTGGACATTTGAATCTGGGGCGCCGTAAGCCTCCATTAGGTGGAGTTGTGTTGCTACCCCCTCTCCCCTTGAAGTGTGAGGACTCTAAAACTTCACCTGAGCCTCCATCGGCATGAGGGTGAGTAGATAACAGCTGAATTTTCATTTTTGGGTGCACTATCCCTTTAAAATTCTCAAAACATAACATACACATAAAAGTGATATTGATTTTTTTGGGTGGGCCTTTTTAAGGTGGCTAAAATTCAACCAATTGAGGCAGCATGTTTGCTCAGCACCAGTTCATTATTGGTACATGATATGGGGATTTTCTACCCAGTGACTGGGTCTGAATCTGTTAATGTGTGGTGTGCTGTTCCGTTGCTCTCCACATACTACAGAAACAAAACTGAAATTAATCATTATATGTCATTATGTGTGGGTTCTCGCACATTTTCAACATGTTAAGATTTGAGACATCTTTTATCATGGGCCAGTCTTACAACACAATCCTGAGCAGCAGGGTGGCAGCAGTGGACGTACTGTCAAAAGCCTCAAGCATTCACCAGAGCAGAGACAAAGGTTATATTACATGATTCTTGGAGTTTTAATCTGACGAACCAGTTGAACATGTGGGCAATAAAGTCTGGACAAAAAGAAGCATTAGGAGAGTAAATTTCTCTGACATTATCTTAAATACCCTGATGTGTCAAACAGGCTTTCAGGAAGTGCACTCAACTCTGAAGCCAATTTTACACACTGGCCAAATTGTGTAGCTACAGTTTCTAGGTCTGTCACGATTCTGCTCAAAAAGACTTTTTCCCACAGGCCTTCATTGGGAAAGAGACATCTGTGAATTAGAGATACATACAAAGTCTAGAAGAGCCGCAGGATTAAATTATTTTATCCCTGTTCAAGTTAGCAGAGCTCTAAACCGGAAGTAGCCAGCTCGGCCTGTGGAAGGCTCTGGTGCTCTTTCTCTATGGATCAAATGATGTGGAAGATCCAGGTGGTTTTACACCCCAGAAGTTGAATTTTTTTGGCTTCATGCGCCACTGATCACCTTTCATACGAATGAATAGGGACCCATTGTCAATGCTGTATCCAGTTCTATTAAAACATTCATGGTGCTAAACCCCTCCAGATTTCAATAAATGCTGACTTCAAATCAAGTTTGACGCAGGAATGGGTTTGACAGGTGTAGGTGAGGGGTACCGTATGCGCTGGCAGGAGAGCATCTGGGTGGTGCCTCCTCCACAAATCCAAACAGTGAAGAAGACCACAAGCAGAGTGGTGCTAAACATCATCTGACGGGCGTATGTCGCCGTGTCCCTGATTGACAGGGCGAAAGTCATCGCACCTCGCAGTCCTAAGAGCACAGACACAGAGAATGTCTCACACAAACAAGTATGCAAGATCCTATATGAGACAAATCAGGTGATCTCTGTTTACAACCCTGTGTTAGTTAACTTTTAATCTGCTCACAGTAGTTACAAAATACAAAATAAATGTCTTCTTCCATCTGACCTGCAAACATCATCATGTGCTGGAAGTTGGATCTGATCTTGTTGCGTCGGCCCAGATTAAGAAGAAATGAGAGAGGGTAGATGTTCGCAGCTCTTCCCAGGAACACTGCCACCTGGGTGGGAACAAGGTTAAGGAGAGGACAACAAAACAGAGAGCCTGTGAAGTCCCCCCACTCTGTGCCGAACTGATTTACTGCCCCTTTAAATCAATTACCATTTGCTTCTTTGTGCTTATATTAGTTATAATACGTTCTTCTTCTACGATGACAGTAAAAATAACCACTGTTGTGATCAAGCAGAGGGTCATATGAGGCTTTGTGTGCACCAGTCCCCTTATGCAAAAGATACAAAAGCTCCGACGATGAACATGGGATTGAAGACGTGGCTCTGGAAGGTAAACAGGGTCAGACCCATGTAGGAGAAGATAAAGTTCTCTGCCAGGAAATTTAGCAGCTCAAACAGCTGCAACACAAAAACACACCAACAATTGACTCAGATAACAGCAATCAAGTTACACTCACCAAGAAACACGGTTAAACAAAATTAACAACTAAATGCACTTGGCTTGCCCGGCCTTGACTGCAATCAAACTTCCAAAATTAAAATTTCAGTATGAATGAATGAAACAATGTTATTTGTTTCATTATACTGGAAAGGAAAACATGTTTTTAGTTTTGGATTCTCTTTTCATTAAAATGACCTTGTTGTCTCTTTTATTTAAATGTTGATGTTTGGTCCTGTTACATTGTTAGAAGTGAAGAGGGGTACAGAGGGAAATCAATGCAGCAGGTGAATTACAGATTTGCCGCATCAATTGTTTGACCAGTGAATGTAGCTAAGCCATATCAAACAGTACATACACCAACATCCTGTGCTCTGCCAACACTCCCAGTACTATTGTACTGGTTTTAACTGGTCACTGATAAACTCCATCTTTGCCCTTTTTTCTACAATAAAGGCGCAAACATTAGACAACAATACAGGATGAGCAGTGGTGAGGTTGTAGTCCAGGTCTGACCTGTTTGGTCCTGTCCTGGGACTCGGGGGACAGGTTGTTGAAGGTGTAGTGGGCCTGAGTGATTCCACAGAAGAGCACCGCGACCACACCTGTGACACACCAGGAGGGATGGAGATACAGAAACAAAACAGTTAGGAAATCAATTAAAACTGATTATTAACACTAACATAACGTTAAATCATTTTGTGTTTGTTTCAAGAGATTTTGAATGTTCGTGTCGCTGCAGCACAGTCTCTCTGAGTTTTTCTTATACATTAGCAACAGATTCAATAGCAGTATAATAGGGATGGGTATGTTATGTAAATTTAACATTAAAGTACTTGCTTTAAATTATTACTGATTACTCAAAAAAAATCTGATGTAAGAATAGCGTCTGAAATTAACCCAAAATGAAGCAAAGATGCAGGCAGAGGTTAGGGTTAGTTTACCTTTCTGCGATGAAAGTTCAACGTTATATATATCTTACACTGCACAATTTTTTATCATCTTGTTGAAATACTTCCAAACATCACTCATATGCCTGGTCATGATTCTGCCAGTAACTGTAGATCAAGTGATGTCTGACTAAAAACACCAAACGTTACCTGCGAAGATCAGTCATTTTGACTGTATGGATCTGTGCAGATATTCATACACACCTATCAGCCAAAACATTAAAACCACTGACAGGTGAAGCGAATAACATTGATCATTTAATTACAATGCAATGTTCTGCTGGGAAACCTTTGGTCCTGGCATTCATGTGGATGCCCCTTCATGAACTCCAACCATCTAAATGTTATAGACCAAGTACCCCCAGTCATTGCAACAGTACCCCTGATGACAGTAGCCCACCAGCAAGGCAATGCACCGTGCCCAACTGCAGAAACTGCTCAGGAATGGCCCAAGGAACATGATAAAGAGCTTTAGGCATCGATTTAGCTTTCAAATTCCCCAGATCCCAATCTGATCAAGCATCTGTGGGACAAGCCGGAACCCCAGAGGTCCTTTGTCCAGGCCTCAACAGGTCAGTGCCAAGTCCGATCGACAGTGGAACCTCTGACCTGTCAAGGGCTGGACAAAGGACCTCTGGGGGTGTCCTGTGTCGTCTGGCACGAAAGTGTTGTCAACAGATCATTTGAGTCCTGTGGGTTGTGAGGTAAGGTACCAGCAGGCCCAATGGATGTTCAATCGAATTGTGATCTGGGGAAATTTAAAGGTCAGGTTGATGTCTTGAGCTTAGTCACATCTGCTGAGCCATTCCTGAGCTCTTTTTGTGGTCTGGCATGGTGCATTGTCTTGCCTGGGGGGCGCACTTCCAACAGGGAGTGGCGTTGTCATGAAGGGGGGTATTGGTCTGTAATGGTGTTTGGGTGTGTGGAGCGTGTCATCCCAAAAATGTAACCCGTAAATATAGAGCAGTTTCATTTTATGTTTATTTCTATTATATATATATGTTTTTCCCCAACAAAGCAACAAAAGGTAATTAATCTATACATTGAATGAATACTGACCTCCAAATCGAGTACTGTTTGAATGTGTGTGTGTGTGTGTGTGTGTGTGTGTGTGTGTGTTACCTGTGAAGCCACAGGCCTCAGCCAGCAGGAATGTGCTCCACGACATGAGGAAGAACAGAGCAGTCTCCAACAGCTGAAAATCTCTCAGCTTAGTGAACTTAGTCACGTACGGACGAGAAGTCAAGGAGTGTAACAAAAACACTCAGACTCTACCAAATGAATTTATAACGTGAAAAAAAAGTGAATCTGAAAAAATCTGACATTTTGTGGAGATATTTTCACTTGTTTGCAAAGCAAAGTTATTTTGTTTCAAGGGCAGCTTCTGAAAACGGTCCTTATTTCAAAATGCTGTCACTCGTTCCAAGTGGATTCCTCAAACAAGGGGAATATATCATACACAAGTCCCATTTCTATCTAACTTTTTCACCATTGTTTTTAGAGACAAGGTCGTACCATTCTGTGTTAATTCAATTTCCCTTTTGTGGTATTCTTTACAAAACCTAACTTATAAAAGACCTAGATATTACTAACATCTCAATAACTAGTTCAGATTTCATTTAACATTTAACAGTGCTTATACTTTGTAAACATGCTCCAGTGGATGGATTTCATATCTTATTACATGTCATATCTATTAATAATAATATCTAGTAATATCTATTTCTCATAAATAAATAAATGACAGAAAGGATATGAGAGCAGTGACGACTCCTGTGGCCACTCCCAGAGCGAAGGAGCCGCTGAAAACTCCGAGGAAAATTCCAAAAGACTTCAGCATGGCCATGACCTCAAAGGTGTGACTGTTGTCCCCTTGTGGCTGGTACGCTACTATAGACCTGATGTAACACAAGTGCACAGAGAGCGTAAATCATGTCAAACATTAAGATAAATAACTGCAGACTAAAGCCTTATAGAGATAAAATTATTAACCTAATTTAAAACCTGCATACAGGAAATTTGTGTGATACTAACAGTCCACTTATCTGCAAATATTTTTGTCAATAACTGCACATTCCACCACCATATTAGGTCTCCTCATGCACAGCACTTTGAGATAACATTTGAGGTTTGCTTCTGTTGATAAAGAGCAGGCTTTCACGGCAAAAACGAGAGAAGTAGAGTAATGTAGAGGTCAGGAAGAAAAGAATCTTAAACTCTGTTTGAATAGTTCAGTGTTAATATTCAACTAATAACAATGTGGCTTGTTTAAAAGTTGCTACTGCTGTGTGAAAATAAGTACAGATGTGCAGGTAAGTTTCCACTGAGGTCAAGATTTCTCACAAGGGGCGCCCATGAATCGAAGGAATCGCCCATGAAGGTGTGGAACAATAGGTAATAAAAACTACAAGCTGTTATGGTGTTATTGCCCTTATCATTACAACCAACAATGACAAGAAGAGAGGGAACTTGTTTTCACTCAACAGTGGAGCTGTTAAATACACATCTTTTAAAGGCAGAAAACCACATTTGCCAGAAAAAGAAAAACAGATAACAGAGCTACTTCCTTCCTCTGAGAGAATTTAGACCAAATAAAGCTGCTCTGTCTCCCAGAGATTACATTTGTACGTTACTAAACTATTTTCATAATTACAATGTAATCGCTGCCTGGATAATGTTCAGAGATGTTTCTTAGAGGTAATGAAACACTATATTTATGTGCCGTGCTGGATTTACAGGGAGGTGGCGGACACACAAAGTGCAGTGTCAGTGAACATTTTGCTGATATGTTCAGTGTCAGCTTTTTTGTGACTTGCCAGGTATATTAATTAGAAACTTTTCCTCGCTATGGTCATAGAAAACAGAATTTGCTCTGCATTATTTTTCCCTGAAATACCTATTTGCTTCAAATTAATATAATATAAATATACTCATAAACATAATTTCTGGGAGAAAGGGTTGAATAAGGAGACAAGTCTGCTGTGATAATCGTGTGGACAAAAAGTTTAAATGTGATGAGAATGTTTTCATAGTGCCAAAGGTAACAACAACAACAAATATGTGTCACAGTTACCATGGCAGTCACTTTATACATTAACTTTGTGTCACGTTGTAATTGAGTATCAACACTGAACTATCCCAATAAAGTCGTACTTAATAGAACAGACCATACTTCCTCTCATCAAACGTGGGTCAAATAGCTTTTGAAAGTAATTGAGTTTTTAACTGGAGTCTGGAATGAGAGGGATTTTATCGCAGAAGCATTATATAAAATTCTGCAGGATAGTTGTCGGTCAGAAAAAGCAATTTTTCAAATATTTTGCTGAGGCAGTTTTGCGATAAAAATGTACTGAAAGTGAAATATTCACCCTCTCCATTCACAGCCTCCACACTCGGAAAACAAATCACCGGGCATTTTGTCTATAAGCATCCCTGGCGTCCTGCCTTCCCCTTGGCTTTTGTATACAGTGTCTCCAGGAAATAATAGGAATTTGTTCGTTGCTGACTCACAACTTCAACAACAAAAAAAGGAAACAAAAAGAGCTATAATAAATGAATAAATAATGAAATGTTCTGCATCTCTGGTTGAATAAGCCACAGTTGGACAAAACAAATGGCCGGTGATTTGTCATGTTTGTCCCACAGCACCGCAAAGGCACACAATGGCATGCTCTACTTAGTGCACCCGTTCAATGGGCCTGTCGGAGTGTCTCCGCAGGGACCGGCCCCTCCACTGTGCTTGCTATTATAATTTACAATTCTGTGAAAATAATAACAGTCCCATGTAGAGGAGGAGAAGAAACTGAGTGTTAGCTTAGGGACCACCCCGTGGTTAGCATGCCGTTAATGAGAAGCTGATATTAGGTTAGGTAAAAGGTCACTGACAGATCGAAACAAAAGCATGACTTGCACTTTTGCCATTTCTCTCAGAAAGCCAGAAACTTAGCAGCTCTGTGTACATTCAAGACAAGATGGACGCAGACTACAGTCTGAGTGACTTACGAGGACAGAACCACGGCCACTGCGTCGTTGAGCACACTCTCTCCAAACAGCAAAGCGTACAGATCCACGTCGACCTGGAGCTCGTTGAAGATAGCCAGGACCGTCACTGTGAACAGAGAGGAACACACTTAATACCTCTGATACCCATCCATGTTAGAACTGAACCAAATGATGATACACATCACTGAGCAACATTGAAGCAGGTGTCAGGAGCTTTGTTTCAATTTTATACCTTATAATAATACTTTAAAACTATATGTAAATGATTAACATGTAGTTAAACTTTACATTTTACAACACTTTTACTTCACTAATTTGTAAAAATAAGAATTAATACAGGCTTTACAAATTAGAAGAAACTGCAATTTTAGAATTTAAAATCACAATAAATTAGAAGCAAAAAATGTTTTTCCATGTATATATTGCATTTTTCCAGCTTCACCCTGGTTTTTCACTTTTTACCAGCTGTGGATCAAACAGTCATCTCAGACTGACTTCATTATGTGAGAAAAACAGAACAAAACTACAGAAGAACGTAATTTTACAGTCTAAAAACTAATGTTATATTTAAATTACTGGAGATAGAGCATGCACGAGGTCATCAAGAACAGCTGATGCAAGAAGAAAACATCTGTAAAGTTCTAGTGGGTTTTAATTTTCAACTATAGTTTGGTGACCAGATTTACTTGAAGCAGATCTGTGTGTGTGTGTGTGTGTGTGTGTGTATAACTATGAAGGTACAGAAGTTGGAATGGTGTTTGTAGTTTATTAAATTAGAGAGAGAAGGAATGGAGAGTATGGAAATAAGATAAGATAATAACATAAAAATAATTTTAAAAATCTGTATAAATTCTTTAAAAGTGGTAGCAGTATCTATTATAGTGGAGCTTGACGAGTCTTTTTTAAACACTGTCAGAGGAGATACACTCTGAAATCTTGAGCTCCAGGGTTTAATAGGCTTACAATTTTTGAAAAAGTTTTGTAAAATTTTACTCCTCACTTTACACATTTATGTTATTGCTCCACTTTATTGTTTATGTGTTAAGTTTCTTAATTGATGTGATGTCCTGAACTGTTCCAACCTACCATCCTATATTACCATAAATAAAAGTAACTGTCTTTTAAAAAGGTGTCTGTGTGAAAATTTCTACCTATGACAACTATTTAAAAGACTCTAGTTTTGGAATAAATAAAAAAATTTATATTCATATTGCTTTGAGGTGTAGGGGCGGCTGTGGCTTGGAGGTAGCAGAGGTAGAGCAGGTTGTCTGCTAATCAGAAGATCAGTGGTTCGAGACCCAGCTCCTCCAGTCTATTTCAAAGTATCCTTGGGCAAGATACTGAACCCTAAATTACTCCCGATGGCTGTTCCATCGGTGTGAGCGTGAGTGAATGGCTACTGAGTAGCAGGGGACCTTGTATGGTAGCCTGGGCCACCAGTGTGTGAATGTGTGTGAATGGGTGAATGTGACATGTAGTGTAAAAGTGCTTTGAGTGGTCGGAACTTTAGAAAAGTGCTATACAAGTGCAGTCTATTTACATTTACCATTTGAGGTGTAGGGCAGATATCAATATCACACTATCATATAAGACTATTAGTACAAATTTGAACTAAATCCGAGCAAGATATTTTTTGGGCTTTTAGCCTTTAATGGATAGGACAGACAAGTGTGAAGGGGGGAGAGAGAGGGGGTGTGACATGCAGCAAAGGGCCACAGGCTGGAGTCGAAGCCGGGCCGCTGCGGCAACAGCCTTATACATGGGGCGCCTGCTCTACCACTAAGCCACCAAAACCCCCCAGAGTGGTTTTATGTTGTACTTTTTCTCCTGTGTGGTGAATCATTACATTGATCTATTTCAACATCACTTTTTGCTGTATAAAATATCGTTGTTTCCACCATCCATTTCATGATGACACATCAAAATGAATAAAAAACATGGCTGTGTTTTGTTCTGCCTCATGTAGGGGCATATAAAAAACTAAAGCCCTTTTGTGGATTTGTGTCTGTGCTGCGCCCTGAAGCTACACCAAATAATTAAGTGTTTGAAACAGACAGGATGGTTATTCATAAAGATGCTTTTTTTTTTTAAATTACTTTTTCCAGTATGAGTAAAGTTTGACTTTACAACACAGTAACTCTCAGTAGTATTGATAAATCTTTAGTTTTATGATGAGCTGTTAGCGGCTGTGTCCTGTTTGTGAGAATGTGAACTACAAGCTTTAAGCGATTCAGGAGATAAAAGTGAATCCAGCTTTTAATGAGTGTAGCTTGTAAGCAAGAGAAAATGTGAAGACAGAGAATAAGCATACGTACCGGGGTCTGTGGCGGAGACAATGGCCCCAAAGAACAGACAATCCGTGAAGAAGAAGTCTCCACCCAGCTGTCCCACCTGCTTCATTAGCATCACACAGCCGTACATCAGCAACCTGACGGAGGAACAGCAGGTGGTTTCGCACAACATCACAAACAACTCTGATTTTAGTGGCACTTCAGCACCACAGTAATTGACACATATGAATGCTGCCCTGGCATGCAGTGTCTTTTGTGCTACTATTGTGGCGACAACACAGAGTTGCACCTGTGAAACTATAACAGTGGATGGCTCTCTCTGCAAATTAAAATTCTTACCCAATAACAAAACAGGAAATAACTGTCCCCAGGAAGGCATACGCCAGGATGGAGCCCATGTTGCGGAAAAAGTGTCTCTGAAAGAGAAATTAATACATCAGTGTTCATCTACATATGTTGATCTTAACATTATATATTGAAATTCAGCTATTATTTTATTAGGAGTCAGTTATTTTTATGCATAAGTACAGAGAGTGCCTGAAATATTACTGTACCCTTTTCAAACTGTAGCCAGCGTGGAAGATGATAGGTGGTAGGAGAATGTTGAAGAACACTTCAGGGTCAAAGGTCACCTGAGTCACACACACACACACAAACACAGAAACAGTGTCATATGACAGGTCTGAATCACCAGATAAAAAAGAGACAAAAAATTTGTATTCATTGACGCTTCTAGGCTGTTGCATTTTTAGAGAACTTAAAAAAGTTAATGAATCATAAATGACACATCTGGGACAGCGAGAAGTAGCTTCAAGGACAATCGACAAAAAGTTGTTATAATAGTAAAAGGGCGTGATGGGAAAAGAGGACAGCTTCTACACACAGGAGGACCAAACATCACAGCTAATGCTTACTTTAATTACGTTTCTGATTTTAATATCATTTGGTTGTTTTGTCTATGAGTGTCAAATCTGTTGTTACGTCTTGTGGACCCCAGGAAGAGTGGCCGGTGTTATGCATCAGCTAATGGGGATACTAATTAAATCAAATCACAGCTAATGCCAGTTATTCAGTTATAAATCTAGATCAGTGCAACATTAAAAGATATCTGTGTGTGATTATGTTGTGTGACAATTTAACAGGAGACATCTGATGCTGAACAAACCTCCATCAATGACAAACAACACTGCAGCAGCCTCTGTGGCACCTTGTTTACATGTTTTGTTTTGGGCTTGATTTTATAAGGAATATAGGAGGTAATATCAGTGCTATTTAGCAGACAAATTTAAAGTCCTAATCACCAGCAGGGATGAAAATAGGCCGGTAAGGTTTGGCTTTCTGTACCACTAACAGATTCAGTGCCAGTACACGGTACCAGGAAGAGGGGACAGCAGCGGTCTGCCAAAACGCACAGACAACAACCTGTCAAGCCCAGGTCGTCACAGACACTTTAAAATGCCCCATCATTAACAACTTTAAGACCCTCTCAGTGAATTTATTTCTAAAAAGTCACTAGCAACAAATGAAGTGTCTTACTCAGACCATCAGGGAAAAAGTTGTATTTCATTCAGAGCATGCTGCTCAGACTGATCACAGTGACAGCTCATCTGCCGGCAGTGCAGGGTCTCTCCTTTCCTCTCTATTTCCTCTTACGTACACTGTGTCAAGCAGGCAGGAGGAGGCTGCTCGCCACAGGAGAGGGAGTTATATAAACTGCACACACAACTTTACATGCTTGTAAATATTAGAGAGTCGACTATTATCTATCTAAAATTTTCTCTGATTCTTCTTCACTATTATGTAAAGATTTTTTTTTGCATATTAGACCTGTTGCACCTGCTTACTTTTGAGAAGTAAAACATGTTGGATAAAGTGGGATATACTGCAAGTGTATTTATTTGTGAAAAAAAAAGAAGGAAGTTCTGTCCAGTAATCTAGAGCAATTTTTGTTTTTATAGTTTGAGTGAGAGTGAGAGAAGGTTTTGTAACCCGATGCAATTTTCTTCTAAGTTAGCAGTTTGAAACCTGGAGCGACATCACTTTTCTTGTGCTGCCTTTAGGACACCTTTCGAAAGTATTTAAACCTTTGAACCTTTCAGCAAATTCTTGGTGCGATGTCTTTCAAAAATATGGGCAACTTGGTAAGGAATGTCCCACAAATTGCAAACAAAAAAAATGTATACATTTTGAAAATAATCTTAAAAAACAGGGGAAAAAGAAAAAAGCTAGGGAAAATATGTTTATATGTATCATTATTATTATATTTTAAAATTATGTGACATAATTATTCGAATTTTTAAGCACTCTTTCATGTCATTTCCTTGTTTGTTTGTTTTTAACTTTATTTTTTTTTTTTTATCATTTTTTAGTAATTTTCTTGTTTTTAATTTTCTTATTTACTAATTTCTTGCTAATTTTTTGGGTCATTTTTTCTTTCATTGTTCATCGCCTTCTCCTGTTTTTAAAAGAAATCAAGTCAATTTGCTCAGGTATCAAAGGATTAAAACAAACTGTTATGATTCTAATGCTTTGTCAACATTCACAAATTATTAAGTGGCAATTACACCATTTAAATAAATAGTTTGCTATCAAGTGTTTCTCATTTCATTCTACATCATACAGGCAATAAAAAAACTGAATGTGCTTGTGTTCGGAGGTGCATAAAGCTGGGGGTGGAAGGAGAACAACATGAAGCGATGAAGGTTGGTGTAGTAGTACCCATAAGACTACTTTCACTCCTCGTCATCAGAAATGCAAACCAGCATAACGACAGCGTAATTATGGAAGCAAAAAGTCCAAGTGACCCTCGGGCAAAGAGCATCTGTCCACTGTCTTTCTTCATTTTTTTTTCTGTGACAGTTTTATATGTACGTCTCTCAGAAAGCAGCCTCCTGCTGATTTTACCAGAAGTAATAAAACTTTTACAACACTTAAAACCCTTTTTGAAAAAATTCTTTACCAGACTTCTATAAAATTAAGATATATTTAATGTGGAGAATTTATGGTGCATTAAGACAAAATTGTCACTTTACCTTTATATACTTCTACTAACTGTCTACAACTGTGTGCACCTCTGTATACATATTTATCACTTCTCATTATGCAGATACTTTTACTTTATTCCCGTTGACATTCTGTTTATAGTCGGTTTATTCATTTGCAACACTGTCATTACAAATTTATCATGTAGTTCATATTATATTTGTTTAAATTTAAGCCCTGTACTTCAACTTGCAGTATATAATTCAGATTTTGCTTTTACTTGCATGATTTTCTTTTTTTATACAGATATTTATTAAGCACTGTTAGAAAGATCTGGCTGAGGCCTAGCTGAGATTTTAATCCCCAACAACTGCTTTATTTACTGTAACTGTTGTGCACATAATACAATAAGGAGTTTAGGATTAATGTGACAGTGATTTTGTGGATTAATTTTGTCTACAAAATGTAAGATGTGAAAAATGTAGATTATAATTTTCTAGGTAGGTGGAGCCCAAGGCAACATCTTTAAATTACATGTTTTGTCCAACCAGTAGGCCAAAAATGAAAAAATGCCACTAACATTTCAGTTCACTGACGAATCAATTAATCAGCTGATTGATTCAGCTCTATATTATACAGTTGCAACATGACCAGTTGCAAAAAAAAACAAAACAAAGATAAAACCCTGTATACAGATGTATAGAAACTTCATAATACAGTCATGAAATGTAATTAGTGGCAAAATACAAGTTCTTGTGGTCAGTCATTGAATTTCAAACAATCAAACATGATTGACGTTCTGTACCTTTCGCAGCATCTCATTATCCTGCACATCGTTCACCTCGTTGGCACTGATCTCTCCTTTCAGTGTGTACTCGTAGAATTTGCCACTGACGTTGACCAGCAGCGTGGCAGGACTGGCATTAACGTGGCAGCTCATCGTGACGTTGCTAATGTCCCGAGGAACATGGATGCCATATCGCAAGACCACTCCAACGAGTACACCTGGGGGGAGAAAAGAGTCAAGATAAATAGGATACAGAGGGGAGAGTTGATTAATGTGAGCTGTCTATAACTGCAACAAGGAGGCAAAAATCAATATATTCAAGTGTCAGTGGAGGAGTGAATGTGGAATGGTCATGATTCTGTTCCATCAAATGTTTCAGCAGGAAAGGACATGGAGAAAAAGTTAAATTCTTAGCCTCACAAAGCCAGATTAATCACATGAGCTCAGCTTTTTCTATGAAATTAAAGTCTGAAAATTGATCAGATATGAGCCAGACAAATCAGGAATATCTTGTGCTTAGACGTGTTGTGCTGTTGTGTTTGACGACTCTATAAAGAGACCTGTAGTCAGGAGAAAGTTGAGTCAAACTATGCTGGGAATTTCATGATGTCACCAAACACTTCAGCCTTATCGAAATAATTATGTGTTTAAGCTGACGCCCCAGCAGGTGAAACAAAACTAACCGGAGAGCGAAGGAAATGTAAATCAAGCTCACTTTGTACATGCCAACTCTTTTTGGGAACAGTCTGACTTTTTCATATCAGACATTTTGACTGATCAAGCAGGAAAAGCAAACAATGTTAAAATGATGGCTCTGTGCCATTTAAATACTTTGATAAGGCCAGGCTAGTGAACCAGCATGGCGACACCTGGACCCTGAAACTGACACATTCAACTGCATGATTATTATCTGAAGTAGGGCTTGGCATGTTTTAGCAATATTGTCTTAGATTTGACTATCGTAATGTCTTGAGTGTTGTCTTTTCCTGGTTTTAAAGGGAGCAACACAATAAAGTGATGCAACTTGAGAACTTGCCAGACTGTTCTAGCTGTTCTATTATTTGCCGTTACCTTCTTAGTCATTATATCCACATTACAGGTGATTATTTATCAAAAATCTCATTGTGTTAATATTTTGTGAAAGCACCAATAGTCAGCCTCACAATGTATTCTGATATTTGATTTTCCACATATCACCTAGCCCTGACTGTTATCAACTAACTTTTCTGACTATAATATGTCCAGATGTCTGCTGTGGAAAAGTCCCATCGGGCTACACAATCAAAAATACCTTTGTGGGTGGACTTTAGTCTGTCGCTGTAGATACAAAATGTAACATGAATCTACTACAGTTAAAAACTACAGCACAAGGCAGAAATCTTTGTGTAGTCATGGACTCAGACCTGAATTTTAACAGACATATTTCGACAATTGTAAAGTCAGCCTACTCTCACTAATATCAAGGATAAAAGGATTTATGTCTCAGCAGGATTTGGAGAAACTTGTCCATAAATTTATCTCCAGTAGACTTGACTGTAACAGTGTCTTTCCAGGTCTCCCTAAAAAATTGATCAGACAGCCGCAGCTGACTCAGAACTGCTGATCAAGTCCTAACTTCAATAACACCAAGAAGGTGGACCTCATCCCTGAGGTCTTTACGCTGGCTTCCTGTTTGTCAAAGAATAGATTTCAAAATACTACAGCTGATTTAGGTTTAGGCTCAAAACATATTTCTTATCTTCTGCTACATTATGAACCATCCAGACCTCTCAGGTCATCTCCAGGGTTGGAAATGACTTTTTCTGTCCACCTACCACTGTGGCTGGTGGAATCCAAAATCTACCAGTCACTCAATAGATTACCATTGTTTTTCATGGGCTGGTGAGTAAAGCAAATCTAGCAGCCACATGCATATTTTACCAGCATTTGGCTGGTGGCTGGTGCTAATTTCATGGTCGGAGTCAAAACTAAACATGGAGAAGTAGCGTTCAGTTTTTAAGCACCTCATGTCTGGAAAAAAAACTCCCAGGAAACTGCTGGCCTGCTGCAACTCTCAGTTCTTTAAAATCAAAGATTAGGGTTTTCTGTTTGCTGCTGCCTTTTATTAAATCAAATAATTACTAATTTATAACACTGTGCTGCAACTTTTATTCTTGTATTTTACACCTGTCTCACTCTATTTTAGCTTTTTATGTTCTCTGTTCTCCTGGCTCTATAATGACTGTTTATTTAAACATGCTTTGTATGTAAAGCACTTTAAATTGCCCTGTGGCTGAAATGTTCTGCATGAACAAACTTCCCTTGCCTCACTTCACCTCACCTCACTGCATAAGCAAGTTCTCACCCATTCATAAACTCACAGAGGTTAGCTCAGGACAAATTTGAGATCACTCCAGGAAATGCCACCAGAGATTGATGATAGCCCAGTGAGAGGTGTTTGTCCTGTCAGGTGTAGGGAAAGGTTTATGTTGGTGTCTGAGTGAAGGAGGGAACAGTCAGTCACATGCTGTGCAGGTTGCTCGTCATGTCGGCTATTTCAAGCACATCTATCCGTTGCGTCACCAAACCACAGAGTAGAGAAGTGAAATTTTGGCTTGTCTGTTTCATGCTGCAGGGGGAAAACACCTGGCTGCTTTGGTGCAGTTTTAAGGTGTTTTTACCTCCGTGACTAAGCTTGTTATCTGACTGTATCTACCTGCAGCAGCCTGCTGTCTAAATGTACTAAAACATTACTAACTTATTGCTAGTGTTGGAAGAGTGAAACCGGATATTGACATGTAATCGCTTTAACTGTAATCACGAGAAGAAAATGATAGTAATGAAAGTGATGACGTCTCTCAGTCACGCTGGAGCATCTCACCATAAATCATCGCCAGTCCAGTTTCGTGCAGGAACCTGAACCGCCTGTGTTTGAACAACCAGATGGTCAGGATGGTGAGGGTGAGGAGCATGATGAAGATGAGCAGGTCCGCGCTGTCCTGCCTGTGGCTCTCCTCAGCCTTTTTCTCCGTAACGATGTTCTCCATGGCACTGTCCTCCTCCTCCGGAGTTAGAGATGCTCGACACACACAGATGCTGACAGACAGGCTCACTAGCATGAGCAGCCACAGCGTCCTCGTTGCCCTCCAGGCACTGTTGACAGTCACTTTAAACACCATGTCGGCTGCTCGGCGGTCAAATGCTGCAACGTCGTCGTGTACAAAAGCAAACTTTGTGCTAATATGATTCACGAACTGGGGGGAGTAGAGAGGAAAAAGACGACAGCAACAGAGGAGTCAACTTCGGCCCGGAAGTGAAAACTAATATTTCGAGAAAGTGATGTTTCATTTCAGTGTAAAATCACCACAGCAGAATGTTGCTAGTTTAAATCAATACTAACACAAAATTATCAGCGTAACGTGTTGTGTGTAATTGTTATGACGTGTGATTGATTAAAAATGTAGACCTGGATGTTTTTCACGGACCACTACCTCAGCTAATGATGCTAGCTCCAACTAAGGACTCTTATTGTGAAATCTCAAACTGTCATCATTCTGAAAAGGAAGCGAGACAAATAGCTGATAATTGGTCTATTTCTGTTACAATGACTAACTTTGCTCTTGTGTAAGAACAAAATTTAATGATTAAAAAAAACTAATTGTGTAGGACATGATAACGATTTCTATTTGGCCCGGGGCGTCTGTAATAACGGCTTTGCGTCACTAACAATACATATAACATAACTCTGTAAAAACAGCTGACTAAAATTGTAATATTTCGCTAAATGGGTGGCATTTGAGTAACATATATTCATTTATTTATCTATTCATTTATTAATTTAATTATTTTTCCCGAAACTTGTCTGTATATCAAGTCTCGCGATACAGAACAGAAGACGAGAATTAATGTAACGTTCCGAACTATCGGAAATTATTGTTTTCCCATGTTAAATTTCATAAAGTCAGTGTATTGTTTAAACGACTGTACTTACATGTGGCAAAGCTTGTAATTAGTTATGTAGAAGAGCTTCAGACAGCTCCACAGTGTCAGACAGCATAATGTCCCGTAACAACATCACAAACAAGCTAAAATCAACGAGAAAAGCAAGTGACACGACTACTATATGCTAAGAATTTCTTTAGCAGGGTTGATGTTATACTGGAAGGCACGAATGATATCTGAGAAAGAGAGATAAGCTGTCATTTCATCTAGGGTGCTGGAAAGTGTGCTGAAAACATGTCTATTGCTGTAAGACATAGAAACATTAGAAATTTCCGAGGAGTCCTTGAATGCAGCAAGAGCCTATCACTATTGTATTTTCGTGTCGGTCATGTCTGCATCAGCTTGGTTTTGCTAAGCTGCGCTGCCTTTTTACTCAAAATCCACGTATCTGGGTGTTATTTTTTTTTATCATTTAGGCACATTTATGCAGCTGTACCGTCCATATTACAAAGAAGAAGATGACATCTAAACTGAAAGGTACGTTAAAAGCTGGTGCTATTAATTTAGCCTAACAAAGCTAACGATAGCTAGCTTTATCTTTTGTAAACATGCTGCCACTGTTGATGTAACTTCGGTGAAATGAATTAATTATAACGAGAAAAACAGGTCAGAATTGCGGGAATTTGGTTGCTGCGAAATGTCAACGATAGTATGTACATTTCAAAGTTTGTAGCGGTTTTAAGAGTGTTGTCTGTAGCATCATACACAGGTTGTTACAACCATGCTACATTAGCCTAACGGTACACGAACTGTGACTAATAACGCTGTACCCTAAGATCTATAATTAGTTAGCTGTATTTGCGTTTGCTGTGTCATAAACTTGATTTTAATGCACATAAGAGGTGTAATTTTGGGTAAAGTTACTCAGCTAGTCGTAGTTTACGTTACAATTATTTACACTCCCATCGGCTAAACACAGAGGCCATTCATACCAAGATGTGTCAAACTACAGTCTTTTATTGAACTAATAATTAAATTAATACTTTTGACCAATGTCATGATAGTGCTGGCTGTTTTACATAAAGTGATAATGGCTGAAAAAAGGTTTTGATTTGACTACTTTATTGTTTATCAACATTAAAATATGATAAACCAAAAAAGATATATTACATTCTCCAACAGTGCAGTGGTCTGAATGTATACCAAGAAGTTGTAAGGTATGTATACCTAATGCACTACCTAAAAATATACCCAATGAAAGCTGAACAGAACAACTTCTTCACTACTAGGATACTAGTAGCTAAGAAGTAAAACAAGTAAAAATGTGTAATAGCCTTTTTTGTAGAAGAAATAATTTAAGAATAAAAATATGATGACCATTAAAAGTTAGTAGAGGACTTAAGGTGAATTTTCTCCTAAAAGCTTTTATTTAGGGTTTTATTTAAGGTGTCTAGCATTGGTAAGGGATGATTTAAGAGGTCTAGTTTGGGTGAAGGACCTTAAAAGCTCAGATATATGAGTTGAAATTGATCAGTAGACCAGACTATTTAAACAGTAATATACTGTATTATGTATGTTAGTTCAAAATAAGCAAAAAAAACAGTGCCCCCATTAATACTGAAACCAGATAGATTTAACTGTATAGCTGCACACGTCAAACATCAGTGTGTGTTTGTAGTGCATTGTTTATATTGCATTCATAAATACATACCAAGCAACAAAGAAGCTGTTTTATCCCGTTGTTCATGCTGTTGTGTTTTGTTTCTAGCTGGGAAGGTCGGCTCAAAGAACAAGGAGGATGCTCCTTATGAGCTGGAGAGTCAGTTTATCCTGAGGCTTCCTACGGTGAGACTGTTGCACAACTGAAACACATTATGTATATAAAATTCAATGTGACTGTAAAATAACATGGATTCATCTTTTTTTCTTTTACAGGAGTATGCCTCGACAGTAAGAAGGATTGCCCAGTCAAGCAGTATGAACATGAAAGACAGACTCACCATAGAGTTGCACCGTAAGCTGGTTTAGTATTCTGAGTACTGGCTTTTATGTTTGACATGTGTGACATCATAGTTCAAATACAAATTTAATTTGTCTTACAAATCACTGTCATATCAAAGTTGTCAGGTTATCAATGTGAAATGTAGTCTGGAACTTGTGAAATGTAAATATTTCTACGAGGAAAGATTTTCAGTCTTTAGTTTGTTATTAGGGAGTCACTGATATCTCTTTGTATGAGCACTGCTGACTTAATTCACAAACAGTAGAATCAGTCTCACATTCTGCAGCTGTAAATATTAGGTCAGCTGGAATTTACTTTTAAGTTTTGGTGCAATACTTACTACCATTTTCAGTCTGACAACTTAGTTCAAATTTCACAGTCTTTACCACTAAATAGTCGTAAGCTATACATGTCTGAATACTAGGGCTGCATAATAAATTGGTTTTTTTTAAATTGCCATTGCAATGTTAACTTGCATGATAAACACATCACAAAAGACTACAATATTGCACATTGACTTTTTGACTTAGTTGAAAGAGAGTAAAGCTGAAAGAAAACTTTACTTTAAAATGAAACTATCATTCTTTTTTTATCGGTGCCTTTTGTGTGCAGTTCATGATCCTTTCCTTTTTTTTAATTCAACAAGCAATTTGTTGTATTTTAGCAGTATACTGTGCAGATAAGCAGAACTGAGTGCACATTAATGACTGTTTATTAATCCCAACAAATATCATTATCGCAATATTCAACAAAGTTATCACATCACATTTTCCTCATTATCGTGCAGCCCTATTTTGCACCTGCATTTATACATTCTGTTTTTTTATGTCAGTGGTTACCCTTGTCTTACACACAACATCTCATTATAATCAGTTATGTTGTCCCTCTTCTTTGTAGCTGATGGTCGTCATGGCATAGTGAGAGTAGACCGTGTCCCTTTGGCCTGCAAACTGGTGGATCTGCCCTGTATGATCGAGTCCCTAAAGACGGTGGACAAGAAGACATTTTACAAGACTGCTGATGTCTGCCAGGTAAACCACTGCAGTGGCATTAAATCAAGGATGTCATCTTTATTGGATACATTTCTTGTTCAAGTTTAGGATGATGATTGGGAATAAAAAGCCTGGTAGAGCAGCACTGTGGCATTATAAGTTAAAGATGTGAAATTCATTGGATACAAGTGTTGTGTTCAACATTTAAAACATTTTTGTTGTTAAGTTTAGGACACCAAGTGAGAATAAAAAGCACTTTTTTATAAAAGAAATTAACGTTTAAAACTAAGGTTTCAACGCAGATTTTCTTGTTTGTTATAATACCGTAATACAAGAGCATTAATCAGCAGAGCAAAGAGTAATTTACCATTTGTTTTTTGCATCCATGGGTTAGATGCTGGTATGTACACTAGATGGAGACCTTTACCCTCCTTTAGAGGAGCCAACTGGAACGGACCCTAAGAGCAAGAAGAAGGACAAAGACAAGGACAAGAAATTTGTCTGGAACCATGGCAGTGAGTAGACACAACAGCTTTTTGAGCTGTCAGCGCTGAAAACTTGGCACATCAGCAATTCAGGAGGCATAATTTGCCCCTCCACGGCTGATTGAGTCATCTTGACTTAACTAATCCTGTTGTTTTGGTCTTCAGTCACCTGCCCTCTGAAGAACACACGCAAGAGGAGATTTCGGAAAACGGCAAAAAAGAAGGTTTTGACATTTTCATTTCCCCTTCAGCGCTCCCCTCCCCTTTCCCATCCATCTCTTTAGCATCCTGCCTGATGATCCATCTCTTTCCTAGGCTCTCTTCCAACAAGACATTTACATTTCATAAAACAGGGACTGTGGTGAAAGTGAAAACTAAGATTTACATATAAATAAAGCCTTTCCGTCTAAGTTTGCCCGAAAGGCATGCGAAAAAGCAATTTCACTATTGCTTTGATCAAAGTGAAAGCGAGTGTGGTTGAGCACTACACTTCTACTTTGTCTTCTGAATAAATCTTCCTGAAGGTGCACAGCCGAGCCATATTGATTTGGCCCTTCTGTTTTTAATCGCTAATGTGCTTCCTGGCATACGGCCAGCTGCTGTCTTTGTGTATGTGTGTGTGTGTTTGAGGAAGAGAGAGACAGAGGTAGAGAACGAGAGAGATGCTGCTACCGCTACATGCAACCCAATCTCTCTCTCTCTCTCTCTCTCTCTCTCTCTCTCTCTCTCGCAGTACATTGAATCCCCTGATGTGGAAAAAGAAGTGAAGAGACTGCTGAGCACCGACGCCGAGGCTGTCAGTGTCCGTATCCTTTTGACATCTGCACATATTCTGCACGTCCATTTTGCAAAGCCAAAAAAGATAACCTATCACCAGTGTAACCAAGCAAAACAACACCAGTGTTTATGTCATGTAACAGCAAGAAACAGCTGGTAATGTAGAATCAGATCATCCCCTGACTCCAAGCCATGGTTTAAGCTTTTAAAGGAACAGTTTGTAAGATTTAGGGGATTTAGTGCCATCTAGTGGTAAGGATTGCAGATTGCAACCAGCTGAAACTTCTCCTGACTAGAATTCCTTCGGTGTTCATGGTTCAAGAGGTTTTTATCGTGAGCCACATTTTTCGCAGCAGTCACTTCCTCTACAAAACAAAAGGACCAGGTGATCAAAACTAGTAATAACACTAATTAAAGCAGTTTCACATCACAGATCACCGTAAAAACACGATGGTGGAACAGGGCGGATTCAGTGGAGAAGGACCCGCTCCCTCTGTAGGTTTAGGGTGCTTTTACACCTGCCCAGTTTGGTTTGGTTCAATCCAGCTCAAGTTCGTTTGCCCCCTAAGTGTGGTTCATTTGGGCAGGTGTGAACACAGCAATCACACTCAGGTGTGCACCAAAACAACCGGACGGAGACCTTCTTGAAGAGGTGGTCTCGATCCGGTTACAAATCAACTCTGGTGCGGTTCGTTTTTGGTGATAACGTATTCCGATCTGGATCCGAACCAACTGCAGTCACGCATTGTTTGGGTTAAACATGAGCATGTTACAGTCCTGGAGGATTATTAATGTGCACCTCCTCCTGTACTGCCTTAACATGTACATTCAGCACATCCAATGCATCAAAACATTGTTTTCTAGTCGGAGCCGCGCCTCGTTTTCAAACTGTATGGTTTGACTAAAATGAACAATGACAGCAATATAGTCCACGATGAGCAGCGCTAAAATCAACCTGCGTAGTTGTCCCTCCATTGTGACATTAGAAAGTGTCACATTTGTCTTGCAAGTGTACTCTTCTTCAACGTTTTGTTTACTTCCTAGATTTTTCCCCACATGGAAATTCTGATCAATCAAGAGCAGCTTTCTCACACAAGGCATTTGATCTGGTCCGCTTGTAACTGCTGCCGAGAGAACACGAACCAACTCTAGGCAATTAGACAACTTTGTAACAAAATTAGTCCCTGATTGAGACCAAAGCAAGACAACTCTAGGTCTGAGAGTACCCTTAAACAGCTCATTCTGAGGTAATGAAAACACAGCAATCCATATTTCCAGGTAATTATACACTAAAGAATACATCCTTATTACATTATATTTCATATCTGCAAGTATATCCCTTTAAATCCTACAGCTCAAGATCGTTGATACTGTTTTGTCCTTTTAGTACAAATATAACCTTGCTCCCATCTACATCCAGAATAGGTTGATCTAAGGCCAAAGCGGGTGTCCTGACTCCTGCTGGCTCACCTGACTTGACTCTGTCTAATGCCTTTGTGAGAGAGATGCACTTTGCAAGGAGGCCATTAGCGCTCTAATGAAACTCTAAACTTGCCTGACAGAATAAGAGCACAGCAGGGCCGCTTTGAGTGCCTGCTTGCTGTGTGTTAATTGAGATGGACTGTTCATTATCATTGCTTAGTTGCTCACAGTGAAGCCAGATTCTAATGATAGTTTTAGTGTTTGCATGCAGCAGCAGATGTACACATGACACACTAATGAATGTGAAAGTTGAGGCAGTTCCTTTGGAGTATCATCCGGTTTTTACCCTTCAAGTCTACTTCAAAGGAGAGTTTTGAAGGAACATGAGTCTTTGAATGTAGGACTTCTGAAAGTGGAAGAGAATCTACAGAGAAGGTATGTTGACCTTAACACATGATGTTCAGGGTGGGAAATTATAGCAGAAGATGAGTCCAAGGAGGCGGATCAGCACGGCTCTCTGGGCAACCTGGACTCCTCGCCTGGCACCTCGGGACACAAGATGGGTCATGGGTCCTCTGGTAAGAGAAACATGGTTTTCATTAGTAAATCATGGAGAGTAAGATAAAGTGGTCTCAGAGTGCAAAGCCCGATCGATATTGTATTGTTGAGGCTGATATTAGTATTAAATGGTGATGTTAGATTGTCACATATTAGTTTTTAAACATTATCATGTAATATAAACAAAGATTTTTGATAAGTATCGCTTAAATTTGAACAAGATATGCACTAAGTGGGACATTTTAACTTGCCACCAACAAAGAAAGAAAGTATCTTAAGGGAATACTTCACTCCCCAAATGACATTTTGTATATCAATTACTCACCCCGTGTTACATCGAATAGGTAAAGAAAACTTTGTGTTCCTTGAATGCCTCCAGTGAACGAAGAATCCAAAAACTGCGAAAATTCTTGATGATTTCAAGTCACAGGCGACTGTGTTTAACAACAGCAAAACTATATCAGAACATCAGTTTACAAACTGTCACACAACTCGTTCAGTATAATCCAGGTCACATGTATCCAGTCACTCAGTACAAGCAGCCCTTTTTGACAAGGAACTGAACTAAAAGTTAAATTTAATCTATGCTCTCTCCAAAGCCAGAGTCAAAAACCGTAATTTTACCTCGCTAAACACTGGAGCTGCTGGGCTATCACTGCCTCAATCAGTAGATAGCTTGTGTTATTATGAGACTTTGGTGAATCTCTCTTTAAAACACAAAAGTCACACAATAACACAAACCAATTAACTTATCAAAGCAGCAGTACACCAGAGTCTGGCTTCAAAGAGAGCATAGATACGTTTCACTTTCAGTTTAGTTTTCCGTTTGAAAGGGCTGTCTGTCTGTTTGGGAAGTACCGAGCATATGAGTGGATAAATGACACTTGGATTAACCTGCATGAGTTGTGTGAGAGTTTGTAAACATTTGTTTTGATACACTTTTGCTGTTAAACATACTTGCTGATGATTCAATTCATCAAGCATTTTCTCTGTTTATGGATTCTTTGTTCACCATAATAATAATAATAATAATAATAATAAATCGGTTTTATATAGCGCTTTTCTAGATATTCAAAGACGCTTTACAAAAGAATGAATTCAACAAAACACCTGGGGTCTCATTTATAAACACTGCACATGCACAAATTGAGGCCTGAAAGAGGTGTACACCACCTCCCACAGAAAAGCTGCGATCAATAAAATCAGACTTGATGGGAGAAATTCTGACCCATGCTTATGAACATTTTGGAGACAGGAAATTGACAATGCAGATGGTGAGGTGGAAGCCTGATTGTAGAAATTGTCGATACTTTTTGGTGCTCACCATTTTTAGCTTTTATCTATACAGTTTTAGTATGGAGCCTACGCATTGTTTTATAAATGAGAGCCCAAGTGAGTGATTGATTTACAAATGGTCATTTGGAGGGTGAAGTATTCCTTTAAAAGTATCTTAAGCATTTTTTGTGCTGCAATTTTTGTTCCTTACTGTCTGACATAAACACAGGTAGATATATCTGCAGTAAGCTAATATTGACCAGTTTATTTCTCCAGCTAAAAAGCCGTGTCAGCTTTGATGTAAATCTACAATATATTTGTGAGCGGTGAATAAACTAGGCCTGATTTTTTGGGGGGTTATAAAAGGTGCAGCTGTTTTAAAATGGCACAGCCTGCTTGTGTGATTGACCTGACTGTTGTACAACGATTTCTTTGATACTCTCCTCACCTCACCAGTGGAGGTTTCCTACTTCATTTTCAACATGCACACCGCCCTTGTCACTCTTGATAGCCTCTGCCCCAGTGGTTTGAAATGGAAATAGAGCGCACCCAAGCATTAGTTACTCTTTGGCCTTAAGATTATTTTTGCCTCTGGAAAACCTTCTTAGCTCCTCCGTGCATAGTAAGTGCTTACACTTATGGGTACTTCAATGACAGTTGTGCCTGAGTCGCATGACTAATATATCTTTTTAAAAATGTAGTGGCACAGTGTTGTAACAAAGACATAACAAGATCAGAACTATTTGAAAAGCACTGATTTACGTCCTGCTATGTGACTAAAGCACCATGTGTCAAAGCACAGTAGTTGTGTGCCTGTCTGCTCACATGCTGGGTGTTTGGAGTCCACATTAATCTCACCTGGTTTATACCATGCGGGACAATAGCTCTAACTTCTGCTTCTCACTAGACTGTTGTCTCTGTGACCTAAATCAAACCCCAGCAAGTGTTCTCGCTGTTCCCATCTTTGTGTCCACGTTAATAACACTAATGTGCATTCTGCATGGCCAGTCCAGCGTGACGAACTGAGGGAAATCTTCAACGACATCAGCAGCTCCAGCGAGGATGAGGAGGATGAAGGGGACCGGCACGAGGACGAGGACCTGAATATCATGGACACGGAGGATGATCTGGTCCGACAGCTCCAGGAGAAGCTCAACGAGTCTGATTCTGCACAGACTGAAAGTGATAGGAACAACCAGATAGGTGAGATGATATCAGCGTTTCTACACAGAGCTGGAAAACTATAAAATGTGTTTGAATATTAACAGGTTTGGGTCAATGTTGGTGGTTGCATGACAAATTTATTATGTTCCTGACATAGAGAGATAAAACAATTAATTATTTAAGTCCTTTATCATGAAAAAGTTTTTACTTGTTCAAGCTTATTGTCTACCTTTTATCATTTTAAATGAGCTGTATATGACATTCAGAGCAAGTCTATGATTCTGAGCTGGGATTTTCTACATATGGCTCTCAGGTAGCTGAGCCAGCAGCTAACGGTGCTAACAGTGCAAACAGTGCTGACAGATCTAACAGTGTTAACCTTGGGTTAACCGGAGGGATGGTGTTGGGCTTTTGCCACGACACAGTCGGTGTTATAACCGTCCGTAACTGCTGTGTGTATGTAGTGCAGAGTGGCAGTGATCAACTCGCCAGAGGGATACACACACAGGGACTTACATGCACAGCAACTCACAGCCACAACAAGAAACAGAGAAGCTGGAGTAGCAACACACACACAGAGCGAACGTGACTTAATTCTTTGATCAGGACACTATTACTTCACTATAACTTTACTAACAATTAGTTGTTTGCTGCTGTGATTTTAAGTGCTATATCATAGGCAGCTGGACTTGCCTGAGTTTCATGAAGACCTGAAGAAGCCTCTTGGATGAGAAACATCTTCAAGAAACCCAAGCAAGTTGCCTGTGATAAAGCACTTAAAGGGATAGTGCACCCAAAAATGAAAATTCAGCCATTATCTACTCACCCATATGCCGACGGAGGCCCTGGTGAAGTTTTAGAGTGCTCACATCCCTTGCTGAGATCGGCGGGTGGAGCGGATAGCACACCTAATGACAGATGGCGCCCCAGACTAACGTCCAAGAACACAAAATTGAATCCACATAGTACCTCCATACTGCTCATCCCTAGTGATCCAAGTGTGCTGCAGCTGCGACATAAAAAGTTGTTTCGAAAAACATCATATGAACTCTGTTTTTAGCCTAACTGTAGCCTGTAGCTCTGACTGCTTTTTGGGTGCACTATCCCTTTAAGAGGATGACTGAGAATCTTCTCAGTTGCTGTTGTATTAATGCTTTTAATGTCGTGTACAGCACCTTTAAATTTAGACTATTTAGACTGTTGACTGTTGACTGTTGGACAAAACAAGCAACATCTCCTTGGGCTCTAACAGCAACAATATAGCACATTGGATCAACATTTTTTACTATTTTTAATTACTAATTGAAAAAATGAATCAACAGATTAATCATCAGTGAAAAAACATGTCAGCTGCAGCCCTGCTGACATGTTACATTACTTGTCGTTGTCAGAAATACAGTTTGCATATCACTTACAAACTGTTAACAGTTCAAAAACTCAGGTCTGAAAAAGGTGGTGGAATATTGTAACTGAAAAACAAGTTGAAACTCTTGGATATGTAACCTTTGAATGTATGACCACATGGACGTATGTGTGTGTTTATGTACATCTGTTATAAAGGTGAGAATGTGTAAGTTATTCAGAAAAAGTGTGTGCATGTAGGTGGAGGAAGTAAGTGCAGCTTTAGAATTACGCAATCTCTCCTGCTGTGCTTGCAACTTGCATCACACCTCGGTGTGAATGCTGATTCTTTCTGCCAACTTATATTCTGTCATTTTTCAGTCAAAGAGGTCACAGCCGAGAACGTGGCATGCTGTTCTCAGAATGCATTCGTAGACGTGAGACATCAAATTAAATCAAACCCCTTTTGATACTTGTCAAAGCAGAGGTCATAAATAACCTTAGCCAGGTGTCTGTGGTTGATCAGAGCTGAGTTTTCTAGGCCAGACATCACGCACACACTCATGAGTAGCCCTACTTTGACTTAAATACACGTGCACACAGAGATGCACACACAGACAGCTCTCCTCCTCGATTTAACAGTCTGACAGGTGTTGTGGCCCAGCGTGAACCTCAGACAGCTGTCCAGCCTGACAGCTCAATGCCTCCTTATCTACATACATGGAGCTGTCAGTCAACACCACTACCGGTCAGCTCCACTGCTGCAGTCAAGCAGAGCTGTGTGTGTGTGTGTGTGTGTGTGTGTGTGTGTGTGTGTGTGTGTGTGTGTGTGTGTGTGTGTGTGTGTGTGTGTGTGTGTGTGTGTTTCTGGCAGCCTTGCGAAGTTGTAATAAATGGGACTTCAGGGACGCCTCCCTGCTTGGCTTTGCATATTAGATGGGCTTTATCAGAGCACTGAGAGTCAGTTTGGGGGGAAGTAGAGGATGAGCACAATTAGTTTGGAAGTTAGTTGATGGTGATGGTGATGGAGCCACAGGTTGTTGTTGTGAGGCACAATCACTTTGGCTGGATTTAATGAGAACCCTCTGTGGAGCCTGGAGCAGACTGATTTAGTTGTGTCTTTTAGTGCTCCGGCCTGCTGGCTCACGTCCTGTTAAATGGATTTGTTGTTCCCATTAACTGCAATTTGTCAACTGAAATGGAGGCATCCTTGTGGTTCAACAAGCTAAGGTGCATATCTTACCCTCACGGCTTTGTGAGTGTAGCGTTGCTCTCAAATCATCACATCATCACTCCGGCTTTTTCTATCTACTCCTCACAATAGAGCATAAATGACATGCTGTCTGATAGGGATGTGTCGATTAAACATTGCCACCCTCACTAGTTGGCACCACAAATATGAGTCGGTTAAACTTATTAAGATAACTAGAGGAAAACAAGTTTGGATCGACATGCGTGACTAATCACCAGCTCTGAGCATCAACAACTTTCTCTCTCGCACACACACATGTGCGCTCTCAGACTCACACACAGTCACGCCGGCTGCTGGATGTCGTTGAGTGCTCAGGATGTTTTTAGTTGGGTCCACTGGAAATCCTGATACCCCCTTTCCACTAACTTAAAACAGGCTCCATTCACGTTCCTGCACCTAATTTCAAACCTCTCAAAGCATTTCGACCGAAAATAAATTAGCTTGGAATCTAAAAGGTTTGTCCCCAGCTCGAATCAAACCTTGACCTGATGTGCAAACCGTGACGACATCAGTGGGCGTGGCATATTCCACAGGTTGGAAAGAGAGGATGGCGAGGGCAAGAATAAAGATTAGAAAACAGAGCGTGCAGTGGTCTCATTAATAGTTGCTTGTTGTTTGGATAAAAATCAATATCTGTAATAACAGAACAAAAGCTCACAGGTAATCAATGCGACCTGCCGTCTTGCTACTACTGTTTACCTCTGTTTTACATGATGCAGTGTTCTCCGTTAATGGCGCCTTCTTGATGACAATGGTTCCACTTAAAACCGGTAGAAACATGGGCTGGTTTATGTGATGGCACCAAAGTTCCAAGAATCCTGAACAGAACCGATTGAAGGGAGTTTGGTAGAGAAGTGGTATGAGAAGCCTGGACGTATGTGTGTGTGTGTGTGTGTGTGTGTGTGTGTGTGTGTGTGTGTGTGTGTGTGGTGTCAATTTGCGTGCATGAGAGAGTTACCTCTTGAGTGAGTGAGTGTGTGTGTGTGTGTGTGTGTTTTTGGATGGAGATGAGGTGGAATGTTAAATACTCAAGTGTTATTTGTTCATTCTTTATTTGTGAGATGTTGTCATGTTTGCAAAGAATTGCTGGAAAATGTCATTAACGATTTCAAGTGGCTCTTATAATATGCGCAGTGTATGATTCTGACTGTGTTTAACTTTATAGATTAAATTGTGCTAAATTTTGACGGTTTTATGAATGTTTTCTTACTTTTAGACTAGTCGACAGGTCTAAGTTTAAACTTTTGTTTAAACAACAGGGAAATAAGTAATTAGAAACATCCTTACTGTCAGTGTTATTTGTGACAGTGGTTAATGTGTGAACCTCCTGCTGTTTCCCTGCAGTAATGGAGTATCAGGTGCAGATCAACGGCATCAAGGCCAAGCTCCAGGAAACCCGCGCACGGAAGAAACAGCAGGAGGAGCTCATCATGAAAGTGGAAAACCAGGCGCTCAAAGTAAGTAGCAAACACACACACACACACACAGTTTTCTCACTAATTCAGAAACTAGGTCTTCATGTACAGAAACATAAACAAGAACATGCAGATGAGCTTGGAGGCAGAAGTCTTCATGCAGCATAAGTTCTCTCAACAGTGATGTGAGACAACATAAAAACAGCTGATTACACAGTGTTGGAGGCCATTTTTCATATTTTTAAAGCCTTAAATATTACATTTTCCCGTCAGCTTGTCACTATAGACGCATTTCTATGCAGAAAAAGTGGCATAAAAATTCATTGTTCTGCCAGGCGCTCTTTAGTGGAGACTTTTCAATGAGTGAAACATGAGCAGACATGGCCCTTTTTACATTGCCATTTAGAGCTCTCATTGCCCGGTGTTTTGGGAGCGTCAAAGCCCCATCTCCAGTCGTTATTATCACAGTCGCAGGGAAAAGGTCAGCTGTCTCTGACTGGCATTCCAAGTGGCCTTTCTGTCAGAGAGGAGATGGCAACACGAGCAGCCCAGGCAGACACGCATTTAAAGCCATCACAGTTTAATGAGGCTCAGCATGTCGGCGCGAACAAATCTTGTTTGTCTCTTCTCTTCTCACAGAACCGCTTCCAAGCTTTGTTGGATGAGATTATTCAGCAGGAGGAGCGCGAGATGGAGCAGGTGAGAACCTTTCCATAAAAGCCGTGGATCAGTGCCTCGCTGTGAGCTCTCCACAGCTTTCAGCACTTTGCATGAATTTATCTTGTATAAATGTCAAATAGTGTGTTAGCAGATGGCATTGTGCTCGCTGTCCTTTTTAGACCCAACAGTTTTCATGCCTGATAGCAGGATTCAAATTCAATCAAGTGAAATTTAATTTGTCAGCAGTGACCAGCGGAGTCCCCTCTGTAGCTATGGCATAGCGGCCACCCACTGTCTTGGGTCGTTGTTTGTATTGACAAATGAAGGCAGCAAATTAATGTGAAAAGACATGTTAATCATCATCCACTTACCCTCCAATTACACCCCGGGGCTGTCGGGCATCAATCACCACTTCTATTTTCTGCTCCAACAGCTGGCCTCCCTGCAGGAGCAGCTGGACTCACTGATCGAGAAGTGACCACCAGGGGGCAGCCTCATGTCATCTTCAGCCACACATACACACACGTGAGGAAGAGGAGGAGAAGCCTTCATCCAGGAAGGAGGGAGTCTTTATTAGCTGACTTGCTGTGTCATTCCTTTCAGTTTGTCTTGCCATACATTATTCACACAGCATACTGATTTATGTATTAAAAGACAGTTTTTATTAGGTTGACAGAATTTGTTTGTTACTGTATGATTTAAATGTTTGGCTTCAACTGTGAATATTTTTACTTGTCATCGTGAAGCTAAATGTTCTCTCAGACGAAACACCTTCTTTGTATTTCATTCTTTTCATGAAGAATAAATCACAGTGATACGAGTATCAAAGAACTGGAAACTGTTTTTTTTGCATCAGGGCACAGATTGTACATGTGGGCAGTTTGATTATGGTCTTTAACATCCTTTTTAATGTCGTTATGTGAATGAAATTTCCTTACAAATTGTTATAAACAATGAAACTAAAATTTGTCTTTTTTTCCCATTAAAGGGATTTTTAGGGGAGTTTTTCCTTGTCTGCTGCGAGGGTCCAAGGATAAAGGGATGTCGTATGCTGTGATTTGTGATATTAAGCTCTTTAAAAAAGATTGAATTGAATTTAAAGTAATACATCACCCCCACAAATGACAGTTTGTACATTAATTACTCACCCCATGCTACGTTTAATTTGTGAACAAAAAAACTGTTTTTCTTGCAAGCCTCTTGTCAATGGAGAATCCAAAAATGGAGAAAAATCTTGATGAATTAAACTCATAGAGGTCACCACAACTAAAGTCACACCGTCACACAACCTGACTGCCAATCATGGCAGCAGTAGACCAGCAGCTCCTGTGTTCAGTGAGGTAAAATTAACGGTTTTGTCAATGGAGTCTGGCTTTGAGGAGAACATAGATATGTTTCACTGTCAGTTCAGTTTTAGATAGTAAGAATTTAGCAAATACAGAGTGTGGGAGGTACATCACACCAATCCTGGCTTCCCT
Organism: Epinephelus fuscoguttatus; assembly: GCF_011397635.1. Taxonomy (NCBI): domain Eukaryota; kingdom Metazoa; phylum Chordata; class Actinopteri; order Perciformes; family Serranidae; genus Epinephelus; species Epinephelus fuscoguttatus. Next base: position 18,254,925 of record NC_064760.1, on the reverse strand, counting down.
ACACTGGTTACCTGGTAACCTTGATGTTAAGATCTTATTGATTACTGACAAAGCCCTGAGAGGCCTCGCTTCAAGTTATATCCTGCTGCAACCCAGCAATTCATATGACAAATATGAATGTGGGGGACATGAGACTGAGGCCTTGATTTCCAACATCACACATGTAGTTGATTTGAGTCCTGATGTACTGTTAAAAAAGGACATCCTGGGCTTTTAAGTGGTGTAACACATGTGAGGATGTCCCCAGCAGAGCATATCCTTTGTCTTTACAAAAGGAGGAATTAAGTGATCATATTTATACAGAGAAATTGTTTCGGTTCCTCATAATGATGTTTTTTTTATGAGAGTCTGAACTATATTACATTAAGTTTTTAGAAGTATATGTTCATTTTAAGCCTTTCAAAGTACACATTCTAACCCGTGTCCTCTTTGGGGACAGTGAGACTTGCTTCCTTTCATTATCCATACTTGAGGAAACAGCACTGAGGGAGCCAGAAGAGATTTTGTTGAAAATTAATGAGGAAAAGTCAGACATGTAAATTTCTTTGTCTGATTATACACACTGTGTATAACCAGTTAAAAGCATGCAAAAAACCTTTGATAATACATTTCTTAAACATGAATTTTATTATGTAACTTTAATGTCAATGTAATGTACTTTTTAAAAAAAAAAAATTGATTGACTTTATGTCCACTATAAGGGACATGTTATAAAACATAAATTACATTTCTGAGAAAAAATATTTGCGATATGTTTCTTACATCCCAATTATCTAGTTTATGTTCAAAAAATCAACACAACAAACATTTTTTCTTTCAGGTCCCAAGAGGTTAAAACTGACTTTGATTGTCCTTTGTTCCTTCTCGCACCCTGAGATCCTCAGATGCATCTTTCCTTGTTGTTCCTACGTCTAGATGAATTCACAAAGGTGATAGAGCCTTTGCAGTCAGAGCTCTCGACTTTGTAATGATCTGCCTGAGGAGATCAGGGCCGCAAACTCAGTCTCATCTTTTAAATCACGTCTGAAAACCTACTTGTTGAAAACTGCCTTTTGTTGATTTTACCTGCTTCATTATTGCGTGTTTTACTCTATTATGTGTGTTCTGTTTTTAACACTTTTATCTTGTTTTAAAAGGTGCTATAGACATAAAGTTTATTACTATTATTGTTATTATCACTGAGCATACAACAGGATAGACGAGACTTGGATTATACTGCATGGAGTCTGTGAGACTTTATAAACAGATGCTTTCATATAGTTGTGCTGTTAAACAATTCATCAAGAATTTTCTCAGTTTTTGGATTTTCTGTTGACCAGACATCCCTTTAACATATGTAATATGACTTTTTCTATGAGATCTGAATATGTGGGCAGGGTTTAGGAAGTATGGTGGTTTAAATCAAATCCTTCACACTACATCATGGGCCATGTAACACCAAGAGGAGGAAGGTGGCAATTAAAGGTTAAATTCAGAAATTATACCTCAATCAGTGGCGTCTGTGACTCAGAAGGTAGAGCAAGTCATCTACCAATTAGAAGATCAGTGGTTTGATCCCTGGCTCCTCCAGTATGAAGTATCTTTGAGCAAGATACTGAATCCTAAATTTCTCCCCGTGGCTGCTCCATCTGTGTGAGTGTGTTACCTAGCTCATACAGGGTGTGTGTGAATGGGTAAAACGTGCTGTAAGTGGTCAGATGACTAGAAAGGCCCCACACAACTGTAGGTCCACTTACCACACTAATTGATTTCATAGGTTTACCAGCTAAAATCCAAGCACACACACACACACACACACACACACACACACACACACACACACATCCTACTATATTACTCTGCTAGCTCCTCACATTAGCTAACAGTCAAGTGCAGCTTTATATAATGGGTTAGCCAGTCACTCTGAATCACATTGCATTGGTTCAATTTATGTCAAGATGAGTCATCAAAAATATTTTATGCATTACAAGGAAGAGAGATGAGAGGCACAGATTTTTTTGGCACATATTTAGCACGTCGCAAGAGATTAACAATGATCACAGGGACACAAAGTTAAGAACGAATTTTGGAAAATGTATTTTTCATTACACTGTGTCTTTAAACTGGGTTACGTTTTAGCTGACTGTGGCACTGGCAGCAGACAGTATTGTATCTTTGTTACTGCTTACTAATTTTTAGTGTAACTTCTGCTGAGTTCACTGGATTTAAACCTTATTGGGACAATTTAGACTTAAACTCAAAATCCCAGGTTTAATCATTTTTGAGTTTCTCACATATTAGATCTCTTCCTGTTCAAATTAGAGCTGAAATCATCAATCTGCAACTCTTTTTATTTGCTACTAAAGTCATTTTTCAAGCAAAAATTCCTCCCTGAGTCTCGAATATTGGATTTGCTGCTTTTCTTTGTCTTCTGTGGTCATAAATTTAAAGTCTTTGGGGTTTTGAGAGGATAAAAAAGAGAAACTCATGACATGACCTTGGGCTTCATGTTGTAATAATGAACACTGAAAATAACTGATCGTTGCAGCCCTGGTTCAAATTTAGGCACTGTTACTGTCAGAGGTTAATGAGCCACTTCCTCTCCACCCTCCTGTGTAAGGTAGAGGCCTCCCATCAGTGCCGCTTACGCTTCCTTCCAGAATGATCTTAACTTCTTTGAGAGTGATCTGGGCCTTTCTCGTGGGTTCTGTGGTCATCCCGCCTCTCCTGCTCCTTTCTGCAGGGATTGCCCACCAATCGCAGGGGTAGGCAAGAGATTAGCTCCTCAGATTAAAGTGTCCACCTCCAAACCCTGCTTAATCCTGCCATCTGTCAGAGAGCAGCTAACCAGCCAAGACTCTCTCCACTAGGCTAATTAGGAAGCCAGAAGAACACAGACCCAGAGAGGGGAAAAGGAAATCTCCAAAACACACATTTTTCTGTCTGGTACTGCTCAAGGCAGAGTGACAATGGAGGAGACGTACCTGCTCAACCATCCGGGAGTCAGGAAGAAGATTCTGGCAGGAGGCTCTGGACCGCTGCCACACTTTCCACCTGGGACAAAGGTAGAAAGTCACAGTTAATACGATAACCTAAATATCACTAGACTAAAACTCAATATGATAGGAAATTAGTCCTCACATAATTATCATTGTGATGTAATTAATATTCCAAAGGGGAAAAAAAGTCTATTTTTATCCATGTGTTGCATTGCCCACTTCAATTAGACCCTGTTGAATTATTCATTAAGTGAGGAAATGTATTCTGTATCTGGCTCTTATACACAGAGCAAACATTTGGTCAACCAAATTGCAACATGTTTTTTGGCACAGTGTCTGTGTTTCTGTTCATCCACTGATCCGCTGGTCACCGACTTTTTTCCCCTCCAAGTCAAATCCAGCCATATGGCACCAGGCCTGGACACTGTGACAAACATTTTCCATGACAATGCCAGCATGAATTTACCTGTGTGTCTGAATTACAGTGTGTGTGTGTGTGTGTGCGTGTGCGTGTGTGTTCGTCACCAGTGAGGTGATTCCCAGTAGCTCACACAGTTATCATACCATTATACACAATCTGTCAAGCTATAAATAGAAAGTTACATGGAGCCAATATAATTTGTACAGTCGGAGAAATGGTGAAGACTTTTCCAGTCTTTCACATGCACACAAACAGATGGAACACATAATGAACACCAGCATGTATGTGTTACATAAGGAGTGACAGAAATATGTGACAGTATTCAGTCCAATTAAATATTTTGCAAATACATATATCAAGCATGTTGTAAGGGTTGACAAAGTGTTTTTCTCCATCTGTTGTGAACTGTTATGTATCAATGTCACAGAAAGGAGAATAGAAAACATACATAGCCTATATGTATATGTGACAGTATTCAGTCCAATTAAATATTTTGCAAATACATATATCAAGCATGTTGTAAAGGTTGACAGGTTCACCTCCTGTGAAACATTTCCACAGAGGATTCTTCAGTACATGAACTCAATTTGTTTTAAAGGAATACTTCACCCCCCAAATAACCATTTGTATATCAACTACTCACCCCGTGTTACACTGAATTGGTAAACAAAACACTGTTTTTCTCACATGCCTCCCCGGTGACTGGAGAATCCATTAAAGGAGAAAATTCAAAATGAACTGAGGTCATTGGGGTCCAAGTTAAGACCTTTGCACACTGAGTTTGTTTTTTTCATCTGAAATTGTTGCATGTCTAAAAATAAATACGATCTCACGTTGTGTCAATCATGTTTGCACACTAAGTCCAAAACATTTGTCTGTTATTAAAATTTTCCACGTTTTTCACATCCGTCAGAGACGTTTGACCAAGAACATAGAGCAGAGTGGCCTTTTATTATGGCCAGCCTAAGGCACACCTGTGCAATATTCATGCTGTCTAATCAGCATCTTGATATGCCACACCTGTGAGGTGGGATGGATTATCTCGGCAAAGGAGAAGTGCTCACTAACACAGATTTAGACAGATTTGTGAACAATATTTGAGGGAAATGGTCTTTTGTGTGTATAGAAAATGTTTTAGATCTTTGAGTTCAGCTCATGAAAAATGGGAGCAATAACAAAAGTGTTGCGTTTATATTTTTGTTTAGTGTATGTAACAGCGTGAGTAAGTGATTAACAAATGATCATTTATGGGCTGAAGTATTCCCTTAAAGTAAAAAGTAAATGATGAAGAGTTTAATTCTTTAATTTCCACCCTCTAACACTTTCCATCCCCTGCTTCCTTCTTCTTTCCCAGCTGGTATTCAATTTCCAGACACTGCTGGACAACTTTGAACGGACAGTGATCGATGACAGTCGACTGGCTGGCAGGCCGGCTGAGATATTTGTTGGGAAGATGTTCAAGATGGAGGTCTGGGAGACCCTGCTGATGTCTATGAGGGTTGGAGAGGTGGCTGAGTTCTGGTGTGATGCTGTTGTGAGTTAAACTACAGACTTCACACACACATACACACACACAGACAGATATAAGGCCTCCTAAAAGAGGTCCTAATGAGTGCTCATGAGCAAGGAATGGAAGCTTTGCTTGTCATTATGATGCACATTAATCAACCTTCTGAAGGCTCCTACATGCTCAGTATTATAAACACAAACAGAGCAATCTTTTTGTGCAAATTTAAATGGTTTTCCTTTGGAGAAAAACGTAATTTGCAAGTGAAATTGTGGCCATTTTTTGTGTTTTCCTTGTAGGGCTGATTGGTGCTGGCTGGCAGCACCAGGGGGTTAGCGTGATTAAGTGCTTCGATGTCTTGTTGCAGACCCGTTGTTTATGTTTTTGTTGATGAGATCATTTTGCAGCACACAGGCTTGTACCCCATCGTGTCCAAGGGAATGAGGCTAATCGCTCAGGGGAAAGACCCCCTAGAGGGCCAGAGACACATGTGCGGCATGGGAAACTTGTTCCACTTTCACTCCACTGGTTACCCAGAGCTGGATGAGCTCATGAGAACTCCTCAACCACTTATATTCATCATGGAGCTGTTGCAGGTAAGCACCAGTGGCAAAAAACTGTATGTCACAGTGGATAGCAAAGGAGATGACAATGTAGAACAATCATCTGTCCGCTCATTATCAGCTTTTCTCAGATTTGAGACTCTGTAAACATAAGCTGACAGTAGAAAAAGACATTTACTTATTCATCCAGCCCTCCTCTTAGAATCGAGGCACTCCTACATACTATTATTTGAAAATCCAGTGACGGAGATGACAAGTTCTCCTTCAGCTTTGAAGGAATATGCTATCCAGAACAAGCTTGAGACTCACCAGGGGGTCCAGGCAGGAAATTAACATCCTCCCCGTTTCAGAAAACTTCACAATGCATTTCCCCACACAAGATGACAGCCCTTCAGTGGTGGAGGAAGTATTCAGATCCTTAGCCTAAGTAGAAGCAACAATACCACAATGTAAAAACAGTCACAAGTAAAAGTCCATTTAAAATAACAATAGTACCAGAAAAATGTGCTTACAGATATTCACACAACTTTAACCTGAGCAGATCTAATCAGCAACACAACTGAAAACATCTGTTTGGTTATGCAAGTCCTTTAATCTTTAAATATGTCATGTTTCATAGGTAAAATCAAAGTAACAAGCTGTCAAACAAATATATAAAAAGTATACATTACCCTCTGAAAGATGCTGGAGTAGAGGCATAAAGTACCTTAAATTCAATATCAAATATTTTGTGTAGAGATGTTTCCCATATCTCATATGGGAAACATCTCTCCAGTGGATTACCCCCTCCAGGTTGGGGGAGAGTTACTGCCTCAAGCGAGGGAGTCCAAGGATCTCAGGGTTTTGTTCACGAGTGAGGGTAGACTGGAGCGTGCAATGGATCTGCGGTTTGGTGCGGCTTCTGCAGTGATGCGGGCACTGCACCGGACCATCATGGGGAAGAGGGAGCTGAGCCGGAAGGCAAAGCTTTTGATTTACTTGTCCGTCTATGTCCCAACTCTCAACTATGGTCATAAGCTTTGGGTAGTGACGGAAAGAATGAGGTTGCAGATACAAGTGGCTGAAATGAGTTTCCTCCATGGGGTGGCTGGGCTCAGCCTTAGAGATAGGGTGAGGAGCTCAGACATCTGGAGGGAGCTCGGCGTAGAGCCGCTGCTCCTTCGTGTTGAAAGGGGCCAGTTGAGGTGGTAAGGGCATCTGATCAGGAAGCCTCCTGGGTGCTTTCCGTTAGAGGTGTTCCAGGCACATCCCACTGGTAGGAGGCCCCGGGGCAGACCCAGAACACGTTGGCGGGATTACATGTCTGGAAAACGTTGCTGGGGGGAGGGTCTGGGTTGCTTTGCTTGGCCTGCTGCCCCCGCAACCTGGCCCCAGATAAGCGGATGAAAATGGATGGATGGATGGATGGATGGATGGATGGATGTTATCACAACATGTTGTCCTTTACTGATTCCTGAAATTGCATATCGGCAGACACCGATAACTTACCCAATACCATTGCTTAAAAAATAATAATTGAACAGCTGTTTCCCGCCATCCCTGCATGGATGTGAAATAATTGCCATCATTGTTATACGGCATGGCTCCGGTTAAACCCTTTGTAAAACTTGAACAAATACATACATACATATTTTGCTAGCAGTTAACATTACATTATTTACACAAAATCCATTTCTCTTTGCTGCTCTAAAACAGTAGTTGCAAGTGGCTGAGGACGACAACTTGCACATGTAGGCTGCTGTTTCAGAGCAGTGGAGAAGAACTGATCACTGGGAGAAGTGCCGTCTTATCCATGTGTGAAACTATTTTAAAGTTTGTCAATGAATAATTGATTATGTGGTACTGGAAAGGTACAGAGACTTGTGTACTTGTTGATACCCAATCCAGCATCCAAGGCGGTATCAGAGGCATATCTGAAAGTGGTATTGGAACAACTTAAAGTTTGTTTTGAGTAAATGTACTTAAAAGTAAAGTTTGGATCTTTGGAAGTGGGGTTTTATGAGGTACTTTAGTCACAGTATTAAGGCTCAGACAACTTTAGAGGACTAGCAGCGATGAAGGCCTCCTGCTGCATCACCTAACGTCACCGTGTCTCGGCCAAAGAAATTGCACAAGAACACACTGCAAAGACTACAGCCAAGGGTCAGCCAGCACATACGTTCTGTGCCTGCTTTAGAGGAAATACCTCTCCACGCCAGCAGACGACGTTTGTCTGTAATCCTCATTCATAAAGGGAAGTCGGAAGACCATCTTGATGCTTGTTAGCCAGTTAGCATATTATCAACACAATCCAACAGTGAAAGAACAGAGCATATATACTGTGTGCCAGTGAATGATAACACAAACCATCACGAAATGTTTCAGCTGAAGAGTTCAGTGGCTGAAGCAAAATAAACTTAGCTTATGTAACAAGTTTGTTTTGGTTTCACTCCCTCTTGACTTAGGCTGTTTGTTTACTTTCCTCACTTCCGTTTCTCTTCTCGTGCCCTGAGCTGTACTGCCAATCAGTGATTTTACTGACTGATGGGCTCCGCTGTAGCGACACCAATTCAACATGTTGATACTGCTGTGGCTTTCATGGCAGTACTCCTACCTTCTTCTCCAAACTCGGGGTGTGCCAAAAAAAGAAGTAGATGAGGGGCAACATCACAACAACGAGGGCAGCAGATGCTCACCAACGGCCCAACTTTGACCAATGGCTGACCATTGGCTTAGTATGTCAGGGCCCTTAAACTACCTACAGTAGTTGGCGGTTGGCCAGTGTACCCTATATTTAGACTACTTTCACTGCTTTACCTTGATGCAGACAGCCTTCTCTGACAGGGAAGTCATTAATGGATTCAGTTCCTCTCCTATACACTCGTCAAAGCCACCAGACTTATTGAGAAAACCAGTAATTTTAGCTCCCTGAACACAGGAGCTTCCGGTCTACAGCTGCGTCAGTCACGTAGTTCGTTTTTGTCATTGTGTGACTTCAGTGAATTCGGACTAATCTTTTGAAACCTCAAAGTCACACAATAACACAATCAAACTCACTGAGCCAGGCAGGTTTGGACCAGCAGCTCTTGTGTTCAGCAGTATTAAATTACTGGTTTTCTCAATGGGGTCTGGCTTTGAAGAGATCAATTAAAATGGTTGCCTGTTGGAAAACGCTGACTGTTAGCAAGGTTAAGTGGTAAAAATATGCTAAAATTTTTTTTTTGCTGCTGCCCCCGTCCACAGCAGTATATTGCTTAGCTTTCATGGCGGTGCTCCTACCTACTTCTCCAAACTGGGGGCATGTTGACTGACATCTACTGTAGGTAACACACTGACTATGGGTAAGTACCTCATACAGCCCCACTTCAACCAATCCGAAGTGTCCTTTTAATTTCTTTCAGCCACTTCTACCTACTTAGCATTCACTCGTGCCTCCATCAGTGGAGTTTTTCTCCTGTTAACATACTCCTTCTGTTGTGCTTCTCCTGCCTCGGCGGCTTCCAGGTGGGAGACCCCATGTCCTACCAAAGAGAGTCATGGATGATGGAAAAGGATGAGAAGCTGCAGACAGTGCCAATTCTCCACATGCAGGGCAATGCGCTGGTCAAGCAGAGACGATTCAGAGAGGCTGCCAGCAAGTACAAAGAGGCCGTCCTGCTGCTGAAAACAGTCCAGTCCAGAGTGAGTGAAGGATTAGGCAAGAAAGATAGGATGGGGAGAGCAATATGAGTGATGTGAAAGCTTGTTAATATTGAGGTTTTCTCATGATTTTAGGTTTTTGGGACATGCAACTGCAGCTCTTTTCCAGTGGGAGATTCCTGTTTTCCTGTTTTTCTCACTGTGTCTCTGATTACAGGCAGTAGGGTGGGAGGGCTGGCAAAGGAAAGAGGAGGCAGAGCTGTGGAGAACTGTCTAAGATGAGAGGGAGAAGTAAGGCTGAAGGAATACTGGAGGGAGAGTTATGTATGAGATGTTCTGATAAGAGTGGAGAGGATCCTTTTGTGTGAGAGAGTGATTTCTGGCAGCTTTGGACATATTCACAAGTTTGATGTTGGAGGCTTACAGATAGTTGGCCTGTGCGCTAACAGTGTGTAAAGCTCTGCTCGGCAGAAATGATGCTCTGGGTATCCTTCAGTGTCCCAAAGTCATGTCATGTTTGAGTCTGTGTGAAAATATTTAAAACTATAGAATTTAAATAATTTATTAAAATATGTGTAGGAGATGCCAACAAACACAACAGCACTGATCGTGGTCCTGTTCTTCCATCTGTGCGTGTGTAGGAGATGCCAGGTGATATAGACTACATTAATTTGGGTCGAATGATCATCCCCCTGGAGCTGAACTACTGCCAGTGTATGTTGGAGCTGGAGGAGTATTACGAAGTTATAGAGCACACCACCGAGCTGCTGGAGAAACACAAAGGTAAATGCCTGGTTGGACTTAGATTGAATTGTATTCTGATTACTTATTAATCAATTAATTTTCCATTGTCACTTAACTTCACATTCACGCAGCTGCAGCAGTTTTGGGAAATATGCTTATTGGCTTTGATGCAGAGAGTGACATAAGAAGACTGATACCACTCTCATGTCTGATGCCTAAATATGTGGCCAAGCCAGGAGGAAGTTAGCTTAGCTTAGCATAAAGACCTGAACCTCTGAGAAGCCTATGAGCACAGCTAAAGAGCTACTGCTGGTTTATTCTTTCACTCCTTATTTTAAGGTTTTGGAGAAATACAATAAATAGTCTAATAAATACTCCTATTTATTGCACATTTGTGTGTATGTTTATGCTTGTGAGTTTGTGTGTTTGTCGGCATGTGTTTGCCTGTTTTATATATTACATCATTTGTGGAAATGTGTGTTGGTGTGTGTATGTGTTGTTGATGTGTATATGTTATGGTACTTGTTTGGGGGAATCAGTTAACATGCTAATGGCGAGTCTGAATTGGTGGCCAGAGGGAGGCTTAGCCATGAAGACATGATCCCCAGATATATGTATATGTGTTCCATGCCGTGTGTGGTTGCTACATGTTGTGTATGTTATTTGTCTTAATGAAAAAAGTACAGCTGAGGAAAGTATGGATTAAAAAAAGAAAAGACTATTGTGAGCAGCAAAATGTTCCTCTAGGTTGTCTCTTTCCAAATGTAGAAATTCATATTGCCAGCAACTTTAAAGCTACAGAGCCAGGATAGCTGTTTGTGCTTTCAGTATTTTTGCTAAGCTAAGCTAACTGTCTACTGGCGGTAGATTTGACAGTTACACAGAGCTAGAGCTAGAGGTGTGTCGTCCGCAAATGTTTAATTCAAAAGAACATTTTGGGTGAATGAACTGAACTGAATCACTTCCTGAAATGATTCGTTCAGTTAAGCTCAATGCAGAAGTTTGGGGTGAATGTGCAGGGACTCACTGACTACGTTTACATGCACACTAATACTCCAATATTATTCAGAATTTCATATGGGTCATTGAAACAGTGTATTCTATTTGGTTATTCACAATTTAGGCCTTTACTGAATTTAGCATTTTTGGATAAAGATACATGGGATATGCCAGGTTTAATATGCGTCTCAATCAGGGTTTTTACAGCATTTTGCAACACACAACCTCTCACTTGTTTACAGTCAACATTGTGTGTTGTTATGGATGTGTTGTTCACAGACCAACTCGCCAGCAGTTTGCAAAGCTGTGGGGTGGTGATGCATGCCCAAAAGAAAAGCCCACATATCTGGTTGAAAGGAGACACATAACTTATTTTTAACATTAGCTAAGACTTGGATATCAACAGGTTTTTGGATATGTGAAAATATTGCAATGCTGACCTTCACAAGAGGGTGGTTGAAGGAATGAAAGAAGGAGGCTATGTTCATACAGTCAAACAAATCTGCCACTGGTGGAAAACCTTTGAAAAATCCTCATTTTAAGCAAAGAAGCAGCATGGCACAGGTAGCTCCAGCTGTTCCACATTTCCATATTTTGATATAGGCCTAATAAACAATGGATGTGGAAGATGCAGGTAATTTTACACCAAGAAATCAACAACTTTCACCGCCTCCAACGCTGTATCCAGTTCTCTTTATACATCCATGATGTGACCTGAATCTGACCGAGACACCGAGGACTCTATTGACAGGTCACAATTGTAGTGATTTGTCAAATGTCACACCCTAAACCAACCCTCATTTATCATCCATTTGACTCTTTATGGGACCAAAATTTACAAAATGAACACCATGCTTTAGTGAGGAATTAAGACTTAACGAGGTAATAAATCAACTGAGAAGTAGGGTAATTTTCTTATAGACTTCTTTACAATCCAAATTCCTTTTGTAACTGGTTGAGTCTCCCCCTGCTGGCCATTAAAAGAAATGCAGGTTTAAGGCACTACTGCATTGGCTTCACTTCCCAGAGGCTACATCCGCTTCTTTTATACAGTCTATGGCTGGTAAACTGTTTTCTTTAGGATGCAAAAATAGTCTGCACACTAAGCTGTGTTCCGATAAGTATTCAATTAAATTACCTCAGAGAAAATAATTAGAGGAGCATAGTCTGGTGTGCAGACTGTATTTTTTGGTCCCAAGTTTTTTATCATCTGGATGTGCGTGCTTTCCTTAACTTAGCGTGAAACTATTTTCTTTAACCTTTAAATGGAAGCCTGGTTAGTTGTTTCCCCCCAGCTTTCAGTCCTTGTGCCACACTGAGCTAACCATCTCCTTCTTTAACATCGTTTTTAACAGACAGACACAAGAGTTGTAACAATTTCCTTTTCTAACTCTCAGCAAAAAAGCAAATAATAGTATTTCACAAAATGTCAAACTACTCTTTGTATTCATGTTCACGAAAAGCTGCTCAGTGATGAGTAAAATGAGAGCCTGTACCAAGTTACTTCCACCCCTGGATATGAACACTGAGACAAACAATGATTTCAGAATGTTGTAAAATTTGACGGGTCAGGGTCTGAAGCCCGTGCTGGCTTTATTGCAGTGGTTGTAGCATGTAGCAGCTGTGTATTCATTGAGAGAACATGTAGGAGGGCTGCAGTTGACATTACAAAGGGTTTTACAGTTGGAGCAGCCCTGGGCATTGTACTGTCATACCCATGGCTACTCATATAATCCTAGAGGAGCTCACATGCTGGCAGTCTCCACTTCAAAGCCTTATGAATTATGCCCCTCACCCAGAGACAGGATCCACAGAGGCAGCTTTTATTTTACTCTCTGTCCCTCAGCCCGGAGTCCCAGTTTTATATTCGTCTTTGTGTGTGTGTATGTGTGTGTGTGTGTGTGTGTGTGTGTGTGTGTGTGTGTGTGTGTGTGTGGCAGGAGGTGGTGTACAGCTGTGGATGTGTGTGCCTGTATTATGTTTGCGCTTGAGCTCGTGTGGCAGGAGAGAGGGTGTAAACTTGTTTGGGAGTGAGCATGAGAGTGAGGCAGTATCGTGGGAATGATGGACAGGAGTTCTAAGCTCCACTGACCCATTACAAGCTGTCGTCACAAAGCTGCAGCCCTCTTCATTGGGTTTATAAGAGTGATCCATCCCACACCAGCATCACTCCACCTTTCCCTTCTTCTCCTTTTCTCCTTTTCAGTGTCTTTAGTTGCCATTCTCCAGCCCTTTTCTGGCTCCACAGAGTTTCATTTCCCCCTCCTTTCTACTTTTGTCTCCTCTTCCTCTCAACTTTAATTACATCCTTCCCCTTGGTGTTGCTCCTCCTGTCGTCAAAATCATACTGTCTATATCAGTTCAAGTCAGCCACTCTACTGCTGTTTCATCCCCTCAGCCCAGTTGCTCTTTAAAAAAGCACCCAATGGCGGCTTGCTGCAGTGTCTCAGCTTGTGCCAGAGGCGACAAAGAAATCTGTTTAAATGTTGGCTGAATGAAGATTTAGCGTTGAGGGAAATTAAATGCAGAGGAACAGAAAAACTGAGCCTTCAGTGGGTCTCTGACAAAGCACATGAGCCTATTCTACTGAAGCAGAGGAATCACAGTGTGTTTATGTGTGCGTGTGTGTCTCTGTGTGTGTGTGCATGTGTTTAAAAAGAATGGTACAACATTTTGGGGAAAGATATTAATCTCCTGGTGAAGAGTTAGATGAGTGTTACACCCTGAGGCCCCCCATCAAGGTCATGCTTTCCTTGTTTATTCACCCTTGTCTCTCGTTGCAGGTACTTCTTGCCCCTGTGTGTTTCCCTCCTGTGTGATTACCTGCCCTGCCCTGATTGGTTTCACCTGTCCCTCATTACCTCTCCTCCCTTGTGTATTCAGTCCACATGCCACCCTTTGTCTGGTGCCAGTTCGTTCTCAGTTGTTTAAGCACATGTTCGAGCCATTCATTCTCAGTGTTCTCTTTGGTTTGATCTAATTTTTGCATCTTTGTATTCTGCTTAAGCCCTCTGCCTTTGGAAACCTTTGTTTGTATTTTTGGACTGTTTTTTTTTTTCTGTGCACCAACCTCCTTTTAGTAAAGACCTTGTGTTTTTGAGTCCTGCAGCTGAGTCTTCTCTTTGTTGGTCTGATAATGAGAAGATTGATGCCTCTCTCGTGGTAGGGATGGGCGATACCAAACTTTTAAAATTCAATATGATACAGATATTTTTAGTTGCAACTTCACTGATATGGATCATTTCTTTAGTGGGTATGTGATTTTTTAAATTAATGGTCATTTTTGAGAAAGAAAAGATTAATACACTTAAGTAAATTACATGAGACACACCGACCATTAATAACAAAGTTTTTACAAATTAATAATGGGCATGTCTTGTTTTTGTCCAGCCTCCTTATAACCTTCAGGGTGTGTTGTTTTTAAATGTTTGAAGAGGCGTCTTATGTTGCTTCACTGATTGGGATCTGGAGTATTTGTAGGGCAAGTTAATGCCTTGAGCTCTTTGTCCCATTCCTGGGGTCATTCCTGCGCAGTTTTTGTGGTGTGGTATGGTGCATTGTCCTAGTGGGGGACCACTGCCATAGACCAGTGCCGTTGCCATAAGGGGGTTCACTTGGTCTGTAACGGTGTTCGGGTGGGTGGAGCGTATCAGGTAGTGATTACATGAATTCTAGGACCCAAGGTTTCCCAATGGAATATTGCACTGTAACAAGATGATCAATGTTATTCACTTCAACCGCCAGTGGTTTTAATGTTTTGACTGATGGGTGTATGTTTTCACAGTCATGTGACACATGCCAGCTAAATATGTCAGTTCCGTTTTGGCACAAACATCATACAAAAGTACTGAAAACATCTGGAAATGATGCAGCCACCCCTGTTCTGTATTTACATAATTTCATTGTTGATTTTTAAGTATTTTATAAAGGTGTTTTTTCTATTTTAAGAACGGCAACACAAAAAACAAACACATAAACACAAACAGCACAGACTAAACAAAAACACATCTCTGTAGTGTTCATAACATTAATGATTCAAAAGTCCATCAGCACAGAACTAATACTTATATCATCAGGTGACCTACTCTACACATCAAGTCTGAAAACAAACAAACAAACAAACAAACAAACAAACAAACAAAACAAGGTCCCTATGATACAAGCAACGCAAAAGAAACTAAAGCCCAATCCCTCCATCTGTATGTTACAACTGTAGTTCATTCAGAACAGTGTCTCGCTCCTATGACACGTTTAGTCCTTTTATAAAAGACAAAAACTGATTCCAGACAAGCAAATATGACTCTCTATTGTTATGCACATTGACTATCATTAACTCTGTCATGAACCCACTCTCTATATTCAGGTCTGACTTGACTTTCCCAGTAGCAGAGGATGATCCTAGCAGCTGAGATAAAACCTGTCAGGGTGAGAGCAATCTGGAAATCCATTGGTAAAAAAAAAAAAAAAAAAAAAAAAAATTCTTCCTTTACAATGTAGATTGCAGAATCTGTCTTGAGAGATTAGGGTGAGAGCAAATGCTGGTTTAGAGATGTTGGGTAGACATGACCTGTCCCCCAAGAGGCAAAGTTGAACTGATTCAGACACAGGCACACTTGATTTGTTAAAAGGAATCAATACCAAATGAGTAGCTTGTGAGTACTGAAGTCTCGACATAAGGTTACAGCTAAAAGCAAGTAACCTTAGCTGAGCACAAAGACTGAGAACGGGGTGAAACAGCTAGCCTGGCTCAGTCCAAAGGTACAAAATCCACCTCTGAAGCTCACTAATTAACTCGCTATATCATGTTTGTTTTATCCGCACAAAAACGAAACTGTAAAAACGACAATTTGCTGTTTTATGAGGAGTTATGTGTCTCAGTATTTCTTGGCCGGGGACAGTAACTGCCCATAAATTGAAGAAAACTGTAGTTTTGTACACTTTGTTCCTTACAGTTAAAACAACAAGATTTAATGTGTTAATTAGTGAGATGTAAAGGTGAATTTTGTTATAGCTGGACGGAGCTCGGCTGGCTGTTTGCAGTGTTGGTGCGGAGCTAACTGGCTGCTGGCTGTAGCTTTGTGTTTAACAGACAGACATGAGAGTGGTAAAGGGAATAAGAGTATTTCGGACAATGTCAAACTTTTACGTTAAGACACAAGGCTTGAGTTCAGAATAAAGATGCATGCATTTTTGGTTTATTTTTTGTTGTACAAACTCAAGGCTGGTTGGCCTTACACACACTGACACTACACACCCACACAGTGTGCCAAATGCAAACAAATTGCCACCTCAGCCTCAGCAGGCAGAGCAGGTTTATTATTCAATATCTCAGGGTTAGACATTAATAACTCTGACTTTATTCATGCTTTTCTTCCCTCATCATCCTGTTGTGTTATTTTTGTGTTTCTCAGACTTGGTGAAGGGCTACTACAAGAGAGCCAAGGCCCACGCTGCTGTGTGGAATGAAAAGGAAGCGCGCAGAGACTTCAACATGGTGGCCCACCTGGACGTCACTCTGGCCTCTCTCGTCAACCGAGAGCTGAGGGCGCTGTCAGAGAGCATGAAGGAGAAGTACTGGGAGGAGAAGGAGAAATACTGGAACATGCTGGAGAAAAAGGAGAACACAGATGAAGATGAAGAGGAGGAGGAGGAGAAGGAGGTGGTGGAAGACAAAGGGAAACAAGAGGACAGTGAAAGTGTGACCACAGAGAGTAAAGATGAAGTGGAGGAAGAAAAAGGTGAAGAAGAATCTCCATCTGTTATCTGTGCTGAAGCCCATAAAGAGGAACCCGGGGGAAATAAAGTTACACCAACTGAGGGAACAAATAACAAAGAGGAAGCGAGCTCTTCTGAGATCAATCCGAACGCTGCCAATAAAACAGATGGAAAGGACTGGCAGCAGATGTTACGACTGGTCATGTTGCTGCAGGGCGAAGGAAACGTCCTCATGAAAGAAAACCACTTTGAAGAGGCTTCTGTGAAGTTCAAGGAGGCCTTAGAATACGTGGACCACCTTCAGAATACAGTAAGTGTCAGTGAGTATGTAGTGAAGTGATGTAGAAGCATGCACACAAGTACAGGTGGATCATGAGACAGTGGACCCCTGAGAACAGATATGCCAAAGGCCCCACCACATCTCCTACACAGGAGCAAGACACACAGAGTTTGTGGTGATTTTGTGTCTCTTTGCAGTTGTTTTCTGTCTCTTCGTCATTGTTTTGTGTCTCTTTGTGGTCATTTTGTGTCTCTTTGTAGTTGTTTTTTGTGTCTTTTTGTAGATGATTTATGTCTCTTTGTGGTTATTTTGTGTCTCTGGTTATTTTGTGTCTCTTTGTGGTTGTTTTTGTCTCTCTCTAGTCATTGTGTGTCTCTTTGATGTCATTTTTTGTCTTTGTATTTGTTTTGTGTCTCTTTGTGGTCGTTTTGTGTCTCTCTCTAGTCATTATGTATCTCCTGTGGTTGTTTTGTGTCTCTTTGCTGTCATTTTTTGTCTCTTTGTATTTGTTTTGTGTCTTTTTGTGGTCATTTGCTGTCTCTTTGTAGTCGTTTTGTGTCTCTTTGTGGTTATTTTGTGTCTCTTTGTAGATGTTTTGTGTCTCTTTGTGGTTGTTTTGTGTCTTTTGGCAGTCATTTGTGTCTCTGTGGTTGTTTTGTGTCTCTCTCTAGTCATTGTGTGTCTCTTTGTGGTTATTTTGTGTGTCTTCGCTGTCATTTTTTGTCTCTTTGTATTTGTTTTGTGTCTTTTAGCGGTCATTTTGTGTTATTGTGTGTCTCTTTGTGGTCGTTTTGTGTCTCTCTCTAGTCATTATGTATCTCCTGTGGTTGTTTTGTGTCTCTTTGCTGTCATTTTTTGTCTCTTTGTATTTGTTTTGTGTCTTTTTGTGGTCATTTGCTGTCTCTTTGTAGTCGTTTTGTGTCTCTTTGTAGATGTTTTGTGTCTCTTTGCTGTTGTTTTGTGTATTTTGGCAGTCATTTGTGTCTCTGTGGTTGTTTTGTGTCTCTCTCTAGTCATTGTGTGTCTCTTTGTGGTTATTTTGTGTGTCTTCGCTGTCATTTTTTGTCTCTTTGTATTTGTTTTGTGTCTTTTTGTGGTCATTTGCTGTCTCTTTGTAGTCGTTTTGTGTCTCTTTGTAGATGTTTTGTGTCTCTTTGCTGTTGTTTTGTGTATTTTGGCAGTCATTTGTGTCTCTGTGGTTGTTTTGTGTCTCTCTCTAGTCATTGTGTGTCTCTTTGTGGTTATTTTGTGTGTCTTCGCTGTCATTTTTTGTCTCTTTGTATTTGTTTTGTGTCTTTTAGCAGTCATTTTGTGTTATTGTGTGTCTCTTTGTAGTTGTTTAGTGTCTCTTTGTGGTCATTTTCTGTCTCACTGTAGTTGTTTTGTATATCTTTGTATTTGTTTTGTGTCTCTATGTTTAGTTTCTCTTTGTGGTTGTTTGTTGTCCTTTTATAGTTGTTTTGTGTGTCTCTGTGGTCTTTCTGTTTCTCTTCAGGGTTGTTTTGTGTCTCTATGTATTGGTTTTGTGTCTCTTGAGGTAATTTTGTAATTTCTTTGGTCTCTTAGTGTCTCACTGTGGTTGTTTTGCCTCTTTTAGTAGTTATTTTTAGTCCTTTGTGGTCTTTTTGTGTCTATTTGTGGTCATTCTAAATCTCTCCCTGGCTGGCATGTGTTAATTTGAGTCACATTTTGCATGTGAAGGCTACAGAGGACACTAACACTTTGAGCCCCTGGGCTTAGGCCTGTTCAGTCATCCATCCATGTACACGAGAAGTAATGTAGTATTTTCTGGAAAATGTAAAATTAAACCTTCTATGATGACATTGATTGTCCAGGTGGATGTGAGGATTGATGCAGAGCATATTAACAGTCCACTCCATTCAGCGTGACGAATGGATCGAATGTGCCAGAAAGAATTCTCACAAAAGGATTGCGGCTCGCAAACTATAATCATCTGTCATTGTTTCTCTCTCTCTCTTTTTTTTTTTTTACTGAAGAGCAGCTGTGGCATTGTAGGTAGCGAAGTGAAGAGCAGAGAAAAGAGCGCTAAATATAACAGCACAGAGATATCACTATGACAGCGCTCGCCTGGGCTTCTTTTCTCTGCTCCCTCACTCCTGCCACACCTCGCTGTCTAACTCCCTCACGCCTTTTACATGCAACAAACTTCTTCTTCTCATCCACCCACCACCTTCAGTCTTCATTCTCCTCCTGTTCTTACATTCCTCTGCCCTTTACCTCATCTCTGTGTCCTTTTCTTCATCATTCCTACCAACCCCTTATATCTTCATCGCTCTTTTCCGTTGTCGCGCTTCTTGTTTCATCTTCTCGACATTTCCTCTGCCATCTATCACCTCCACCACCGCCTACCCACCTTGTCCTCTCTGTGTGCTCAGCAGGTGGATCAACAGGGCGAGGACTGGGAGTCGCTGGAGAAAGTGCGTCTTCCTCTCACTCTCAACCAGAGCCAGTGTATGCTGGAGCTCAAACAATACCAGCAAGTGGTGGAGCTCAACAACGAGCTGCTAAAGAAACATAAAGGTAATACATGTTAGTGTGAAGATGAGAGCTTGAAGCAGGGGAGGGAAGAAAAAGACATATTTTGATGTAGAAATATAGGTACATGGGTATATATAAACATGCTCGTTTTTTCCCCTTACACACCTTCATTTTTGAGCTTAAAAATATCAAGATCAGTTGCGCGTACAAATGCCTGGCCCTCAGCAAACGCCTTCCTTCTCACTGCAGCAGTCCTTGATCTCTCTGTTTACCAGGGAAAGAAGAAACCAAACATTCACAACCGCATCGCTGAGTCTCTTCTTTCGTTCCCCCGGCTCCCACCCATGGACATCACAGCCAAAAATGAATTCATTGTTTTCTTTTTGTTTCTGCTATGACTGAATTATTTATAGTTGAAGCTGATGTGAAATGGTTGTTCTTATGCTTTCCTTTTCCCTTCATTTACTTCTCCCCAACTTTCGTCTTCTACTTTGTCAGTTTCTGTCTCACCGCTGGTGTTCAGTGCAGTTGTTTCATCCTCCATCTAGTAGTTTATTTCACCCTAACTTTTTATTCATTCCCAGTTTTATTCTTGCTGACCTCCTGTTTCTTCTCGATGCCTCATGTGGTGTTTATATGTCAACATCTCAGTCATTCATACTCCTACACTGTCTTTTCCTGTAGGAAACTTTAAGGCTGTATACCAGCGGGCACGAGCACATGCTGCTTTGTGCAACGAAGATGAAGCTCGGAGGGACTTTGACATGGTGGAGAAATTAGACCCAACGTTCAGACCGTTTGTCCGCCAGGAACTGAGAAAGCTGGCTGAGAGAGTACGCACCAAGCACGCCCTTCAGAACAAGACATACTGGGATACAACACAGGAGAAGTGGGGGCCTGGTGGGAGCAAGGCAAGGAGTGCAGCAAGAAAGAAGTTCATCAAATGTGCACAGAAAGGAAAAACTCAAGCAGATAAGAAGACAGAAGACAGTAAAGCAGAAGACAAGGAAAGCTCAGAGAAACCCGCTCCTGCTGAGACGCAGGGAGCGGATGATACAGAAACAGAGAAAGATCCAGATGTGAAAGCAGAGCAGCGTAATAAAGAGCTCGTGAGTGGGAGAGCGAGTGGAGAGGGGTTAGATAATGAAAATATAGAGAGTGTCGTGGTTCACGAGGACGGGCAGGGTGCACCAGATAATCGAGCGACAGATAAAGATAGCAATCCCGTGCCCACCAGCACAGGCAAAGATAATGTAGTGAGCAAGAGATCAGCGAGGGATAAGGGCAGCAAGAAGGTCAAATGCCAATCAAGTGCTGCACCGGGCTCAAGCAGAACAAGCAAAGGGAACAAAGCCACCTGTGATAAGACAGGAAATGGTGGCACTCAAACAGAATAGACAAATGGGCTGGAATTGTTAAAGGAACACAGGGGCTTTACCTTGCTGTAAGGCAGTCATTTCCGATGGGAAACTGAAGCCGTTAAATCGCTCTTGTCAAAGCCAGACTCCATTGGGAAATACAGTAATTTAACATTACTGCCAAACACAGTAACTGCTGGGATACTGCCGCCTTCATCGGTCAGTTTGTTTGTGTTACTGTGTGATTTTGGCATTTCAAAGGGTTAGCTCGGATTTACTAAAGTCATACAATAACACAAACAATCTTACTGATTGAGGCAACGGTAGACGAGCAACTCCCATGTCCAGGGCACTAAAATGGAGTATGGTGGCTTTGATGAGAGCATAGATGAGGGACTGAAGCCGTTAATGTCTTCCTGGTCGGAAAGGGCTGTCTGCGGCAAAGTCAAAGTAAAGCTGTCAAAATAGTGTACAGTTAAAGATATACTAGGCCAGACTTTCTTAAAGAACAATATATAGACTCATACAGAAGTAATCCCTCTCAATCTTTACTTACGACCCACTCTCAGTGGGTGGTGGTGTATTATTCCGCAGAGACTGTGTCCTCTGCCTATGTTTTCTTCTAGTCTGTGTTCGGGATGTTTGTGGAAGTGTACTCGCAGAGCACTCAGGTGCAGTTGGGATTTTTAAACAAAAAGGTAGCGACCAGGTGCCAGACCGTAGGCAGCACGCAACCTAGAGACACAGTGCTGAAAAAATGCAATAAAGTGAGGCAAAACGCCAAACGAGAGTGAATCTGGGGTTGGCTTTACTCTCACTTTCGCTGGCGAGTGTGTTTAGAAATAGTAACCATCAATCCTGCATAGTATACCTTTAAACTAGGGCTGTCAAGGGCTTAAAAAAATTATCTAATTAATTACATGCTCCGTGATTAAATCATCTAAAGTAATCACATACATTAACCTTTGCTGTGAAAGTATTTCAAAAATTTCAGTTAAAATGAATTTTGGCAGATGTGTCTTGTTCCCCTGTTCTCTACCACTGAAAGTGATCTGCAGTCCATTGCAATACATTTTGCATGGGAGGTAGACTGTCTGAACGCCTAGTTGTGTGACTTGACGAGACTGCCTGCTAGCGCTAGCACAATAGGCTGTGCTAGCTTGGACCTCCAGGTTCGCTGCTAAATGCTTTGTGTTGAGGTGATATTTCAGGCTTGAAGCACTCCAATGGTACGAAAATACCTTACTAATGTAAAAGTTCCACTCACGGGGCCAAACAGCCTTGTCTCGTCTGCCTCCATCATAAGACAAAGCCACTGTGGCCTTTAGTGACACACTGAGTCAAAGGGCACCACAGAACGCGATTAATCACCATTTATTTTGTTAACGTTTTTTTTTCTGTGATGAATTCATCTAAATTAAGGGCAACCCTACTTTAAACTAATAATGAGTTTTTTAGGTGGCTAAAATATATTTTGCTGCTGCCCCCCGTCCACAGCAGTACATTGCTTAGCTTTGGCGATGGTACTGTCTGCTTCTCTAAACTGGGTGCGTGCAGACTGACATCTACTGCACTGACTATGGATAAGTACCTCATACAACCCCACTTCAAAAGACCTAAACTACTCCTTTAAACTAACAGTATTACGGGTGTAGGAAGTGAAGCAGCAGGAGAGATGAGTGATAAACAGCCAAGCGTCAAGTCTCAACAGGAAATATTGATTCTGCCACATACAAATCCAAATATAAACACAAGGAGAAAAATTAATATACACAGCCTGTGTTTGGCACCATTCTGAGTTAACTTTCATTATTCAGTTCTCATAGGGATAACTGCAGGCACATACAAAAGCACAGGCAGACAATGAGTTTGCCAAATACAAAGTTTTTATTTCTGTACACAAAGAGTAGAAAGCAGCCAGTAACCCACTTGTTATTACAGTAAAAAGCCTTTCTTCAGAAAACTTTTTATACAGATTAAAAACTCCAGAGAAAAGACAGCAAGAAGTGTTTGAGTGCCGGACAATAACATCAAATCAAAACCATTAAACGATAAACATCTGAGTGATTAATGAGGTATATTAATGGTGATTAAAAAAAAAAAAAAAAGAAAACTCAGTTCACCAGTAAGGTATGAGTGTGTGTGTATATACTGTACGTGTTAGTGTAATCAACACCTTGTTTGAGGTTAGGTGATTCATTGCCCTGTTATGTGAGAGGTGACATACAAGCTTAGATGCATGATAGTAAACATGGAGGTCTGTGACACAGAGGCAGGGGCGTGATGATCGTCAGCGTGTTGGCTGGCTACATGCAGTAACAGAAGTCTGGAGAGAGATAGCAGCAGTGTCCTCTCTGGGGTGACGCTCGTCTCTAGTGGAGAGCCGCTTTCTTCAATCACACAACCTCAGTCACGCCACAGGGAGCAGGGTATGTTTCGGCATGTGTGTAGGGAATACAGGGAGTCACTACCAGTGCAGAGATGTGTACATGGATCAGATGCTCTCCTGCAGCTGAATGACCATCAGAGTTAATTTAGACACTGGTGTCAAACAGCAGCAGAGCGACACGAGGGGACAAACTGTATATGGTCATATACTGTGTCGTGTAAGGAAGCCCTGAGAGGCAAACTGCCTGTCACCATTGGTCGCATTTATTTAAGACAAAATGGAGGAAGCAGACTGAAATAAATACACTAGGTGGGTCCATTACATTACTACGGAAGCCCCGAGAGGCAAGAAAGACTTTTTTTTCCTGCTCATCATTTTTCTAAAACAGGTGGAAAATATTTTAATTTCCAGAATCCATTTCCAAGTTTTTTTTCATCCTTTAAAACAGGTGAAAAATACATATATATTTTTTTTTTTTTCATTCGTGAAAACAGGTGAAAAATATTATTTTTACACAATCAATTTTTCAGTTTTTTTTTCATCACTGAAAACAGGTGTTTTTTCTAATCTTTAAAAAAAAATATTGGTAAAACATCCCACCAATAAGGAGTGAGGTGTCACTGTTACCATGACTAACGTTATAGAACTAATAAACTTAGCTGTAGGGCTGCAACGATTAGTCGACTAATCGACTATTAAAATAATCGGTGACTATTTTAGTAGTCGACTAATCGGTCTGAGTCATTTTTCACAGAAAAGTACTAAGTGCCCCAAAATACTCTTATTGCAGCTTCTTCCGTTCAAATATTTGCAGCTTTACACACTCTCCCATGATGGTGAACTAAAACCCTTTGACGTGAGTACAAAACAAGACATTAGATGAAATAATTTTAGGGTTTGGGAGCGACAGACCGACATTTTTCAACATTTTAACACATTTTTCGATAAAATGATTAGTTGACTAATCGAAGAAATAATCGACAGATTAGTTGACAATGAAAATAATTGTTAGTTGCAGCCCTAGTTAGCTGTTGGTTCGATGTTTTTCACTCGCTAGCTAGCGGGCTACCACTACCGTCAGTAGGCCTATATGTTGCATTCACGAATCAGAGATAACATGCTTAATATAAATCACCAAACACCCCGAATAAATATACCTGATGCCTTTTTCTGACACCCACCCTGGCGATGTATAAGAGTCCTCCTTGGTTGAAAGTTGCACAGAGAGCAGACCCGTGATGTGGCGAGGTCCGGGCAGAAGGCTAATGGCAGATTAGCACTGATTAAAATACATTTCTGGCCAAAAGAGAGACATGACAATAATGTTATATAACTTGCTAACACACAATGACTTGTGTTTAGAGTGCATAGAGAAATTAAATTCACCCTGAAGGAACATGAATGCTTGTAATCGCATTTCGAACATAGGATAGTTGTGCACGTTTGTGGCCGAAATTAGCATTACAACAAACACCTGTTTACACAGATGGGGGAAACAGTAAAATCATCACCTGCCTCTCAGGGCCTCCGTACTCGTGTAACCACCCACTGTATTTATTCCAATCTGCCCTCTATAGTGTCTTAAAATAAACACAGCTTATGATGACAGGCAGCCCTATAGGGAGTTACTCCTCTCCTCTTTTCGCACGCTGTCACTGTTACATCATTTTATGTATGGAGATAAAAGTGCGATCATCAATGCGTAATGAGATGTGTGAATACCAATAAATTAATGTCTATGAATAAACATTACTTGTCATGGCTTATTCTTTTCTTTTTTTTTTCACCCACAAGCCGAGCTGCTGCTCTTTGTTCTGACTTGTGAGCGCTTCACCAGAGCAAATCTTTAAGTGATGCACATGTGGAGATGGATCCAACAGATGATAATGACTGTCTTCAGCAGCTAAACAGCAACAGGCTTCAGGGGAGGAGGAAGTGGAGAAGACTAAAAAGGGGCGCTCTCTCTTGCTTCCCTTAAGGCTATTAGCATTTGTATTATGAACGGTACATCACCTTTCCAACTTGCAAACCTGTGGAACTGCATCCTTGGGGACAGTTCCCTAGCAACAGTATCAAAACTAACAGGCAGCGAGTGCTGAGGAGGACGATGTCAAAATGTGAGCGCTGTGTGCCTGGAGGGGGAGCCCGTAATGAATGCAGCACACGGGTTTCAAACTTGTGTGTGAGGTCAGAGTGCCGTTTTAAGGTTTAGGATGAATTCCTAACTGGGTATATCTGCGTTTTCTGTGAGAATGAGGCGTTATGATTTGCCGAGAAACACAAAGAGCCACAGCTTACTTTTTTCAGGCATCCTCTTGTCCTGCTTCTGGAGATTTCGCTGTGGCAGGCACATCAAAGTGGATCTCTCCCACCAGCCCTCGAGCAATAAATGGATTGGGGTTTTTTTCCAACCTTTCCTCTCTTGTTTGTCAGATCTGTAGTCCCTCCAAGCACCCCCAGCATCACGGGTTCACCCATAAAAGCCCTATTTAACTGGTTGCAACGTATGGTTGTTCATGCTCTGCGATCCACGCTTCACCATTCTTCCTGTTTGCCCACATTCATTGCATGAACACACACTCCTCCTGATGTACAAAAACACACTCCTCCTGATGCAACCTCCTTCCCTGAATGTAAAAATAATGAAAAAAAGAGCCTATAAAGACTAACTCTTGTTATATATGGATTCAGTTTGGTTTTAAGGCATTCATTGACTGTGCTATGTTTAGAACAGAACGCTCCCAACGACCCTGATACGATGAGGGCAAAGCCATTTTAACCACTCGTCTTCTTTGTAAATCTAAAAGCAATTAAGTACGCATTAGTGCGGGAAAATGAGGCATGTAGAATCAATAGCTACTGTTCTTTTCACATCTACATGGCGAAGAGGGATTATTAGGGATGATGTCAGTGTAGGACCACGTTATAGTGGTGTTGCCCCCCTGTAGTGTCAATTGGCCTAGCAAAGAGAAAGAGGGAGAGAGCTTCAGCCTCGCAGCACTATCGCCTGGAGCTGCTTCCTTCTCTTTCTCCGCACACAGCAGGAGAACGCTAAGATCCCAGAGCAGGCGCCTGCATGCTGATATTTATCGGCAGACATTTCCTCAACAAAACCCAATTTCAGCCACAATACAAATTGGCTCAAAACTGAGAGCGCTTCTAAATCCGGCGAGCCAAAGAGATGAAATGGATCTCCATTTTTATGTCTGTATTTTTAGTGATGCAGCATGGCACATGTTATTGATCATGCAGGGAGCCTTTTGTGCACAATGAAGGAAGGGTGCATTGTAAATAGAGAGCCTGGATGTAGCAGCGTACATGTGTGTGTGTGTGTGTGTGTGTGTGTGTGTGTGTGTGTGTGTGTGTGTGTGTGTGTGTGTGTGTGTACGGTGAGTGCGCGTGGTTCTGTACGAGCGTAAAGGGCTCACTTAGGAGAGGCGAGCAATGAGAGCGACAAGCAGTTTGAGAGGATTAGAGGAACACAGTGTGTGCATACAGAGGCGCTGTGCTAGCGGGCACTTTGGCTGTCTTAAATAAATCATGGATTTAACTGATGATGTGTCATTCTCACAAAGTAAATAAGCTCGTTGTGGGTGCTGTCAACCCCCTGACAATGTGCGCCACGCAGCCACATGAAATGCAGTCAGCCCAGCCCTGATCTAGTTTACTCTCGCAAGCTTTAGCGCACCACCTCCCTGCAAAAAACACAAACAAAAATAACAACCATGATAACACATCCAAGGAGAAAATAAAACACTGAAGATACAGGCATTCTGACAAAACAAGGGGATATTCTTCATATTCCTTTTTGCATTTTTTAAAGTTCTCCTCACGGAAGGTCCAATTTGTGCTGTGGACATATAAAGCTTCACACCTCCGGACGACTACACAGATACTGGTAAGCACAGTGTCTTGGCTGGGCGTGTTCCTGTTACTTTAGTCTCTCCCTAACCTGCTGCTAACGTTAGTTTCCTTTGGCTCGTTAACATAGCGTCAGGCTGCGCCGCTGAAGTTACGAGGCGCAGCCCGGCCAAACGGACATCAGCGTGAGCCTTCGGCAGTTTGCATGAAAAAGGCTTTTAGTGCACAGATTCCAGTCGAGGGTTAGCTCTGGGTATCATAGCTGCTGCAGTGGTCACAGGGGCCTGGTGTACTGTGGCCTGACCTCAGCCGTGTGGAGCCCCTCCCTCTGCCATCAGGCGTCCTTTCAGGCTTTCACTCTGCTCCTCCAGGCCCACATGGGGTTAGATGTGTGAGGTGGTGCCTGAAATTAGGAAATAGAAGAAGAAGGGAAAAAAGGAAAAAGCTTTTACAAGTTTAGAGAAGCATGCACAAGGCTGAGAAAATGTTCTTGGTTATAACCGAGGAGGCTATAATTATGATAATCCCTTTCTTTGTTCAAGTTACAGGCTTTGGACTGCCCAGCAAATTGCGTTTTAAATGCGACGGGACAGTTTGCAAAGTGTGCGACAGTGACGCTCCCTTTTTCTCTCCGTGCCGCCGTCTCTCTTTATCTTACTCCTCCTCCCTGCCATTTAATCACACCGTCCCTCCCCCCGACTATCGACCCACAGCAGTACATATTTGCTCTCCTCTCCATCTCTCCCTCTCCCCTGGGTGATGGAGGAGCAAAGAGACTGTCTCCGAAGCGTGGGCTGCTGCTGTCCGTGCAGCTGTAGCAGAACTCACCCGGTTCTGAAGGGAAGACGTTTCTCAGCTGCTCGATGACTTCCTGGAGCTGCAGCACCGTATCCTGTTCGTGCTCCATATCATCCCCTAACACACACACACACACACACACACACACACACACACAGAAGGTTACACTTCTCTGAATGGTTAGGTGGGGGATGGGAGGGGAGGATGCATGGTTTCACATTCAACGTGCGTGCATGTGTCAAGCCCACATCTAAAGCATGGCTGCACGTCGCTGACCTGCTGCTTCAGTGTCAGTGGTCTCTCTGCTGGCCGGCTCCCCGTGGTGACCCCCTCCAGACACAGGAGAAGACAGGGTTGACGGCTCTGATCCGTTGGCCTCTGAGTCATCTTTGGGCTGTTTTTAGGGAAGACTGATTATCATTCAAATCAAATAATTACTCACATCCATCATGTTTCATGCCGCGGAGACATTTAGCCTTTCACATAGTAATGAATGTGATAGTTAATGGCACTTAGCCAGCAGCCCTCGATCTCTGAGCAGAACTATTATTTTTAAAAAAAGGCAATTTTCCCTGACAGCCGTTACACGAAACCATCAGGTTACTATGATTTGTGCTTTGATCGACAGATAAAAAGGTGGTGAATTGCAGTGCACACAGCAGCGCTACAGTCAGTGGGTGGGGGGGGGAGGTCTCAAATCACAATCAAAGATGCATAATGTAACTGGAGGATATTCCCCAAATATCACATATATATATATATGCACCATCTTTTGTATTGTTTTCAGCAACACTGTAGCAATACTCAGGAGGTGAGTAAGTTCAGTAGTTGCAGTGAGGCTGGGGTGTCTGCAGAGATTGGGAGGAATTCATACTTTTCACAGACTACAAAGGCAGATTTCACTGATTTTTATTTTTCGAGAAAATGAAACTGTGATATTGTTCCTGGGAGAAAAAGAAGTGCATTTTTTTTACCCAGGAGTGTGTACATCCTCCTCCGCCTCCTTCTCTTCTCTCCTTACTCTCAATTTCCAAGTCTTTAACCTGAAGAAGAAGCATCCTGTCCCTCCTAAGTGTTTTTCTCTCTTGTCACTCACTCCCTCTGCTGTCTCTTTATTCAGTGACCTGCATGCACAATTTACATTTGTACTCCCACGACGGACAATTTACACTTTAATATACTAACCCAGTAATTGTGTGTGTCAGCACCCACTCTCCTACCCATCTCCTTTCCTTCACTCTGCAGTAAATCCTTTTATATTACGCTTCAAGTGTCTTAAGGCTTATCCTTTCTTAACTCTACCTATACTGTGCGTTTTGTACTCCTCCTTTTGGTGTTTCCACCTTATGATAGTACATCTTTAAAGTTCAGAATTTACATTTTTGCACAGTTGTCATTTTGCACATTTATTTCTTTGCCTTTCAGACTGCATGTAAAGCACCGTGCTACCTGATGCTCTGTGATGCATACAAATGTTGAAACCCACTGTCTGTGTCTGCCTGTGCCCTTTATTCAAGCTGTAGCTGCACTTCAGATGCATGTTAGAAACACAGCTGATGCATTTAAGTAGAACCCCTCAGCAGAGCAGACACTGTTGACGATTGACACATTAGTGACTGAAGGGATCAAACTTTTGACCTTCAGTGTTTATCAAGCATTGACTTCCACAGCTGAGGGTCCTGGATAGCAAAGGCCTGATTACCCTTAATGAGAAGTTAAGGTTTTGGAACCATTGGTAGGGCCCTGCCAGAAGATCTCAAGCAGCGATCATGCTCAGAGGGAGTTAGCAGATCACAGAACCTTAAAATCAATGCTAAACCTCACAGGTAAGCACTGAAGGGCAGAAAGGATTTGAGTGATAGTTGCTTCTCTGAGACCGTGTTAAAAGTCTGGCAGCAGAGTCTTGTGTAAGTTGGATTTATACAATTTTAAAAAAGACAACAGTGCTAATGCAGCTGGTGCTGAGGCCAGGTAATCACAACTGTCCCTGATTTGGAGGCATTCAACTGCAGGACACTTTTGGAATTCCAATTCTTAATTTCAGCAAGACTGGACGGGCTCATGAGTGGTACAAGGCTTTCTTCTGGACATACAGTTGTGTATCATCTGCATAGAATTACAAAATGAATACCATATCTGCACATGAGGACCCTGCAAAAGAGAAGGTATTAACTCAAGTTTGTTGGAGGAAGCACTCAGATGCTCTGGAGGAAATGTTTCACAAACTATCAGCTGCTCAGATAAAGCAGCCACTAAGGAAGATGGAATACTAGGGACCTAACCGATTTTCAGTTACTGTACTGTACTGTTTAATCCATCAAAGTAAATGCACAATGTGAAAGGCTTTCTTTTACGGTTACTATCCTTCTTTTCATAGATTAATTACTCTAAATTCTGCATTTCTTCTTTTATGTCCCATACACAGTAAAGTGCGGGGGATGAGTAAAAGAAAAAATAAAGAAGTAAGTACAGGAGTATTACCAGCAAAATATACCTAGTATAGCATCAGAAGTACTCAGTATACAGAATAGGTGCTTCTACACCAGGGGTCAGCAACTGTTACTACCAGAAGAGCCATTTTGGGTCCAAAAATAAATTAATTAAATCTGTCTGGAGCTGCAAAATATATATATTCCCCAAATTTTAGAGAAAAGGCACCAGGTTGCAGACATAGATATGACTCACATTTTTGTTTACTAAATGTTAAAACATGTTTACATGTTGTAGACGTATATGTTCCACATTTTTACATTTGGATAATGTGAGAATCACATAAGGCCTACAACAATGATAAATGAAAATGTTCAAAAATAACCGTAATTCACTCCCATGTAGCGTAACTTTTGGTCAAAGCCACAGGGAGCCATTGGAGGGGCTAAAGGGCCAAATGTGGCTCTGGAGCCGCATGTTGCCTACCCCTGTTTTAGCTGCAGTGATGGAAAATAAGACACCACTGCACTTATTTAATGGCTCATTTCACTTTAAAAAACTGCCAGACTACTAAGTTGACAGGTCAAAAGTAATATGCACCTGCAAGTATTTTTTATATATTGTAAATAATTTCCTGTCACCGAACTGCGATATAGACACTATTTTGCATTTTGTTTTCCTGATTTGTTTTTTGGGGATCTGCAGTAAAACCCAGAGCTGACGGTAAAGTTATATTTTCTTTTGGTTGTTAAAAACTGGCCTGGGACTGGACTGTGAAAAGTTGTCGGGAAAACAAAAAACAGACTCAGTGGACTGAACTCTTGAGATCGTGGGCTGATTTTTCCCATGCACACACACACACACACACACACACTCTCTCACTCTCACTCTCACTCTCACTCTCTCACTCACACACTCACACACACACACACACACACACACACACCATAATTGCTTTGTTTGTTTACTGATTGAATACACCTTTTGAACCGCACTGAGCTGTGCTCTATTTGTTTGTGCCGTGCTGGTTTTTGGTGTGTGCTTTATTGTTTTGTGGCCTATGGTTCGACAGAGTTATTTTCTCTCTGTTTTATAATTATCTGTCAGACGTGATTCTGACTGGCGCCCCACTTTTTAAAAAAGAATCAAACCTTGAATGACTTTGATGCCCAAACAATGATGAGAGTTGCTTTACCTTGTTAATATGGACTTTAAAACTGTTTTGAATTACAAAATAATGGAATTTAAAATATGCAATAATTCAGTGATTAATCACAGTTAAATGATTAATTGTTTGACAGGCCTGATTATTATTATATATCATTAATTGCTAATGTTGGTGCATTCATATGAGCAGCATATTACAGCTGTAGCTGGTCAAGTTGAAGCTAATTTGAACTACTTTATATGATGCAAAGTTTCGATCTACAGCAAATTAGGGTAATGCTTTGACTGATGTGTCCATACAGTCCTAATTATTTCCGTAGTTTCCGGAGTTAGCGTAACCTTGAGTCTGTTGGTCAGTGCACTATAGGTCAGGTAAACATGAAAAAAAAATTAAATTGGTTTACAGACAAGCTCACAATTCAACCGTATATGGAGAAAAAAACCTATCGAATAATAAATGAATGACAAATAAATATTTACTTGGGTTTAAATGAGCAGCTCAAAATCAGTAATTAACTGAACACAAACAACCGAACTTCTCTCGGCGTGGTACCTGTAGCAGTAGCTCCCTGAGCCTGCGAAGCTGGGACTCCAGCTGTTTGTTGTGGTCCTCCAGTATCTGCATACGGGTCTCCAGGCGCGTCTTGTGTTGCCGCAGGACTCGTGCCTCGGCCAGGAGCTCCTCATCCTGCTGCCCTCCCTCTGTGGGTGAACCCGGACCGCCCTCTCCGGCCTCGGTCAGCATGGGCACCGACGCTGCCTCCTCGTGCTTCCACTTGAGCCTCCTGTACTCGCTCTGCAG
This sequence comes from Epinephelus fuscoguttatus, assembly GCF_011397635.1. Taxonomy (NCBI): domain Eukaryota; kingdom Metazoa; phylum Chordata; class Actinopteri; order Perciformes; family Serranidae; genus Epinephelus; species Epinephelus fuscoguttatus. The sequence continues at coordinate 18,222,796 of NC_064760.1, read as the reverse complement.
CACCCTGAGGACCCACAGTGGAGGACAGACAGAGAGAAAACAGTCAGACCCACATGCTGGTGCAGCATACAAAACACATAAACACAGGTGAAGGTATTTATCTAGCTTCCACTTGACACCAACAGAGATGCACCTACACATAATAAGTGATGTGTGTTATGTAATTAGTCAGTGCAGCAAGGTGCTAAAGTATTGTTGATATCGCACCACATGGAATGCAGTCATCTTCACTTTGAACATAAGCTGCAAGAAATCACTGTCTTCTATCTACACGTGTGACACCAAGGGCGTCAACTGACTGCTGTGCTGTGAAGCATTACTAAATGAGTTTTAATTGGGTTGGGTTCTGGAAAATCATATATGCCTGGGGAAGGTGGAAAATGTTAATGTGACTAAGTGCAAAAGAAAACAGATTAAGTGAATAAATGACGATGTACAGTCATGACGTATGGTCATTGCATAAGCCAGTGCATATTGTCTCTGGCTGGGCTGTTACCAGAACTCTTCCAAGAGCACATAAGTCAGGTTTCCATCCAAATGTGGCACAACTTTTAGCTGGATTTTCAGAAAATCTGCGCAAAAAAGCAGATTTATTTGCTTTTTTACCCACTACTGTTGCGCCACTATTAGCGGTTGATTCATCAAGATAGGCCGCAGGTAAGTGTCATGGGCTGAATCCAAATGTCCACCCTCTGGACTTGCTGACTGGGCCTTCACTGACTTCAGTTGTACGTAGTGTGACGTATTTACCGTCATCACGTAAAGTCTGCAAGGGAAGAGACTGCAAACGGCTGATAGACAGGCCTCAAGACTGCTTTACTCGTTGCCGTGGAAATGATCAAGTTGATGAACAGTGCCTGCTCATCTGTCCCTGCAGAAAACAAGATATTAATCCTATGTATAGCCTTTTGACTAAACAAAAATGTAGGCTATTAATACATCGCTATATAACAGTGTACACGCATTCAAAAACAAAAGTTTGTAAATAATAACTATAACTCAGTAAATTGGGTATTTACTGACATTAAAAGACCTTCTTTTGTTGTTTTTCAGTTATTTTTTGGCCTGTTACACTGCACAGCCTGATAATATGCAGGGCAGGAATAATAAAATGCACTTTCATTCTCTCTCCAGCCTGTACTTAAAAATATATTTCTGTATCATGATGCGGTTGAATATTATTTCTGGCCCACACAATTCAAGTAGCATTTTAATAGGCCTAACTATTAATAACTATTTTTAACACATTCATTTTTTTCGGCAGTTGAAAGTCTGTATTGCAATTAATTGTGGGTTACATTTGGATTCAGCCCAAATGTCCGGACTTCACCACACTTGCAGATTTGCGGACTTTGCAGGCGCATTCCACTTTCTGCAGACTACCAGAGAGTCAGCTTGGGATGCAGGCTTCAGCAGACTTCACTGATTAAATTTGCCCACAATTATTGCTGTAGAGTGGAATCAAAATGCATTGTATTCTGGCAGCCAACTCAATGAGTTGCCCAGTGTAATGCCAAATATAAAGGCTAAAAAAGCGGCCCAAAAACAACTACAAAAGATCTTCTGATGTAACTAATAGGCCTACACAATCAATTTAGTCATAGCTCTGTCCATATTTACAAACATCTCTGTATGTGAATGTCTGCGGTCTATATGTTAGACAGAGATTTATTTTGTTCACCCACAAAACAACCCTATACATTTATATCTTGTTATTTACAACGACAGATGAGAAGACAGTATACGACAGCAGTAACAATGATTGTAATCGACGCTCAAACTTTTCCATGACAACAAGCAGAATAGTAATTGAGGGCTGTCTATCAGCGGCTTGAGGTCTCTGCCCTTTACAACTATATATCATACCACTGCAGAATTAGAGGGCGCAATGAGATGATATAATTGACAAAGTGCCAGTCACACCTCAAACGAAGGAAAACAATGGCTGTATAATAATGAAGAGCACACTGGACGATGGAAATAGAGTTTTTAACATTTGATATTACAGCTATGTGCTCTTGGAAGAGTTCTGGTAACAGCCCTGTGTGCATAAGCCAAGTGGAAAACTCTGTGGCTGAAAAATGAAGCCAACATGGAAGTGCAGTTCCTCTATTGGCCACATGAGGCTGGCTACAGAAGTCAGTTAATCCTCATCGACCCCCATGTTAAAATGCCAAACTTTACAGTAGAAATAAACATGTTTACAGCCTGGTACAAAAACAGTTTTCGTCTCTATAGCTGATCAAAACATTTGAAGCAACCAGGGTGATTTTTTTTTTTTTTTTAATTTTCATAACTCACAGTTTACATTTTATTAAGCCTTAAAGTTACACATATTTAATTAACACATACTTAAGAACATGGCCACTTTAAGTGACAGGCAGAGAGGCATCAAGACAGTCTTTGACTCAGATCCACCCCTCACTCCTCCACAGCTCCACCCTCTCATCCAAATACAGTCACTTCTGGTTCCATTAAAACCAAGATACCGACAGATGAAATTCCAAACTCAAGGTTTTTAATATGAAAGTCCACAAACCAATTATTGACGTCACAGTGGCTTCGTCCATGATTTGAAACAGTCTATGGCATCAGTGTGTTAAAAGCCTCCAGAGATAACAAAGAGAGCTTCCACTGGCCTGTGCAATGACTGTATGTCATCATTTATTTGCTGACCCTATTTGCGGTATTTCAAGATTTTTAAAAATTTCTGCTTGAGTTTTTTATGTGCCAGTTGAAAACACACATAAAACACACCAAATGGCATAACTTCCTCATTATTTGTATTTTTATAGACTCAACTGGTAGCCTATATGTGCAACACCGGTAATAAGAATAATTGCAGAGATGTTTTTCTTCTTTTATTTTTTCCCCCTTTTCTTATGACCCTGTTAAAACCTAATTTTCTTGCTCTTGTTCTCTCGGTGTCTGTCCTCCCAAACTCTTAATTCTGTTTATTTTCCATGTTTTACTTGGATTTTATTTCCGAAATAAGTCTTGCTTTTCTTTTGGGGTAAAACTGAAACTGGTGGAGTCGACCTTTCTTCCGATTACTGATTATGGTGATGTGTTATATATGAATGCCTCCGCTCACTGCCTCCACGTGCTGGATAATGTGTATCATGGCGCTCTAAAGTAAATTGGCCATCTTTATATGCACGCTGGCTCGGCCATTGGTATGTCTTGATTTACAAGGCCATTCTTGAGATGATTCCATCTTATTTATCATCTCTTTTTTTCCTGAATAATAGAGCCCACAGTCTCCGTTCTCAGGACTTTTTATATTTTACTGTTCCTAAGGTCAGAACAGAATTGGGGAAGAAGGCTTTTAGGTTTTCTGCTCCAACTTCATGGAACAATTTGCAGTCAGAGCTCAAACTCCAAAGCCTGGTATCTCTGAATGTATTTAAGTCCATGATGAATCCCATTGTATCCAGGCTTTATGAGTGCAAATGTTTTATTTGATCTCAACCTGATTATGTAAATTCAATTGTTGTTATTTGTATCTCTTATGTCTATGTTTAATGTGACAATGTGTTGAAACTGTATGTGCTGCCATTCTTGTCCAGGTCTCTCTTGTAAAAGAGATCTTTGATCTCAATGGGACAAACCTGGTTAAATAAAGGTTAAATAAATAAAAATAAAAATGTATATCAGGCATTTATGTTGCTGTGCCAGTGTTTGTGTTGAATTGTTAACTTTGGATTTGTTACTTATTTTGTTTTTTGTCAGTGTGATGGCACTAAAAATATTTCTTTAATTGTGTCTGAATAATCCTATAAGGGGTGGGCCAAGTTGAAACGGCCAGACAGGAAAATAGACCATGCATTCATGCATTCATTCATCGTAGAAAAGTACTGAACTGGTAACATCAGGAAAATCCATTAAGTATCAAGCTGATGTAACAGTGTTAGAGAGATACTATGCAGGATTTTCCTAAAAAAAAACGTGGTGGTGGCATGTCTATAGAGACTCTGCCCTCTACCTGCATTTTCTTATTTTCTGTGCTCAGGATGTTAATGGGCGTGTACTCCCACAGCGCTCATGTGAAGCCAGAGCTTCATAAAAGGGTAGTGATCAGTTGCCAGACTGTAAAATATCAGGCATCCAAGAGACACAGAGCAGAGAAAACACAAATACAGTGAGGTGAAACACCAAAGGAGAGTCATTTGTTTTACTTGTACTTACACTAGTGAGCATGTTTCCAAACAGTAACCGACAATCCTGCATAGTATACCTTTAAAAGTATTTTTGCGAGCTATTAAAAAAGACCCAAAGCTTCCAGGACCCCAAAAAGAAGAACAGGGTTATAGGTGCTGGTGTCAAAGGTGTTTGGTATTGATGTACGAGCCTCATGAGAGCCACAGCAGAGGATATAAACCAAGCTCCAGCAGCCTATCGTCATAAATAAAGACAACAGAGCGCACTGCAGAGTTATAACTGAACTGGGTCAAGGTTTCAGACACCCAAAGGGCACAAGTGTATGTGCGGATGTCACTGTGTGTGGAAAGGTCACAACCGAATTGAAGACAAGAGAAAATTATTCATATGAATCATTCGCATAAAGGTTGCCTCTGGTAACCAATTAAGTGGATAGGAGAAATGAATTTGCTTCATTTATGGGAAATGCCTGAGCCTCTCAGCAACTAGGACACAATAAATTCAAATTCAAGCATTAACATCCAAACGAACATGTCTCAGAGATGTTTTACACTTGTATCACACCAGTCGGCCCATAAATGACTCCTCCTGTCTCTTCTGCAGGACACCAACAAACTGTTATTATTAAGTGTTTCCATGTTATTGCCACATCATTTTGCTTTGTCAGGAATGCATGTAGAAAATACTGCTTGTTTTTTTAAGGCTGTTCAACAGGATTTAGTGTGTTTACTCTCTGCAGAAGGTTTACAAATGGCAGGACACATACCAAAACAGTGCAATGCCTCCAGATGAACACACTCATATTTGTGTTTTTATGCTTCTGGGGAGCCTCACTGATGAAAATCACTCCGTGATTCAAACTTTTACATCTCTGCTTCATGCTTTAGCCCCAAACGTAAAGAGACAGTTCATGCCCAAATCAAAAGTACACATTTTTCCTCTTACCTGTAGTGCTATTTATTAATCTAGATTGTTTTGATGTGAAATGCTGAGTGTTGGAGATATCATCTGTAGAGATGTCTGCCTTCTCTCAAATATAATGGAACTAGATGGCACTCGACTTGTGGTGTTCAAAGCACCAAAAAAATACATTTGAAAAACTCAATAGCAATGTCTCCTTGCAGAAATCATGACCTGGTTGTTAAGATAATCCACAGACCTTGTTGTGAGCAATTTCAGGAACAACTGACCCTTCACTAAATCCTGCCCCGGACGCAGACCTGCCAATCATAACGTAGCATTGGGCCGGCTCAGACCAGGGTCCAGCAACAACGCAGCTGTGCTCCACTGACGCTAATGTAGTCGTTTCAGATTTCCTTCATTTTCATGCTGGTTTTGTGGATTTGGAGCTAAATGTTGTGCCTGGGGCACGTCGTGTATTAATGATACTCGTTACCTGGAGAAGCTGGAAAAAGATAAACGTTTTAAATCAAACCCTGAAAAGTGTAGGGTTAGCTAGCTAGCTACTGAAGATACAGCCTACTGAATGTATACACATGCTGCTTTTGCTTTTTAATGATTATAACAGTGAAACAAAGACCGACCCTGCTGTACAGGAACCAGTGAAGGGAAGCAGGGAAACTTTGCTGATATTCAACCAGCTGTGTGTCATCGTAGTGTGCGCAGATGACCGCTGTTTGACTTCCCCTGGAGATCCCTTCCCCTCTGGTGGCAGAGGTCCAGGCAGCAGCACGGGGTGAAGCCAAACACTGTTCATCTGCACACACTGTGATGCCACACAGCTGGTTCAATATCAGCAAAGTTTCCCTTTATATTCATTGTCTTGTGTGGCGATCAGCAGTGATGTGGTGGTTCACTTTTACACTGATCTGTAGCCTATAGTTCGGCTTTAGCTTCTAACTATCTTTGTCTTTTTAACCTGTTGTTGCTGCTGGGTCAGTTTGACATCCTGGATATATCCTTCAAACACAGACTGTAGAGCCCTCTGTCTGCTTCTCTCTGCAATCACTGTTTCATTTTTCAAAAATGTGATAATATTTCTTCAGGGAGTGCAGTTAGTTACCGTGTGGGCTCCATGCTTACTCTGACAGCTTGTCGGACCATCACCATCACCATCACAAAGGGGCGGGGCTTAGTGAAAGGTCAATTTTTAAATATTAATGGTGTCCTCCTCAGCTGAGCCGTTAGCTAGCTCAGTGTGATGCACGCCTCCTTCTGCACAGTGATAGAGTTGGTGGGTGTAGTTTAGTAGAAAGAAAACAGTTCCTACATGAAACTGCTCACAACAAGGTCTGTGGATTATATTGGGTGACCAGGTCATGATTTCTGTAGAGGCATTGCTGTTGAGTTTTCAAATGTATCTTTCTGGTGCTTTGAGCACCACAAGCTGAGTGCCATCTAGTTCCAATATACTGAGAGAGGGCAGACATCTCTACAGCCAGTACCTTCAACACTTGGCAACTCACAACAAAACAACTTAGACTGATAAATAGCACTACAGGTAACAGGGAAAATATGTACTCTGGATCTGTCCCTTAATTAAAATCTCATTCTAATCTACAACCAAATTCAACACAGTTGTCACTGCTTCCAAAAATAGTTTTATGGATGTGACTGAGTCAGTGCACTCTGTTGACTTACAATGTGCAATCAGTCTACTTCAGAGAGATTTATTGTGTGTGAAAACAAACACACAGTACTCACTCCGCACTCACTGCACAATGTCCTAAAACACGTGTTCATTTTTTTCCTGGATACAGACCTGTTCTCATTCTCCAGGCGGGCCAGGGTGCATTGGAGCTGCTCCTTGTCCTGGTGCTCCAGGTGGGCAAGCAGCATGTGCTGTCCGCAGGGTGAGTCATGGTCCAAGGCTGGGCTGGAGTGACGCAGGAGGTACTGATCTTCATCCCTGAGTCCCCCACACAGGAGACAGCACACTGAGCCACCAGCAAACAGCCACCAGCAGCACAAAGCAGAGCCAAGGGCGGCATGGGAGAGCAGACAGGCCAAAGCAAGGCAAGGCAAGCAGCACGAGGAAAGATATTCCAGGACGAGACGCAATCAAACAAAACTGCACAGTCTGGGACGAGACACTATGATAAAGGCATTGAGCCAGGTTCACAGTCCAAAATATGAAATGTCCTGTAATAAACTTGGTTCTCCGCGACATTAAAAACCCACTCACAGTTATTAAAAATGGAAGGTGGATCTTAAGCTACATCACAATATACTGTCCAAATAATAAACGCTTTACTGAGGATGGAACAGGAAACTTAATGTGCAGATTTGTGATCGCAGACCTACGGCTGTAAAACAATAAATGCATCTGTGAATGTTTGGCAATTATTTTAATGGAATGACAGCTGTTTGTTAATTTATATGCTTTGATAATGCTTTGAGCTGCAAAGCAAAATACTTTAATGGGCCAAAGTTAAGAGCAGGTTATAGGCTTTGCACTGTCATGCTGAATAATACATCACAGAGGTATTTATAGGCCTGTTTCAATCAGTCTGGTTGTATAAATATTCCACAGATGGACACCTCTCACACCTCTCACACCTCTGTAAGATTTGCTATTTAGAAGGTCCTGCTTAACCTTTTGATGCATGGGTGGGTCAACAATGATCCAGGTTGTTTTTTGAAGACAAAATATCTCTGTATTTCATATCGTAGGTATTCCTGAAAAATGTGCTTTTGATTTTATCCCATTCCAAATTTTTATTGACCAATTTTTCATTACTTCCATAATGTGCGTCAAAAATGACTTTTGAATTTGAATTAATTTTTCCAATTTTATTACTCATATGACTTGCGCCCACATTATTTTACACAGACAATTTTACATTTTTTTTGTGATGTGAGTGTGTAAATTTCCTATATTTATATAAAAAAATGAAGGTTGTTTTACGGAACTGAATGTAATTTACATTTTGATTATAATTATATGAGAGTATCTGATATTATAATCAAATCAGCCAGTAACTGTGGTATCTTTTAAACTGAACTCACTTTCCCCATGTTTTTGGGTCAAAGTGATTAATGGGATGGACAATTTTTCGAACCAATTCATTATTGATCGAAAGGGCAGCAGCCAAACAGGCTGCATTGTAATCAGTTGGGACATTTATGCACTGTCACAATGTATATTCACTAAAAGTGTTTGTTTTTGCCACTGACAGGTTGATATTATGATTATAAGTGTTTGTTTTTCCCACTGTCAGGCTCAGATTGTAATTTTAAGTGTCTCACAACATTATGGAACTGATCCCTACAGAGGTAAACCTTATTGTTAAAGAGTAAGATCCATTTAGTTTGACCAGAAACTGCCCTGACATCGTCAAACCCACCAGACTCCATTTAAACAGTAATTTTATCATTGTAAAAAAAACTCCATTCAAAGTCCTCAGAAACAAAATTAAACTCCCTAGCTGTCTTGGTTTGTCTTTCTCTTCCTCAAACAATCACCAGTTCTGGTTTGACTTGAATAAACCCTTAATTCACACAGTTAGATGTGAAAATATGTTGACTCTATACACGCTAAAATTACTGTTTACTTAAACAGAGTCTGGTGGGTTTGGTAATGGTGATTTCTGGTTAAACAAAAGGGAACTTACCCATTGACAAAAAGGTGTATCTCTGTAGGGATCCTTTCCATTATGTTGTCAGACATCAAAATTATAATCTGAGCCTGTCAGTGGCAAAAACAAGCACATTTAGTAGACTTACATGCTCCAAGTGTTTACATCATAGCCCGTTAGGCGGCTCCAAGCTGCAGCGCTCTCGCTCAATACTGGACCAGTTTTCTAAAACTGTTGTTCCCATTAGTCACTTAGACACAAAAACATGGGAGGATTGGGTCCAGGCTGAACAATTTTAGAGTCACCCTTAAACCTAATTTATAGCTTTCTTACATCAGCCCACCAACAAAGCAGTGTCCCTATAATAGACTCCAAAAGTTTAAATAATGGTGTGAAATTTTTTTTTTTTTTTTGAGCAAAATTATGAACCTAACATATATTTGTTTTGAACAAAAATCTTTGATTGTAATATGGGTTATTTTAGTTCCACTTATGGAAGATTGAAGTTTCCATTGATTTAAGCGTTTAAGGTTTCGATTGTTTTCATGTCCATTACGCGGCAATGAGCAAAAAGTGAACTCAGACCAATACACTGAGGTGGAGGGTGAAGGCAGAACACACAGGCAGCATGATCCAGGACAGAAAACAGTATGATGCCAGCCAAACATCAGCTGGAGGCACAGATAGCACAGCAGCATGTTCAGAGCCATGCAGCAGGAAAAACAGAGAGGCACTGACAGACGGACGGACGGATTCGCAGAATAAGAACAACAAGATTCAAGGGCACAAGAGCGGAATACAGCACCGCTACACATAAGGAGTAGAAGTGAAGTGTCATGCATACAAACACACTCTCAGGCATTAAATTAGAGACTGACACAGAGGCAAATACTACGCATGCACTGATATACACATTTTTGTGACAACACTCCATCCAAGCAACACTCCACATTCATGCACATGGCAGCAGAGACACTGGGAGCAGGCTTGGGAGGATTTCAGTGGTAAAAAAACGCTGCACTGCTGAAAAGTAGTTTTATCTTTTATCTAAGCCTTTAACAAGCTTTTAATGTGGTGTCAATCACAACCCTCTCTCAGAGCACACACACACCAGTCACGTCTGAAAAGAAATAATGAGCACACTTCACAATACACAAACACACACCTGGAACCCTAAGAGACTGTGTAACACTTTGCACAGAGCTGCTGGGCATGCAACCTTGACTTTAAAGAGCGAAATAAAAAAAATAAAAAATAAAAAAAAGGAGAGCTATCTCAGAGGAGGAGGAAACGGCTGATAGCCCACACAGATGTCAACAAAATAAGACGTGGAGACACACAAATACAACCCTGTCCACCTGGCACTTCCCACAATGGGGACTCACCTTGTTGGCTGCCTCATTCACATCAAACATCCCTATTCCTCTCACTGCTGTAACCTCGCCACCGCCCTGCCACACAGCCAGCTCACTACAAACACACACACACACCTCTCTCTCTCCTCAGCGGGGTTTTGTGTATTTACCCACAGATGCGGACTTTAATCACAGCAGGCATGTGCATGATGAAGAGGGGGGACTGTGTGCACGCTGCTCGCTGTGGGTCATTTTCATTATGGCGCTTATTATTTATGTCATGTTACCCAATCTTTCCCTAATGGCCAAACATACATGCACAACCTGAGAACACAGACACAAATGATGTATAGAGAGGAAGGACTGTACACACAGAACACACGTTACCTCCATGAAAGGCTGTGGTTGTAACGAGGGGGGAGGTAGTGTGGGGGAGGTAGCATACTTACAGACTTTCATCAGGAGACAGGCTGTCCGTGAAGAAAGAACAATTCTGGCTCTCCATTTCTGCTAATCTATATATATAGATATACACACACACACACACACACACGTACACACACATCAAGGACACATATTACACATACACATATTTACACACACACACACACATATATACAAACAGACACACAAAGGAGAAAAACAGGAGAGTGGATGAGTCAGAGCAAATGCAGGAAAAAGCAACAGATTGATATTATCACACACACTGGGGAAATACGCTTCCTCAAACACGAGATAAAACAAACAATCAGCGCAGTTTAGCTTTTAAGTAGTGTGGATAAGAGCTGTGGCCTTTTAGTATTACGGACTGCGACTGAACAGCGAGCTGTCCGCAAACATCTGACTGACAGGACTGCAGAGAGGCAGAAATTGCACTTGCCACAGAGCTATAAAAGTGTCCATGAGGAGGGAGGATAAAATCCTGGTAAAATACTGTGCTCTGTCTATCAGCATGCAGGCAATAAAAAGGTAAAAATGTGCTGCGATCCAGCACCACAGACAGCAACCTGTGCGTGTGTGTGAGGAGGCAGCGAGTGAGCTGCTGTGTGGCTTTTCAGGACCAAGGACAGCGCTTCCACTTCTGCATTATGTCCTGCTGACTGTCAGTGGACGCCTGCTCTGTGCATGCTGCTCTGTAAGCTGTTTCACTGCTATAACAAATGATAAAAAAAAAATGCTGCAGTAGGGAAAGAAAGTGTTTTAAAAAAGACATGGTGCTTATGCTGTTTTGGTTTGACGGCATACATAACAATTACTGTGTAAAGATGATGTTTAAAATGAAAAAATGTGGCTCAGCATGTAGATCTGGGCTGTCCAATAATCACAGGCCTGGCGGTTTGATCTCTGGCTCCTCTTGTCCACATCTGACCTTGAGCAAGTCACTGAACCCCCAATTGCTCCCAGTGGATAGGCATGTGCCTTGCATGATGGCTTGCTGCCATCTGTGCGTGAGTGTGTGTGAGAGAGATGCAAATTGCGAAGCCCTCAGGATAAAAGCGCTGTATTAACGTAGTCTATTTACTAAAGAAAAAAATAAAGAAAAACAAGAGATATTGGATAGACACATTTAGACTGGCTGTGGCAGGAATGCAGCACATTACGCTGCATATTAAAGTGCATATTTTGGATGATTCATATTAAAAAGGATGTTAAGTAAACAAAAGTACTCACACACTCAAACTACTCCTGTGTTATTTATTCATTTATTTAGCACAGCCTCTTACACTCTCTTACAGGGTGCAGCTGCTTTTCTTCATGCATACTATGCAGTTATTTGTATTTTGCTTATTTTTGGGTGTGCAGCTGTAATTTGTGGTGCTTCATGGCTAATATACCAACACAGTAGGATCCAATCTGGGGGACTTGCCTTTCTTAATGCAGTAAAACACTGTTTATGACAGTTATTAGTAATGTTTTCTTTGTGTATGTGTGTCAGCCCAAATACCAGATGGCACTGTCCGTTTCTGCAAAGCAGGAATATGTTGCATTTGAATGTTTCATAGGTGTCATATCAACATTTCTAAAGTGACATAGTGTATGAGCTGACTTTGTCATCTTGAGGTGGAGGGGATGATGGACAGTGTGACATCAAGGTGAGATGCCTGCCAAACTGCCGACCACTGTTCAACACCAGCAAACAAAAACACTGGCTGTTTTTTAGCGAATCATCCCCACCTTTACAGCAGCTTTAAAAGCACAACATGGGGCTGTTTTTTGTACAGAGACATCACTACTTTTCCTGCCAGGATTGTGCCCCACAAACCGAATATTGTAAGCCAAAACATGAGCTTTACTCAAAGTGGTTTTTGTGCTTAGTCCACATGTTTTCCACAGCGTTGTTGAGACAAAGTTTCAGCGTATTGTATCCATTGTCTGCAGGAAAGTACAATGCCAACATTTTTTCTGGCAACTGGGTTAAGATTGTATAGAAGTGACAAGATCATCATTTACGACTACCACTATTTACAGTTTTTTACATAGTTGTTGCTATGTGTTTTTTTTTGTTTTTTGTTTTTTGCCTTTATTGACAGGACAGAAGGTGAAATGGGGAGACAGAGAGAGAGTGGGGACTGACATGCAGCAAAGGGCCACGAGCCAGGTTCGAACCCACGGCTGCTGCAGCGAGGCAATGCCTCTGTACATGGGGCACCGGCACTATCCACTACGCTACCAATGCCCCGTTGCTATGCATTTTGGCCTTTTGTCCACACCCTTTAATTGACTGCAAACTGCCCTTTTGTAAAATTCCTTCCATGTTTAAGATTTTCAGAAACCCTGTTTTTAGTGTTGCTGTGTAAATTCATTCATTCATTCATCTTCTAACCGCTTCATCCTCTTGAGGGTCGCGGGGGGGCTGGAGCCTATCCCAGCTGACATCGGGCGAGAGGCAGGGTACACCCTGGACAGGTCGCCAGACTATCGCAGGGCTGACACATAGAGACAAACAACCATTCACGCTCACATTCACACCTACGGACAATTTAGAGTTACCAATTAACCTAGTCCCCAATCTACATGTCTTTGGACTGTGGGAGGAAGCTGGAGTGCCCGGAGAGAACCCACGCTGACACGGGGAGAACATGCAAACTCCACACAGAAGGGCTCCCACGCCCGGGATCGAACCGGCAACCCTCTTGCTGTGAGGCGACAGTGCTAACCACCACACCACCGTGCTGCCCTGCTGTGTAAATGACAAGGAAAATTGAGTTTTGGTCACATGACATCAGATTGTGCGCCATTATGTCCTTTGTGAAGCGTCACAAATGAGGCAACATTTCTTACAATGGACTTGGTAACGGATGGTAAATGGACTTGCACTTGTATTACACCTTTCTAGTGTTCTGACTACACTAAACGCTTTGACGCTACATGTCATAGGCACCCATTCACACACACATTCATACCAAACAAGGTGCCACCTGCTACTCAATTAACGATTCACATGCACTCAGACATCAATGGCACAGCCATGAGGAGCAATTTCAGATTCTGTATTTTGCCCAAGTATACTTCAACATGCAGAGCAGAGGAGCCGGGGATTTCCAATAAGTGGACGACCCTCTCTACGTCCTAAGCCACAGCCCACAAATGGCAGACATAATCAAAATAGTGCTAGCTCTAAGAGGATTTTTTTTTTTACATGTTTACACATAAGCATACAGTTACTCTTCCACTATACTGAGGAACAGAGGCGCCAGAATGTGCTACAATGTGCCATTGCATTCAGGCAGTCTTCCGGTAATAGCTTTTTTCAGGCTTATGATTGTCCAACATCTTATTCTTTGCATGATTGGCGAACATGGCTTTAAATTATTTCGCCACCTGTTGGATTGGCATGCTCTTGACAGTGCTTTTTTAAAACAGCGCTTATGAGGACAATTTTTTTCAGAACAAAGGAGGGAAAATGTCGTGAAAAACGTGTTTTCAAAATTACCTGTGTACATGTGGACTCATCCATCATAGAAGCATGTATCCCTATCAGTAGCTGTACTTTGACACTAATCTTTCGCTTTCTCTTGACTGAAAAACCTTTGCTCTCCATCACTCTCACCTTTCCATCCTCCATCGCAAGGCCACACATTCTCTGAAATTATGAAAACATGATCTACAGAGGAGCCAGGTTGAGTGAGAGTCAGCACACCACAAAACAAACTCATCACAAACCATTTCACTTCACTGGATATCAAATGTTAATTACATGTAGCACTGTTTGACGATCAAAGGGTGAGTTTCTCCTTTATGTGAGTTTATTAACCATGGAGAGAACCAACCTGCTGACTCTTACGTACAAGAAGCCTTGTAGCTCCCCACATACATACAGACATGTCCTACATGAAAGCAGTCTTAAATCTACACTGCGGCACTCTCGGTGCACACAGACGCATACGGCACACTCCATGCTGCCTCATCTTTCTCAGAATGTCGTCAGCTGAGGGAGTGAGGGAGGGGGTAGTGATGTAGAGGCTGTCAGGGACATCCACATCACATCCTGCTCCTCTCCAGAGTCCGATGACACCGAGAGCACTGAGAATTTTAGGATTTATCCATGTCCTGTGTCAGGAGGCCCCGCCTGTGAACCAGAATGCTCGTAATTCAACCTGCGACATTGTTCGTCAGAAAAGGCTGAGTCTCAGTCAGGGACAACAGCAAATGAGAAAGTAAAGGGCAGAAAGTAATAGGAAATAGTAGTGTGGGTATGAGTGTGTGGGAGTCTTGTGCCTACATGTGTGTTTAGCCTCCTGCATGAATGTAAATGGATGTGAGAGGAAATGAGAAACGGGAGAGGGAGAGAGCGAGGGCAAGAGAGGAGAAATCCTAACAGAGTTCTAAGAGGGTTTTTATTATCTCCGTCTCATCCATCCTCTATAAGATGTCGAAGCAGCGCTGATGATGAAAGGAATGAACTCTACTCCTGCATCGATATGGGGGCAGGGGAGGGAGATACGGAGAGGGGGGGGAGAGAGAGGAGACAGAGGCTGTCTCAGTGTTTGACATGCCTGGAAATCTGACTCTCCTAACCCCAAACATCAAATACTTTATCTCCCTTGAGATGACTGAAGACTACATTATTGCCATGGATTAACACGAATACCCCTCACTGGCTGAAGGGCACTTTGACACACACACACACACACACACACACACACACACACACACACACACACACACACACCTGTGTAATATGTCATCCCAAGGGGAAGAATTCAAACACTGCCCTGCCAGTGATGACATCCAGTATTTTGATATCACCTTGACTTTCCATTGGTGTTCAAAGTGGAGCGGAGAGTTACGATTCATACAGGGAGAGAATTCAAATAAGAAATGAGAATTCCCCCCTTTATGTCCGATAATGACTGACAGGTAGAAGAAGAATGAGAGGGAGAATGAAGGACAGACAGGGAGACAGAAGGAAGGAAGTCTGCGCTGGTGATATGAAATTGCATCTTTCACTACACAGCAGCAGGAGGTAGTTGGGCTTGATGTGCCTAAGACTGTCTGGTCCCATGTGGCATGAGACTGTAGGACAATATTTATAGGCTAGAGACTAATAACTCAACTCCAAAACACACCAGAAACCAGAAAAGGGTGGAAAAAACACACATGCTACAGAAACATTGTTGAAAACCTGCAGTCTCAGACAGGTAGACCCTTCAGTTCCCCAGCTAAAGAGAATATGACAATATACACAGAAAACTGCAAGGAGACAGTGCGTCTAAATCTTTTGACACCAGCCGTCAGTCAATGTCGGGCCATTGTTGGAGCATCTGTCGCCCTAGTTCTTGTGGTGTGCCCTACACTGTCAGCACTAGTCGGCCCTTACAAGCCCTTGTCGACTGTTTTTCGGCCAATTCAGCATGCTGAATCAATGGCAGGGATGGTGGAGCCCATCGGTGAGATATCACTCTTACTGACACTCCAGCTCAGTGCACGAGAAGAGAAAGGGAAGTGAGGAAAGTAAAGTGAAGAGGGCGTGACACTGAAACAAACTTGTTGTATTAAGTAAGATTAATTTGTCATTGAGATCTTTTGCAGAAATGGTTTGTCGTGTATTATCATTTACTCTGAAGCTTTGGAACAGATGACCAGTAAGGGGCCCAGGGTCAAAAGCATGTATGGTCAGGGTCAAGAAGATATTTATGGCCCAGGGTCAAGGTTTGGTGAAGTCCAACTAGGGTGACTCTCTGTCGTCTGTTTGACTTTGTGTCACATTTCACAGAAACAGCGAGTCTATATAACGGGGGTAATTTGGGGCTGTTTTTCAGAGCAGTTCACATTGGCCTCGAACCTCTCCAAGCATCTTAGATGTCTGATAGATGCTGTACTTCTTGTAATAAACCTTTTCTTTATGCAAGCAAGACGGTGTCATCGGAGTCTCCTTCATCACCTTCACATCATCGCTATTTAATAAACAACAGGTTCATAACTGTTTGTGTTACTGTTCGGTAGTGCAGCAGTTCCCAAATGGTCCAGCCAGATTTCTCCCTAGTCATTAGTTTAAGATCCACACAGTTTGATATATTCAGAGTCATACCTGCATTCGTCCATGTCATCGAGCTAGTTTGCTGTCTCTGTCAAGTAGCTATGCATTAGTCGCTCACTGTACAGCAGGACACGGCACTTTAAAAGTAAAGCTCTGTGCTGGAAATGCACTGTACTTCAAACTAAAATGTTTTTTTTTTGTCCCTCACAACTTGACATGTTGCAGCAGAGTCACTTGCAGTCCATTCAGAATGATGCCGTAACCGACTTTTGGATCGTGACCCACCAATTTGGAACCACTGCGCAAGCGCATGACAAATATGATTTGTTCCTTCAACATTGGGTTTGTGTTGTTAATGTGCTAACTGGCTAACTAGCATCTTGATTCAGTCCTGTTGGTCCTCTGGTTTCCCTTTCTGAATGAGGAATACAGACTACCGCTGCCTGCTGCTATGGAGAGTTATTTTGGACTTCATCACCACTATTTCTTTGATATCAGTTTGGTGTATCTGGCCCTTTAAGGAATACAAAGGCCTTAAGGAAGGGAAAAGGAAGAAAAGAAGGAGGGAAGGAAGACAGATGCAGAAAGAAAGAAAGAAAGAAAGAAAGAAAGAAAGAAAGAAAGAAAAGAAAGAGAGAGAAAGAAAGGAAGACGTTTCGATTGAAGTCGATTCAGGATGCTGACAGACTCAGATGAAATACTCAACATTAACCATGATAAGAAGTGTCTTCTATCACCACGGTGCTCAGATCACTCATGAGTAAGCAGAGCTTTTTTTACTTCTTGTGTCTAAATGCTGATACTTGTTCATTTTTAGCCTGCATGATGTACTTATGTTGGCTCGACGTAATACTAGTCAATGAACTAGACAGTATACTCAGTAAATGTATTTTGGATAAAAGATCTTTGTGCCTGTCATTCACCCATTCACGCACTAGCCAATGGCAGCAGACTACCGAGCCAGGCACTGGCCTAACCATCCGGAGCAGCGCTGACATGTTGACATGAGGAAGCGGGGATCGAGCCACTAACCCTGTGATTAGTGGCTGCCTCCGAAAGAATGCTGTCCAAATTCAACACAGCTAACTGGAGGCTCAAAAACTACTATTGAAGTAAATCAAAACACTTCTGATTGTCTCAGTAAAAGCCTCACAGCAATGACATTTATTAAAGGGCTGTTATGGTGAATTGTACAGGTGTTGCATTTGATTGCAAATGTAACAATGGCAATTTAAAGTTTTATGAACACATCTGTGACTCGTCCTAAGAAACACCCATAACTGGTGTTTACCCGAGCTGTAATAATGTGTGAAGATATAGACAGTGTGTTAAATAGCATTTGTTCATATTTTATTCAAATATGCAGAGATTATGCACTCACATATTCACAGGCAGGTTAGGAGGATGCATCTGATGACATTCTATATTTTTCTTATTGTCAACAAACAATAAGTGTTGTCAGCTTATATGTGCTTCTGTGCATTAGAGCTCCATTGTTGTCTGAAAGCAGAACACATCAATGAGCCACACTGTTGCAGTGGCTGACATGTTTATCATTTAGAGTTAATCCAACATACACAATCCTGCTGCCAAAAATACTAGCATGTACATCAGATCTGAGGCTGAAAATAGTTCCAAAGAAATCTCTGTTTACTTTCCTTTGAGTGACATTTGTTAAAAGCAACAGTGCCCAGCTCTCATGCTCAGGAAATAATTTAAGTATGTATTCATGGCCCGTTTTTAAAGATTCAGGAGTAAAGAACGTGCCTGAGGCTCAGAGACACCGACAAGCTGGAGAAGTTACAAAGCAGCCGTCGGTCTCTCACAGAAAATGTAACAAAAATATAAAATATCGCCATCCTTTTACTTATCAAGCATTCATTATCTGTTTCTGCCCCAGTACCAGACGCTTCATATGAACAGCCAGTTGTTGACAAATAACAGGGCTGCCCTCTGAAAATCGAAGACGCCAATCATCCGTCAGAGAACCTTCAGTCAACCGAGATTCTTCAAGTTGAGCAGTCCCTCTTTGACAGAGTTTGTCAGTCACTGTGCAGAGTACTTCTGAGAACATTGTGGTCCCCAGAAATAGCTGCAGAGTCAGCGCTCCTCGCTTTCATGCAGCTCTCTGGGGTAAAATTATTACACTACGTGAAGATGTTTGCAACGTGTACAGGTAGGAGGAAGTGGCTTCGCACAGTCAGGCACCGAAATAACGTTATCTTCTGCCTTCTGCTTGGAAGTGGTGAATTTGCAGCTCACAGCAACTTAATTTGCTATAACCTTTCTCTCCAAAAAACTTTAGTTAGTGGGGTTAGCACGCATTAGCTCGGAGGGCTAATTTGGCGTGCTTATTATATAACATCAGTGTCATTGTCACCCTGAACATCCCACCGAACCCTGTTAAAAAATGTGGCAGTTTGAGAGATGTTGCTTGATAGCTGATTTGGAAAAAAGAAACAAATGGTCAAATATTTTTATTGAACCAAAATCCTATTCAACAGACAATTTTGACTCAGGTACAGCCCTAACAGATAAATACATTTTAACTGTTACAACTACATTATAGTGTGTTATACGTTATTTATTAGTTGATTATATAGTGCTTATAAATGATGTCCTCTCTCCTGCCCTCTGTAGGAGACACAGGAGCTTAAAGGCACACACAAATAGACCCACAAACAGTTTTACCCATGAGCCATCAGGCTGATAAATCAATGTATATAAAAATAATTTTGCTTTTCAAGTGCAATCCACTATTTATTTAACACTGCAAACCACTACTTCTTAGTGCAACACTCCACTATTTATTTTACAACAGCTCGATACAGCCAATTTTTATCACTCTTCTGATTTTATGAATGATTATGTTGTCTGTTTTTTTCTACTTGCTTGTTTTATTGACTAATTGGCACCTGAACAGATGTAACACTCCTAATCTTGTATATTCTGTGTACAATGACAATAAAGGCTTTTTATCATAACAGTGAGTGCTATCGTTTTGAGTCACTTAATGAAAGCACATTCGAGGGATTATAGATTATTGTCTCAACTAAAGGTCCTTACTGATTTATTCTTATGCAGGAAAAAAATGGTTGAGAAACAAAGACGGCTTCCTGGCTAGGGATAGGACAATACACAATTTTATCAGGAATCTTGATAAAATAAATAAATAAATACTCTCAAAATAATTCGATCATGGTAAATTTCTATTATCAGGAAAATTGTGAATATTGTGTCCAGCAGCACCCAAAGAGACGGCTGGGCAACCAACAATAAAAGAGACTGGCTACAAACGCACCAACCTAAAAAAAACAACGCAGAGGGTCTTAATCAATCACTGACATATTGTTTGATTTCACCAAAAAGGATGTTCACTCAAAGGTGTGAATTATTTCTGAGATGCAATAAAAAATATTTGTTTATTAACAAAATGCAAGGTTAAGTGTTGTCATTTCTAGCAAGTCCTAGTTTCCTATTTCTTTTTTTTTTTTTTGAGTCACTTTAATGCACCACCTGACCTGGCATCTCGGGAACCTTTAATTAAAGGCAGGTGTGCTGAAGTGAGTGTGGAGTGTGGAAAAAGCCACAGGGTCTTTAACTGCTGCGTATCTGGTTAATCTTAGATTTATTGTTTGATGAAGTTGTTTAATACCCCATTGACTTGAACTTTGCTTTTGTAAAGGCCTGTTTATTTGGGGAATGTTTGTTTGAGGATTTTTGTTTTCATTTTTGAATGTGACAGTCAAGACAATCAGTTCATAGCATCATTCTGCAACTCTCCAAACATCCTGCAAATCAATCAACACTTAAACCAATCAAAGCACCTTGGATCATCAAACAGTGAGTAAAACTAAACCAAAGACAGTGAGTTTATTATGTCTCCCGTTATGGCGTCTGTGGGTGGCTATTTCTGAACTTATTTGGATGCTGCAATATTAAGTGATTCAGGTATGTTTTAGCACCATTTTAAGAGTTCGAAGCATATTTTGATGACTATCAGGGCAAAGTTATTTTGGCAAGGATTATCATGAAATGAATTTTTCTTATCATCCCGTGCCCACTCGTGAGACGCAGAGATGAGAGGTTATCTATGAGTAAAGTTGCTAAGATACTGCACAGATACAGTGGACACTTCTAAAAACTATATTTAGCTGTGGGAGTTCTTGTGTTTTCTCAGCAGGCCAGGGAAGGCAATATGTCTCATTCTGACTAAATTAGACTACGTTTCCATTTCTGTTCTCTTGGTTTATTTTGGTGAAGGCTGTTGGCAGTTTCAGATTTATTCTGTTTAGATATTTCTGAGCGACTGAGATGACTCAAAAGCCGTTTGAAGGGAATTGTTCTGTAATTAGAAGCAAAAGGAAATGTAAAAGGATGTAACATAAAAGATGTTACAGAACGGAGAAGAAGAAAGGGCTAGAGGAGAGGAGAGCATGAGAGAGAAAAAAACAAGAAATAAATGTGTGGGTGGGAGACAATAGAAGAGGGGGATCAAAGATAAGAATAAAAAAGGAAAAAGGCAAACAGGAGGAAGGGAAAAAGGGAGAGATAAGAGGGGTAAAGAGGACAATTGTGCCTGCTCTCTTGTTGGTGTGTGTTCCCTCTGTTTTGGCAGGGCCTAAAGTTGTGTGTCAGAGCCTCAGGGAAGTAATACACAATGGCGCGCGCACACACACACACACACACACACACACACACACACACACACACACACACACACACACTGCAGGCTTGGTGGAAATGTGTGTGTGTGTCCAGCTCTGCAGCACTGTAGGCTGAGCTGCCAGGAGTGTGAGAGTCCAGTGCTGTGCCCCTGTTTATAACCTGTCAGACAGACACTAATCCACACCAACCGCTCCCAGGTGACCAATGGGCTCACTGCCCGAGCAAGTGACAAGCCGCTAGGCACGCTGAATCCCACTGACCTACACACACACACACACACACACACTACAACCGCAAACTGCTCTGCTTATGCGCACCAGCGTGTGTTGGTGTGGAGTGTAACAGGGAAGAAAACTGCTGGGCAGTACAGTCTCTACCTTGGCTGGAGTACAGTGCACAACGTAGCCAAATCAATACTTCAATCAGTGTGTGGTGAACAGAGGTGGTGGTAGTGGTGGTGGTGGTGGTGGTGGTGGAGGCAGGGGTGGAGTGGATATAAAAAGGAGGCAGAAAGGTTGATTTGGAGAGAAGAAAGTGAGAGACTTTGTTGTAGTGATTTGATGTAAAGCAGAGCACAGTGAGCCACGTACCTGCTGGCATAGTGTTCAATCCTGCTGTGCGTGTCTGCGTGGGGCAGCTTAGGTGAGGAGCACGGCCTGGAAACAACAGAAGCCAATGTCAATACCTCACCATGGCATTACTAACACACTCCGAGTGTGAATGAGCAGTTGCTGAAAAAACAACAACAAAAAAACAAAACTTAATTCACACATATTCCTATAATCCTGAAGAAGAGAGTTTTATTTGGAAAACTTTCTTGTTTGGATCCAAACAAGAAAAAACACAGTGAAGAAAAGTAAATTTATTCAAGTGCCCAACTTAAACACAACTTAGAGTGTTTCCATTTTACGCTACTTTACACCCTTACTTTGCATATCAAGATTTTACACACAAACACATGATGGAGTTAAATTATGATGCATTTCATTTGATTTAACTGCTGGTTCCCGACATTTCTGGCTCGTTATGCTTTGAAGTCAAGCAACACCTTCTGATGAGTCTTTATCACAGGTTACATATGTGTATGAGCTCTCAGTGGTTCAGGATCTGGAGTGAGGAGATCTGACAGGAGCGAATTTACTGATTTGGAGGCTCCAGGCAAACCCTGTCTTGCTTTATTTTCACTCTTTCTCTGATTGGAAAAGTACTCAAAATGTTTAATTCTTTAGTAAAACTATTAATAGTGCGCAGCAAGTTAAAGTCAAAGTCATGCATTCAATTTTTAAGGATTGGCAAAGAGGTATTATTAGCACAATGTACTTAGGACCTAGAGTTGTCTTGCTTTGGTCTGAATCAGGGACTAAGTTTGTTCCACGGTTGCATAATTGCTTAGAGTTGGTTCATGTTCTCACAGCAGCATTTACAAGCAGACAAGATAAAATGCCTTGTGTGAGAAAGCTGCTCTTGACTGGTCAGAATTTCCATGTGGGAAAATCCAGGAAGTAAACAAAACGTTGAAGAAGAGTACACTTGCAAGATAAATGTGACACTTTCTAATGTCACAATGGAGGGACAACTACGCAGGTTGATTTTAGCGCTGCTCATCGTGGACTATATTGCTGTTATTGTTCATTTAAGTCAAACCATACAGTTTGAAAACGAGGCGTGGCTCCAACTAGAAAACAATGTTTTGATGCATTGGATGTGCTGAATGTGCATATTAAGGCAGTACAGGAGGAGGTGCACATTAATAATCCTCCAGGACTGTAACATGCTCATGTTTAACCCAAACAACGTGTCATGTGACTGCAGTTGGTTCGGATCCAGGTCGGAATACGTTATCACCAAAAATGAACCGTACCAGAGTTCATTTGTAACCAGATCGAGACCACCTCTTCAAGAAGGTCTCGGTCCAGTTGTTTTGGTGCACACCTGAGTGTGATTGCTGTGTTCTGCCCAAATGAACCACACTTAGGGGGCAAACAAACTTGAGTTCGATTGAACCAAACCAAACAGGGCAGGTGTGAAAGCAGCCTTAAATTTTGTTCAAGGTGGAGCTTTGTATATATTTGTATACAGTGCTGGATTGTTTGATGAATAACAATGTATCATATTTCAATTGTTATACTTGTGAGTGAGGGCACGGTCACACAAGTGCATGCAGGTGAGTGGCCACTGCCTGCCCAGGCGATATTTCTGCTGAGTGTGCGCAGTGCAATAAATACTATGAAATATGATGTTATGGGTACATTTTTCATTTACTGGGTTCCATACCTGTCTCTCTACTCGCTGCCAGCCAGGCAGCATCTCTCATGTGGGGCAGTTTGTATTTTTTATGGCCATTATCATACAATCAGTGCCACAGTGACGATGGGTTTGTAGCTGAAACAGGTCCCTTTCTGTTCATTTTGCCCACATTAAATAAGTTAATTTATCTGTGAGTGCCAGTGTTTCTGCTTATTTTTGGATCCTCACCACAACCATGCACCTCTATATATTGTTCAAGATTTTTTTCAGTTGTGCATGCTACTATTTTTCAACATTTTTTACAATATCAAACAGTATTGGCTGGTTGGCAATCAATATCTCCACATGAAGGCTAGCCCACTTCTTTGCTACTGGTTGAGGCTGTGACTCCACTGGTCAAAGTTCATCACTGTTGAACTCCATGGGATGCGAAGATGCAAATATGATATGCCAATAGATGTGAATGTTTTATTTGACATGGGGTGGAAGTGAACGGAAGGCGAAAATTCATCAATCTTAATTTTGTGCATGTGTGAAAAATACCCTAAAAATTTGAACCTGCAACAAATTACCAGTAGTAGTTGGGTAGTATACAGTTTTGTTTTTTTTTTTTTTAAATGCGTTGGGGACCTTTTGCAAATCATTTCAGGTCACAATAAGTTAGAATATTAACATAAGAAGAAAAAAAATCTTAGCTGGCGGCCCCAGGCAGGTGTCTACCTTGCCTAATGGTAAAGTCTGCTCCTGGATCTGGAGCATCCAGTTATATATTCAAGAGCTTTTTAATACGGCAGATCATAAGATGACGATTCACATCAACAGTCTTGACCATGTGCAGAGGAAAGCTACTGGATTTATACATTTAATACAACTTTACCCTGGGGGAAATCAAAAAAGGAGTCTTGTTAACGTTGATGGTTTCTATGATGTTTTAATGATATATATTTACATAGGGTGCGGCAATATCGCCTTGGCTAGATGCAAGCAATGGCCAAACCCCGAGAGACAGCGATCAGCTCAGCACAGGCAATTTAAATGTCTTCACTTCCAAAGCTTCCTCTCACTCTGAATCTTAATGTTGCAACGTTAGGTGCTGCACCATGTCAAAAAGCTCTTACTATAACTGTGTGCTCCAGATCTCCTTACACCAGATCCTGCCTCAGTTGTCCTGTACTGGTTTGAGCTCCGAGTTTGCTGATGTGCGGAGATCCCTTCATCCTTATTCTATTTGTAGTTCATCCAAAGAGTGATGTTCTCTTTTTAGTGCGTTTCATCAGTTTTGAGTCATGTAGAGGTAAAACTATCCAACGTTTCACATTTCAGGAGCAAGCATGGATTTGAGAAACATTTTGTGTCGCATAAGTTTCTTCTGCTCTATCTTGTTAATAACATTGAAGCCTCTCAGATTTATCTTAAAGCTCCCTAGGCTGGAAGCCACCGCAGTAAACTACCCCACAAGGTGTATGTAAAATTTTAAATCAACCTGCTACAACATTAAACTGCTGCTTATACATTAATGCATCAGTAATAATTATACATGGGCAGTAAGTATAATAAAACATAATAATATATTAATATGAGGGATCATTCTGCACAGTAAGTGCTTTTACTTTTGATAAACATGTCTATGTGGCCTCCACCACTGGAGTCTCATCTCCAGCTCATGTAATGTTTGAGGTCATAAAAGGTGACCCTAACAGTGACACAATCAGCCGAAACATGAACCCATAATCATGCTAAATCTTCCCGGGTACTGTCGTAGCCCTGAGCGATGCTTCTTGATGATCTCATGGATTTTTGTCTCATCGCTCTTGTTTTTCCCTTTGGGTGAGACTCGCTCATGTGAACAGAGCATCTGAGCCAGACTGAGATCACAGGAATAACATTATGTTAATTCTGAACACAGAGATGTCCCTTTAACCCAAACTCAGCAAGTGAGAGCGGCCAAAAAATATCAGAGCGCGATAATTAGCCCGCAACAGTAGGGGTTTGAATGGGTGAAAGTGATAGATGACAGAAAAACAGGGACAAAAGAGAGACGTCTGTGTTTGTGCGTGGGACTCACGTCTCAGATCTCTCGGCTTCCAGCACAGATTGCACCGGCAGGTAACCTCTCTGCGGGTGCTTGGTGAAGTACTGCTTCGACCTGAACTTATTTTTCAGAGTCTTGGCAAAGTCCCTCATCTTCTCCCCCGAGGTTGTCTGGAGTTGTGATTTAGGAGGCGATGGGGTTGGTGGGGTGGAGGAGGGGTGAGAGGTGGCAGTGGTGGAAAAGGTTGGAGACAAATTACATCACTTAAGAATTCGTGAAAATGTTGCTTTCTAGAAAATGACCTTATCTGAAATTTGTCCACTCTGTCTGGGCACTGATTTCTCTTGACTTCAGATGACTAAGTTATTCCTCCATCTGATTTCTTATTCAGTTTCTGCTGCTCTGTCTGCTTCCTCCCTTCATTATCCCTCTCTGGCTCTCTTGTTTCCAGCACTCTCTCTATCATAGTAGAAATCTATGGGCGCCTGCCTTCCTCACCGGTGTGAAAAACTGTAGCTGGCTAATATAAAATATTGTCCAGTAAAGAAAAAAATCATTGTACAGATGGCCTTTTGCCACATTTTACAGTTCAGAATTGATTAGAGATTAAATCTGGCACCATCTCAGTCCACTCCAGCACTCCGGCTACAGCTACTCCTTAGGAATTAACTCCACTACGGAGCCTGTACGTGCAATCGCTTAAGACTCTGGTTTTATTGGGGTTTAGTGCACAATGTGTGTTCCAAATAGCACTTTATGCGTGCACTTTGTGAGCCAAAAAGGATGTTACTGTTGAGTGGTACTCAATCTCTGCATACTATGGATTTGGACGAAGCGGTGTAAGCACACCTAACGGTATACACTTAGAGATGATAGAGGTCTTACGGTGGAGAGGGGGCTAATCTATGTCTGGCAGCAAGAATCAGGAGACTGTAGTATTTTTTTGAGCACAGCTGAGTTTCATTTGTCCCTAGAGCCTTGAATTTGTATTCCGTTAAAGCACAAGATAATGTTTGTCTTACTGGTGTGTAGTACTCCATGATGGGGTAGTGCAGCTTCTTTCCCTTGGTAGTGCGGCCGGTTAGAAAACATGTCTGGCAGATGTCCACATTGAACTGCTTCAGACTGCGATACCTGTCAAGATCAATATAACAGCGAGGCTGAACTGATGCAAGAGAACTAAGCAGAGTAGAGCCGTGTGTGTGTGTATGTGTGTGTGTGTGTGTGTGTGTGTGTGTGTGTAGACTAAAGGGTTGGCGCATGTCTGTGTCTCTTATTTATATGCTTCCACAGATCCTTGTGCTCAAAACTGGGGTGAATGCAAACACTGTGGCCTGTTAAATTAGTAACTGTATCTTCAATAACAAATGATGTATTATGATCACTTTCAGCCATGTGCTTTATGATAATGTTTAAACACAGAAAAAGGAATGTGAATTTAATATTTTAATACAATATCCATTGGACATACAGACAAATAATATATGTGCAAGATTTTATGATAATAAAACATATTGCATAATAACAGAAACAGCATCTGCAAACTACAGTCTGTACAATATTCATTTTTTTCAAGGCGAGTTTTCTGTCAGGGATCTTCAAACATGATACTTGAAGTTTGCCTCAATAAATTCACATTACTGTGCAGCTGCTCAACTTATTATTATCATACATTATATCTAACTTTCAGCATCTCCAACAAGCTTTTATCTTTTATATACATATATATAATGAAAACACCAGCTGCCACAATTAAAACAGATTTAGTTGCTTCTCAATTTTGACTTTCTAAATGTCTCCACAAGTAATATTCTTACTCCTCTAATTATTAAAGCTGCAGCTGGTAACTTTTGTTAAAATTACTTTTTGTCATATTTGCTGTCACTGTATCCACACAGCAGGACGTGAGACAGATAATCTGTGAATCTGTGCCTCTGTAATGCTTCTACTGGCCTTACTGCACATGAATGTGAACAACCAATCAGAGCAAAGGAATCTCTAATGCAGCTGTCAGTCATGTCAATCACTGCTTGTGAACTGCAGTCAAACTGTCAGGCTAGGCAGCACTGATCAAATATGAATCAAGATTCTTTGACTGGACTGTTTATTTCTCGCCGTAAGTGTTTTCAGGGATATACTTTAGTGTACTGTTAAGCCACAAAATGATAGTTTGTGGCTGGCTGCCATGTTGGATACACTCAAGCAAAAAAAAAGAAAAAAAAAAAGACACCATCCACGGGCCAGAGCAAACGTTCTCATTTTACAGCTAAACAGTTCACTAAAATACTTTTCTGACAACATCTGAGGCAAGAGAAAGGCAATGCAGTGACAGAATCTTCATTCATATTTGACCAGCGCTGCATTTTTTGACCGTTTACTTCACCCTATAGTCACTGAAGTGAATACTGGATCCACTTTTCACAAGCACCAACACTCTGACACTGAGATGGCAATTTTTCAGATAAACAAATCAGGAGAAAATTAACTTTGTTCGAGACATACTGTCGTGAGATCTGGCAACAACTGATGTGATCTTACACCCTGTTGATAAGAGACGTTAAGCCAGCAGATAAAAACAAGCAGCAAAATAAAGAGCAAACATTAAATTTTAACGTATAAAGTTGAAAAGTTGTATTGTATTGAATCTGATTTCATCAATCCAAATGACATTTACCACACTTCCAGGTGGGCGTATGTGGGGGAGAGACATTCACACCCACATATGAGACTGAAAATGTTTCATACCCTTGGCGCAGCTTGTAATAAGGTATCTTCTGTTATAGAGTATCTTCGGCAAGGCTTAAAGCGAGCCAATCTAAACGCTAATGGTGTCATTATATTACATTGTACAATATTTCAAAATTACAAGTTTTAAAAAATTGTCAATTTATGTCATGTTAGAGGCTTTTATTTAAATTTCGCCTCTGCACAAGCATAATTTAAGAGACATCAATATGTACTGCTCGCACACCTAATTTGACAAATGTACCAATTACTGTTCTGTCACTGACTTCTGCCTCTAATTTTTTTCAGCAGAAAAACACGGCAGCTTTTCAGAAAGTTCTTTTTTAGTCCTGCAAAATGATCCACGGAAATAAGTTTCTGAATATATATCTGCAGATAGAAGTAGTCCATACAGTTGGAGAGTGTGATTGCATTTCACATTTGCAGTGCTAAGTTAAAATGGTTGTACACAGAGGTCTGATAGTTCGAGGAGTTGGTGAATTATCAAGCAAACTTAAGGTCAAAACTGAGCTTACAAACAGTATGCTGGATTTGCACTACTTGTTTCCTCCTACAAACTCAGCTACCTCATTTTTGTAATTTTCTAGCCAAGTAGCCAGGGATGATAACCACTTTTGTCCATAGTGAAATATCTCAACAACTACTAGATGGATTGCTGTGATTTTATTTGTGCAAAACTTTGGTACACTACCAAAATACCTGCAAAACGAATGCTATTCCCATCAAACTCATCTGTACATGTTTTTATGCTTATTAACATGCCAACGCATTAAACTAATCAATCAATTCCTTTTCTATAAACACTTGTCTATTGTCACGTTACACTTGCACATTAAACACACTCTCATAACTGCTAAATCCAGACAATTTTAATCTACCTAATGTGTGTTTTCAGGTTGTGTATGTGCATATTTTCCCCTTTAATAGCGTTCTCACTTATACAGCTTGATCTTTTCTTTTTTATGTGATGTTGCAATAGCTCACTGTGATCACAAGAGTAATTTTATATTGTGTTATGTTAGGTGAGAGTTATATGTCTTGCCTACCTGAAGCCCTTGATGGGACACTGTTTGCAGACGTAACATTTGGCCTGGTGCTTGGTCGACTCTGCAGCAGCCACGCGGTGGAGGACAGGCAACCAAACCATCGACTGGGGCTCCAGGCTCATCCACTCCAGGAAGTGAGACACTTCAATGGCAGGTTTCCCTGGGGCCTTCAAAAGGAAGGTGGGAGGGAAGAAAAAAGCAGTGCAGGAGACTGTAAACAATCCAAATATAGACCAACAGCAGGGCAGGTACATGAAGTAATGAGAGGAGAAAGTGTGCTTCCTCTCCAAAGGTGGTCCAGCAGTGAACAACGGGGAATCAAAGAGAATACAAAAGATAAAAAGGGGAAGGAGAGGGGTGAAAGATGTTCTTCACTGTGGGGTATTTTTTTTTTTTTTTTGCTTTTATGCAACTGCTTAAACAATCATAAGGATAAAACACAGCAGACATAACTTCTGTGTCTGTGTATAAGCTGTATGTTTGTGTTTATGTGTCTGCATGCGCGCCGTCTCTCCCGCAGACACCTTGTTGAGAATTCCAGAAAGTGGGATAAAAAGGAAGTCAACCTAATAAAAGAATGACTCACCAAGTGCTGAAAATCCGTGATGTGCTAAATTCTCATTAAGTCTGCATCAGAGATGCATTAAGAGGTTGATTTCCCTGGGGCTTCCTCCACCGCTCAAGCAGAGTAGCATAATAAATGTGTGTGTGTGTGTGTGTGTGTGTGTGTGTGTGTGTGTGTGTGTGTGTGTGTGTGTGTGATCTGATCACACAGACTGAGGTGTACAGAGGTACTGAGTCTCCCGGGGATGAAGGAGCTCCTCTCTGGTAGTAAAGTAGCCAGCTCCATGTGGGAGGTCAAATAGCAGCTCCTCACGTACCGAACACCTGGAACTGACTATGCTGAGCACGCCGCCGCATCTCAAGGCAGCACGCTGAGCAGATGGGATGCTTTAAACATCATTGGAAAAGTAGAGTGATAAACATTTAGTTATCCATTGAAACTCTGCTTTCTGCACCATATCCACTAAACTGTGTTTGTTTATGTATCAAGAATAAATGTACACTTTTCTCAAAGTATAACAATATTTATTACATGTTAAGTTATTCCCGCTGTAAACCAATGCTTCTGCATGTTCAGTCATATTGGTCTGCATAACCGTCTTACTCTGCATATTCCCTGTCCCAAGTCGATCCATCTGCTTCCCTGCCAGCAAAGTCAAAAGCTACGTTCACATTACAAGCAAACGTGACTCAAATCCAATTCTTTTGTTCTCCTATGACACAGATCTGAATTTTTCATAGTGTGGACACAGAAATCAGACTTTTTCCAATCAGATCTGGCCACGTTCATATGCGGTCCTAAATCCAGTACCTATCCAAACACTGGCCATGCAACCACTGTGAGAATATCCTATCAGATTTAACCTATACATCCATGGTTTTTCCATGTCATACTTCACTGTGCAAGCACATAACACTCACCATACAGAGTCAGAGCTGTTTGCTGAAACTACCAAAGGCTGCAGTAGTGGTAGCACCGCTGTGGTAGGCTGCCCAAGTCGACAACCAATAGAGCCCAACTGCCAGACGCTTTCTGATGGAGACAACTTGCCTACATACCACGACACTGTTTTTGTGAGGCGCCAAAAGAGATAGCCCTATCAGAATGTGGCCCTTGATATCCTAGACCTGCAACATTGTAGCCCCACCACTCTTGACTCCTGACTACTAGCAATAGCTGTTAATAGAGCTAAGGCTGTTGCCTTCCTTTGTCATCTTACCTTCATGCCATTGTTCTGATGGCTCATAATCCTGTAGCCTCAGTATTTCGAAAAATGTCCCATTGGACCTGTTCAATCCCTGGCTCATCTGGTCCACATGTCCTTGAAATATCCTTGGACAA
The DNA here is from genome assembly GCF_011397635.1 of Epinephelus fuscoguttatus. NCBI lineage: Eukaryota > Metazoa > Chordata > Actinopteri > Perciformes > Serranidae > Epinephelus > Epinephelus fuscoguttatus. The sequence goes on along the minus strand of NC_064760.1, from coordinate 18,191,617 downwards.
GATACTGAACCCCGAAATTGCTCCCAATGGCTGCTCCATTGGTGCATGAGTGCGTGTGAATAGGTTACTGAGTAGCAGGTGGCACCATGTATGCTAGCCTCGGCCACCAGTGTGCGACTGTGTGTGTGAATGTGACATGTAGTGTCATTTTGAGTGGCCAGAGGACCAGAAAAGCACTGTACAAGTGCAGTCCATGCTCCGCAAATAGCACACTCTCCCAAATGAAAGCACATGGCTAATTACTACACACAATGATGAAGATCTGATGACTTCATTCTGCATAAAAATATGATATGAAATACGACAGATTTTCATCTGACTTCTGCAGCAAATCATTCAGAAGATGAACATTAGCACATTATACCTGTGTCTCTCAGATGTAACATTTTTGTTGTTCTAATGTGCATGTGTGTGACATTATTGATTGCATGTGAGCCATTTTAGGGCAGAGACATTCAAACTGATGTCGCACATGGGTCACTATAAAGATGAATGCAAACAGGCAAAAAGACTGAATCTGGGGGAATAATCAGAATTGAGCATTAAGCCTTGAGATGTGTTTCTCTAGAAAGTGATGTCACTCATTTGCAAACCAAAGTGATAAATGGGCGAACGGGTCACCCCCCAATTGGCATTACATGGATATTTCATCTGCAACTAAATGTCCTAACATGGAGCAAATGGAGAAAGGAATTGATTTTAATCAGCCGTAGCTGATACAGAAAGCATGGACCAGAATAGAGTGTGTATAATTAAGATCTGCCTCTGAAAATGAGGGAATTAAAAGGCTTTGCATAGGCCACCTTCCAAAAAAAGCTATGGCCTGCTCCTAACGACTCACTCATTATCTGGTGTCCCAAACTGAATGTCACAAGGTAAACTTCCTGCAACCTGAGCCCAACATACAACTTGAAGACACATTCAGAACAAGCAAAGGAGAGAAAGACAAAGTAATTCATGCTTTGAACATGTCTCCTCATTAGCTCTTGCTTTGCGCTGCTGGACTCTGTGACCTCGCTCCATCATATCAATATTCCAATAGATCATATTCTACAAGCAACTTTCTAATTTAAACTTCTTGGACATCACTTACAGTCCATGTATGGCTAAAAACATCATGCATTATCTACCACTGACTGTACTTCATGTGCATTAAAAGCAATGCAATGCAATATTAATGTGATGTAATGTTTGTGAGGCAACACTCTGAATATGGGTGGTGCAGTTGGGACTTCTTTAGGTAAAATAATTATAACTTCTCCATTTCCTCGGAAGTAAACTCAGACTGTGCTGATGTCAGTGACACACAATGGGCTTCACACAGCTGACATCATAATTCTTTCATACATGGTTTCTGATGGAAGTCATGTAAAGGCAAATGTTTGATTTTGCCATTCATTTTTAATTTTTCTTTAAACTTCAGTTTCTGTATTTATAGCTCTGTCTTGAACAAGTTCTGTTCTTATTATCTGGAGGTCACTCATCATTCTCTTTACAATAATTCATAGATTAGAGGGTACACTCGTATACTGAGAGGATTTGAGATACATCCCTATACTGCAACGGCATTAATAAGTGGGTTTTGAAGGTTGACTTCCAATTTTTTGTTTGGGCACTCAAGCCATTAATTTAAGTGCTGAGGCCAGCACAATCGAGTCATACAATACTCTCAAGTGACGGGAAAAGTACTCAAATCTTTTACTTCGGTAAAAATAACAATACTACAGTGTAGACATACTCTGTTACAAGTAAAACATGATCTTACTCAAGTAAAAGTACAAAAGTACTAGTATCAAAATATACTTATGAGTACGAAAAGTAAAAGTACGCATTATGCAGAATAACACATTTCAGAAAAAAATTATATTGCTGGGTTATAATTATTGATGCATTAAAGTGTTCATCACTTTATTGTTGCAGCTGGTAGAGATGGAGCTATTTTGGACTACCTTTTTAACAGCTCTGTTGCTGGGCGTTAACCTACAATGATATACCATCTGATTTACAGTTTGTATTAATAATATGAATCTTCAAAGTAAGTAAGGCTATCAAAAAATATAGTGGTGTAAAAAGCACAAAATTTCTTGCTGATATGTTGTGGCATAAAAGTATAAAGGTGCAGAAAATGGAAATACTTAAGTAAAGAACACGTACCTTAAAATTTCAGTTAGGTAAATGTACTGAGTTACATCAAGAGATGGGGGCTCTAGTCACATGACTTGACTTGAGTCAAACATTTGAGGACTTGTGACTTCATGAAATACTTGATTTGACTTTGAATCGGTATTTGTGAATTGAGACTTGACTTAGACTTGAAATTAATTGGCTTTTTTTGGTAGAAATATTACAATATTTCTAAAAGTTAGACAGAGCAGTTGCATGTGTTTTTTTAAAAACATGATTGGGTGATTTCTAGTGCAGTGTGCGCAAACCTGGCAACCTACCAAAACGCAGCACATTTGCAAAGGCCAACAATGCATGACGCAGCAAAAATAATAAAATTGGGATTCAAGGATTGTGTTGTCAATGACAATAGTGAGAACTTGCGGAGTGCAAGGTCCGCAGCTCAAAAATCTGTGACGTGGCCACCATAACATCCAATTACATCCGTCACAACAAAACCCGCAATGAAAAGCTGAATGAGTGTGTCTTTAGCTTACTGGCTGAACAAAAGTTAGCTAGAAAGCTAATGTTTGACAAGATCATCAGCATTTCATAAGAAATGACTTATGACTTGCTTTACCTGAGCAGTTACTTGACTTGTCTTGCTTGATTCTCACCACAGTAACTTGGGACTTGCTTGAGACTTGAAGACCTGCACATGTGTGACTTACTTCCATGTCTGGTTACATCCACCACTGTCAGTCTTTCACTTGCACCAAACAGGGTTATTACACATTTTCATGAGCAAAATTTTCAATTTTTTTCATGACTATTCAAGGATCCACAACAAAGATTTTTCTTTTCTTGCCCCACGTGCCCAGCGTTTTTCAAGCAAATCAGATTTCAGCTTGCTGACATACAGGAAGGGAGAGACAAACCCAGGTCGAAAACGAAGAAACTTAGTCGATGGTTAGCAAAAGGTTGTCACACATCGGCTAGTAAGAGCTATGTTACGTCGTTACATTACAGATGATTTCATCTGCTCTTATTGTTCATAGTGTGTGAATGCATGAAGTGCCCTTTCTGTAATACATGGAACTGTCCTTACCACGCGGAAGCAGCTACGGACGCTGGGCTCCACGTTGCTTCCCCCAAAAGCAGCGACTTCACCCAACTGGCGGGGGATCTGAATGGCTTCGTGGAGCAGCAGGCTGAGGTGACGCTGGTCTGTCAAACCTCCAGGACCAGACACCTGACGGAATAAATCTGCAACCACCAGAAAATACATACAGTAATGTATCAATTATTCAGTATCTAATCTGATTATACACCCAAGTGTAACAGCAGTAATTGCGCGCTGCATTTATATGCATGAAAAAGATTATTTGTATTATCATCACATCTGCATACATTTCTCCTACACGTCTACATCTGCTAATTTAGAGCATTTGTATTTATTGCTACATGTTCTCAGCTTTGGAAAATGTAAATCAGGATTTTAATTACAAAGACAGGCATTCACAATTTAAAAAGTGTGGCACTCTGAAAAATAAAGGCAAAACTTTAGTAAGACTTTAAAAACTGTTCGCTGAGTTCGTCAATCAAACGTCCACACATCAGTTTTAACAATGAGCCTCCAATCCAAGACATCAGGATTTACCAAACCTAGTTATGTGGAATAAAACTCACTCCAGTGACATATAGACAGAGGCAGAATCAGTATTAGTGGCCTGGCTGGTCTGCTCAGAGATGAAAGAACTGCGTAAGTGGAGTCTTGTCAGGTTTTGAATGAGGCCTTTAGCAAGCTAGCTGGGACTTTCTGCCTGTCACTGAAGAGATGAATGCTGACAGGCGTGTGATGCCGCTGCACAATGCCAGTATAAGCATCCCGTGTACCCCCCCCTCTGTGTACTTATTCAACCCTACAGGGGACAACACTTGGCTTTAACACCTGCATGTTAAACAGCCTTCTCCATATAGTCCTCATAACCAGAGCTGAGGCGTGTTTGACATTTTAAATGTTCACGTTGAGATGTTTGATAGAGATGTGTTTTGGGAATGTTTTATGGAGGTACTTCCACCATATAAAGGCCTATTACATCTGAAACATGCAGCCTGAGATGTAGCAAACCCTGCAGTGACAGACATAATGGTATTCTTGGCTGAAGAAACCTCAGTCTATATAAACACTCATTATTAAGTTTGTTTGTGAAGTCTTTAATATATTTTCAGTTTTTACTAGTATGAAACTCTCTTTACTAAATTGGGGTTGCACCATAGATTGTATGAACATAATAGATGTAGCCAACATACTGTTACCCTCTGGTTTGTGGACTCATTTCAGCTGTTGCCATTCTGGATTTTTGGAGCCCGAAGTAACTAATTTGGGATGAGAGGGTGAAGCTGTGGAGGAGTGAGGGGTGGATCTGAATGGAAGACTAGGGTGACACCTCACAGACAGCCTGTCATTTAAAGTGGATGTGCCCTTAATTATGCATAACTTTAATAGTGTAGATGGTGACCTTGTTTACACTGTTGTTATCCTGATGTGACTTTAGCCAAAGGGCCTACGTGACTTTAGTCATGGTTTGGTGGAGCTCTGGCTAAACTGGGAAAATAACTTGTTCTCTGAGCAGGGTGTCTGAATGGCAGGAAATAACAACTGGAAAGTACCTGCAGTACCTACAGTGCTCATGTGTCACAACATTTGTCTGTCTCACACTATAAATTGTCATGATGTACTAAGTCTTGGGCTGTTCTCTTGAGATTAAATGACCCTCAAATGTGCAACTCTGTCTCTGAGCCTCTCTTATTTTAAGTCCTGTTTATGCTACAATACTTTTAGCTTTCAAAATATCTGCATCCGCACTGGCTTTATTTTAATTAACTCATTTCTGGGTTTTAGGACTCAGTCCTAGGGTACTCTGTTACTGAACTTGAGACCACAGGATCCTGGGAACATTAGCCCTTTTTAAATAGGAATTGTGCAAATTTGCAGGAAAGCCCAATCAGTCTTTTTTCAGCATTGGCAGTATAAAAACAAAATTGGGGAGTGCAGCGAAATGCCGCCTACCTACTTTTGTTCATACAGAAAGCACCTTTTTTGGGGCAATGGGGGGCGTGAGCAAGTAACAAAATGTGTAGCTCAGCGTGTGACGTAAACAGTGACATACTCCGAGGGAAGCCGCGGCTGGTCAGTCCTTCGGCAATTCTCTCATAAGTTGACCCGTCCTTCACCGTTCCCGTCATTTGACGGTTAATGGCCTCTTTGTTTGAGAGGGTGAGGAGGACGCACAATTCCTTGTCTCCCCAGTTGCTCATCTTTACTGTAGTGTCTGTCAGGTTTGCGTTTCCCTCTTGCTACTAGCTGCTCATTCCTGCTATTAGCTGTTTCCTGTTAGTCCACCACCAGTGGGTCACACGTGCGGTGTCATCAATAGCTCCTCCCACAAGTCATCAACTGCCCCTCCCCTGGTGGAGGGGCGCCTCATTCTTTTTAAACCAAAAAGATTCCGCCAATATGTTAACCCCTATGTGGCCGAAAATTGGGCACCTCTGATCAACTCGCCAATCTGGCTCGGCGTGTCTAAACGCTCGCATAGATACAGTCCCAAATAAATAAACCACAAGTTTATTATGCTAGCAGCTCTATGAGGCTGAACTGTAAGCTAACATGCTCACAATGACAATGCTATCATGGTCATGATCTTAGTTTAATTTGATAGCATGGTAACACACAAGAGGTGACGAGTGTGATTAAAATGTCTTTAGTTTTGCAGGCATTTTGGTTGTAAACCAAAGTATCAGACAGATGAAATCATGACAATCCATCTGACAGTTTTTGAGATATATCAATTTGGATGACAGTGGTAGACCAACTACCTCGATAGTGCCTTCCTTAGCCACATGGCTAAAAACAGTACAAAAGTGAGGTAAGTGAGTCTATAAGAGGAAACAAACAATGCAAACCTAGTGTATACATTGTAAGCTCACTTTTAACTAAATCATTTCAGCCTGGACTTTAGTTTGCTTAATAATTTACCACCTCTTAGAAATTTTAAAACTTCATGTGCAACTATTTCATCTAAGCCCTTGTTATGTAACTCTGAGACTGAAGGCTGATTTTCTTCCCTCAGGTATAATCAGAAACTTACTTTGGTGGATAACTTTGGAGAACTAAAAACATTCCCAAATAGACGACATGTTTTTCTGATGAGAAAAATTAGAGGCAGAAGTAGGTGACAGAGCAGTAACTGATGCATTTGTCAAATTAGGTGTGAAAGCAGCACATACTGATGTTCGCAAAACTGAGCTTGCGCAGAGGCAAATATTAAATAAAAGCCCCTAACCCACCAGCCATCAAACTCTGGAATAAGTTGCCTCTGCATGTTAGACTGGCCCCTTCACTGCCCGCCTGTACATTCTGTCTGAAAAACATCTTTATTCCTTGACATAAATTCAACATGAGCATTGCCTCATTGCTTTTATTATTTCATTGTCCTATTGTCTTGTGAACATTTCTTTGTGGGTTTATGGTGTTGTTTTATGATTTTTTATGACTGCTGTTTTTAAATGTGTTTTATGAATAAATTTTGATTGAATGGGTTGAAAAGTGTAGTATCAAAAATTACTGGTATGATAAAGTCGAGCAAATATTCCTCTCTTAAATCTCAAGCCAAAGACTGGTGATGATGGAATAAACACCCACCATCTGTATCCTAACGTGGGTTGATGCAAATGCTTCAGATTTATTTGCAAATATTATTCCATTGACGTCTGGAGTTGGCAAAAAAACAGGATCAGTCAGTGAAATGACAAACTGTTAAGGCCACCACATGTCTACCTGAACCCAGAAAAAGAAGGCTGACTCACCTCAGGGACCATTCAATTGAAAGCAAATCTGTTACCTCTCAGTCTTTAAGAGCTGACACAGATGGTGTGCCAGGCATGAATAATCCTGGCATGGATTTGGCAGTGTTGTCTCTGATCTTGTATCAACTACAAGCTGTTCCAGGTACAGCTATCATCAGTTCAAATGCCTATATTTACATGATGACTTGTGAACTGGGGCTGCAACAGAAGAGAATCCTCCAATAAAAGGAGGAAGGGAGCGTCTTAGCTTCTTGGATGACTTGTGAAGAAACATTGGAGTGGGAGCAAAATAAATACACTGTGTGTGAATGGTGTCTTTGGCAAGCAATCCTTTTAAGGCCCCCGGTGTACTTTGTGGACGTAAAGAAAGCTTTCTCCATTATAGCAGCTGACTCATTTCCTCCATTAGGCTAAGTGGATGTCTTTATGTAATACGGGCAATCAAGGCCGTTTTGTTTTGGCTCATTGTTTGCAGTTGAGGAGATGCATTAGGCACATGAGTGAGCATCAGACTCACATTTATACTTCTCTTGGACGTCTGCGTTGCACAAGCTCACCAATCCCATCTTGAAGCTCAGAACTCGCATTTTGCCGTTACGAGCACTAGTGGAAAGGGAGACAAGAAAGAAGTTGTAAGGTTACAAGTTTTGAGCGTTGAACACAATCAAATCACAGTGAATTGTGGTGCGGTAACGTATTTATTCATTGTCTGAGCCCTGCTGGGAGGGACAAAATGTGGAGGAATTACTTGGGTCAAAGCTGTAAAGTACAGGTCAGTGCAACAGTGTGAAATTGTATTAGAGCACATCCAGGGTACCTAAAGGCACTACAGGGACTTGATAAAGTGTTGAGTCCATGGAGCAATAATAAGCTCACAATGTCACTTACACACAAACACATACATGCATACAACATTAACACACAATTACACACACATCCAGCATCAGAGGTGCTGAATACATAGCATAAATGATCACTGGCCAACGGCAAGGCCAGTGAGATGGACACTGCTGTGCCCTGACCTGAGCCTTAATGGGTCACATAGCTTTTTTTCTGCTTAGGGAAAAATAAACACACTGTCACCGTTCGTGCAGAGATTTCACAGCTCTGGTGCCAACACAGCCGCGAAGAATTTATTGGCGAGCTGAGCAGCATTGGCAGAAACCACAGGCTTATCGAGTTAACGTTTGAATAGTTAAGTGAGAAATTAAGAATGTCACATTCATCAGAGAGCATCAGATCAATGAAGTATAAAATTGAATCAAAGAGTGAGTTAAATTTCCAGAGCTGGGATGTTGATTTAAATTTGTGTTTAATAACAAAGTAGGGACAGTGAGCCTCATTTACCAATAGCTTCCTACGTTATTTTCTTAAATTCGTCCTTAAGGAAGGTTCAAAGAGAATTCTACATCGGCCTCATGGCGTGTTCTTAAGTTGCCATACATGATAGTGACACATGGTGCTGTAATAAAGGTCCTATATCAGGTCTAGAGATGCTGCAGAGCTCGTTGTAATTCTTCAGTGCTGCAAAAGGACCCTTTCACTTTACACCAGGTCATTTGAGTGACTGGTGGTATCAAAAATATTGGAGCTTTAGGTACATATACATTACATACACACAGAGATTCACTATGTGTAATCTCACGCCACCATAAAAACAATTTTTTGACTATTCCTCACACTCCTAGGACACTCTGTCTGCAGATTGTAAGTGGTTCAATGGCTTGTTGTACAGCCGTCTATAAAGAGCCACAGTGTGGCTTAAGCTACAATAACAATGTCCAGGCAGAGGGCCAATCATCCCTTCTGAGACACAGCAGAAACAAATCCTCTTTCACACCAACTTTCACCCCCATCTCTGCTCCTGATTGACTGTTTTGTGGCGTCTCCGAAGAGAAAACACCGAGCACAGAGGCAGAGATACAGGAATAACCCCACGAGTGCCGTAAATTCAGTGGGTAGCTCTTAACTACTCGCTGCTAATGAGAGACAATCAGAGACTTTATCCTGCGCATAAATTTCAGTAATTGCTTTTTGTTTTCCAATAAATAGCGGCAGTGAATTTGAATAACGTGTGTATGTTTGTGTGCCCAATTTTTAGCTGTGTGTTTGCATTATAGTACATCAAAGGGTGTGCATGTGTGTGTGTGCTCCAGAGGCGTGTCACACTAGCAGGGCATGCAGGAGTGACATGTCCCCTGAGGAGCAGCACTGGGGTACATATTGAAGATGGCATGCGACACACAGCATAAAGTGTGTGTGAAAGGCGCTGACAGCCAGTAGCCCCCACGTGCTCTCGAGCTCTTCTCGACTGACTCCAGCTCTGAATCTAACAGGGAAAAAGACAGTAATGTTCTCCTTATCACTTGTCATGATTCTCCATGATACTCTTAACAGCCTGGCCTGAGGAATGATACATTTCCTGATAGTTTGACCTATTGGCAAATTAAATACAACAATGGGCTACACTCAGAAGAAGAAATTTGTCCTAAATCAGAATATTTGTGAAAATTTTGTAAGTGGGGTTTACTTACACAATTTTCACAAATATTCTGATATTCACCTCACCAATGTTTTTCTTGTTTGGGATTTGTTCTTAGGTCAGAACAGAACGTATGCACGCTAAAGAGTAAACTTACACACATTTGAGCACTGGCATACTTGTGCGTTTTTTTCTACAGTTGAAAAACATTATGGGATTTAAAATACCATGATATTTTAATGATTTGTAATATTTTTTAACAGTTATGTTGATTATAGGGATGTTAGTTTTGGTTAATTTGGCTTGCAAAAGGCAGACACTCATTAACTGGTAACTAAACGGGGGTTATGGCTCACAATTGAGCTGTTAACACACCAGGGTGACTGGAGGGTGGGCATATTGTTTCCATAGCAATGTTGTTGTGTCGTGACAGTGTTAGTAGGGTTAGATAATCGATAACCGCCAAATACGTGACACTCCTACCAGACATGGGTGGTGTGCAGTGCAGTAAACTGAAGCGTAGCAACATTACCCTTCAGACAAACACGTGAAACCGGTCAAAAATACTCTCGGCTGGTAATCAATTAACTGTTGACTGTTGACATCCTTAGTTGATAATTTCACAAAAAGCCCTCTGGTCTTTTGAAATAAACGTTACACTAACACTTCAAGTCACATCGGTTATGTTACACGGAACTGTGCAATCTTGAAAATAATGAGTGATCATACTAGAAAATATCATACATGGTTTGGGCTGGTGGGTCAAAATAGCACAAAGCAGCTTTCTGATTAATAGCTTACAGAAGGATTGCGTAAAATAGTCCACCTTCTCTTCCCTTTTTGCCCTATGGTACTGTCATCGTGCTACTATGATGCATAAAGTTGGTGGTTAAAGTACCTCCATTTCAAAACCATTGAAGTTTTTTTACATTTAGCGTCTATACATATATATATACAGTACAGGCCAAAAGTTTGGACACACCTTCTCATTCAATGCGTTTTCTTTATTTTCATGACTATTTACATTGTAGATTCTCACTGAAGGCATCAAAACTATGAATGAACACATGTGGAGTTATGTACTTAACAAAAAAAGGTGAAATAACTGAAAACATGTTTTATATTCTAGTTTCTTCAAAATAGCCACCCTTTGCTCTGATTACTGCTTTGCACACTCTTGGCATTCTCTCCATGAGCTTCAAGAGGTAGTCACCTGAAATGGTTTTCCAACAGTCTTGAAGGAGTTCCCAGAGGTGTTTAGCACTTGTTGGCCCCTTTGCCTTCACTCTGCGGTCCAGCTCACCCCAAACCATCTCGACTGGGTTCAGGTCCGGTGACTGTGGAGGCCAGGTCATCTGCCGCAGCACTCCATCACTCTCCTTCTTGGTCAAATAGCCCTTACACAGCCTGGAGGTGTGTTTGGGGTCATTGTCCTGTTGAAAAATAAATGATCGTCCAACTAAACGCAAACCGGATGGGATGGGATGGCATGTCGCTGCAGGATGCTGTGGTAGCCATGCTGGTTCAGTGTGCCTTCAATTTTGAATAAATCCCCAACAGTGTCACCAGCAAAACACCCCCACACCATCACACCTCCTCCTCCATGCTTCACAGTGGGAACCAGGCATGTGGAATCCATCCGTTCACCTTTTCTGCGTCTCACAAAGACACGGCGGTTGGAACCAAAGATCTCAAATTTGGACTCATCAGACCAAAGCACAGATTTCCACTGGTCTAATGTCCATTCCTTGTGTTTCTTGGGCCAAACAAATCTCTTCTGCTTGTTGCCTCTCCTTAGCAGTGGTTTCCTAGCAGCTATTTGACCATGAAGGCCTGATTCGCGCAGTCTCCTCTTAACAGTTGTTCTAGAGATGGGTCTGCTGCTAGAACTCTGTGTGGCATTCATCTGGTCTCTGATCTGAGCTGCTGTTAACTTGCGATTTCTGAGGCTGGTGACTCGGATGAACTTATCCTCAGAAGCAGAGGTGACTCTTGGTCTTCCTTTCCTGGGTCGGTGCTCATGTGTGCCAGTTTCGTTGTAGCGCTTGATGGTTTTTGCGACTCCACTTGGGGACATATTTAAAGTTTTTGCAGTTTTCCGGACTGACTGACCTTCATTTCTTAAAGTAATGATGGCCACTCGTTTTTCTTTAGTTAGCTGATTGGTTCTTGCCATAATATGAATTTTAACAGTTGTCCAATAGGGCTGTCGGCTGTGTATTAACCTGACTTCTGCACAACACAACTGATGGTCCCAACCCCATTGATAAAGCAAGAAATTCCACTAATTAACCCTGATAAGGCACACCTGTGAAGTGGAAACCATTTCAGGTGACTACCTCTTGAAGCTCATGGAGAGAATGCCAAGAGTGTGCAAAGCAGTAATCAGAGCAAAGGGTGGCTATTTTGAAGAAACTAGAATATAAAACATGTTTTCAGTTATTTCCCCTTTTTTTGTTAAGTACATAACTCCACATGTGTTCATTCATAGTTTTGATGCCTTCAGTGAGAATCTACAATGTAAATAGTCATGAAAATAAAGAAAACGCATTGAATGAGAAGGTGTGTCCAAACTTTTGGCCAATACTGTATATATTTATATAGTTTTGCTGTTGTTTAACACAGACCCCTATGACTTCAATTCATCAAGAACTTTATACAGTTTTGAAGGCATGCAAGAAAAACAAAATGTTCTTCACAAATTCAAAGTAACACGAGGTGAGTACCTGATACACAAATGGTCATTTGGGGGATGAGGTATTCCTTTAAGTGACACTCTCATTTCTAGCTTTCAAAGCCACCAGGAGTTGTGTGCTCATTAAGTACAGAATCACACAATGAGAGAAAGAATAGAAATAGGACTCCACCAGAGGGAAGGTCACAGTCCAGATTTAAAATGTCAGTAGTATGTGAAGTAACAGAAACTTACAGGTCAATTCCATTCAACTCAGTAGAGTCCATACAAAATCTAAATGTTGATGGTAATATGGACAGGTTGCTTATGTAGAAGGTTATGTACTTTATATAGTGCTGTCTTAACCTTGTTTATATGTGCTTGGCAGTGATACAAAATCTTCTGAACTGTCGCTATAATATAAAACTTTATGAGCATTACATGACAGAGATATGTGTGTCTTTTAAAAAAAGCACTGGTCTGATTTAGTATTGCACTTTTTAACGATGTCGCCTTGATACAGCAGAACCAGAAACATTACTAACTACATTACCCACAGTGCAACTCCACTGCCCACGGTTTAGTTGGAGATGCTTGGTGTCTGAGGCAATTTATCCCTCTGGATTTACAAAAGTCTTCAAACAACTTCTTCCAGCATTGCATTATTACGCAAAAAAAGCCTGTAAACAGACTATAATGTGTAAAGTTGGCTCAGCTAACCTTTAAGCCCTCCAGGTAAGTGATAAGTAGTATAATCCTCTTGGATGACGGCTTAACAATGAGCTGTTATCTCATCATTTTGATTTTTCAGGCTGCACATAAGCTGTATTCTCAATGCCTTCTATTCAGTATGAATCAGCAGTGAGCCAAAATACAACACTCAAAGAGAAAGTCAACCATTGCTGGAGGTAAAGACACTTCCCTGTTAAGTTGGTGGAGACAAAGAAAGAGCTCAAAGGCAAAGGGTCCTCATGTTGCTCTGTGTCTGCTGAATGTGTAGACACCAACCTGATTAGCCAGTGGTATGTGAAAGTCCTACTGTTTAAAAAATTACTTGATGCAGCTCACCCACCTGTCGTAGACGTTGAGCAGCCAGTTGAGACACATGTCAACACAAAGTGGAATGTTGACCAGGATGGACCTCTCCTCCTCCAGCCGCTCATACAGAGCAGTTAGGCCATGGATCATCTCCACCACGTCCATCACATGCTCCCCCTGCTGCAGCTCCTGCTCCCGAAACACCTCCACAAGGCTGCTCAGCGCCACCAAATCCACTAAAAGCACACATACACACATATTAAAGAACACAGATACCTGGAAAACACTTCCATTGAGCCTATTTACACCTGGTATTAACATGCGTCTTGGATGATCTGATCACAAGTGGACAGCTCTATGTCTGTTCACTCCTGGCATTGAATGTGACTTGGGTGACCACTTGTTATCAGGTCTCACTTCCCCGCTCTATATGCAAATAAACAAGTACATCATTTCTGTTTGCAAAAGCCAAATGCATTGTTGTTTTCAATCAGCAGGAGGTTTGCCATGCTACACCCACACTTCGGAGCCAATTTATTGGTTTACTTTGAGGGCACAGACTAACAGAGATTGTGTCTGGCTTCAAGGAGAGATGTAGGGGCTCCCCTGATGCGGGGGAGCAAAAGATGTCTCTCGTATCTCCATAACTGCAAATAATTACTTCAGCTGCAAAGGAGGTCGACCCATCATCTTACCAGCTGTTTTGGATCACCTCTCATGGTGAGTAACTCAGACACATACATATACAAACTCCCTCTCTTACACAAAAGACGTCAGCTGAGTAGGCGGTTCTTTATCGTGGCCCAGGATACATGAGCATACACACTGCTGAAAGAATGTGGCCATGTGTCCAAGACCACTTTCAAATGTGGTCTGAGCGACCAAATCTCAACAACTCTGAGTATGTTAACCCTGAAATGAGGGAAACTCTGGGTTTTCAGTTTTAGAAAGAGAGGTATGTCAAACCCTGAGTCAATCACCATGGCAACTGACTCTGTGAACCTAACCTGCTCACTGGCAGGTTATCTATAAGAAACCCTGAGTTCACCCTGTCTCCTCGCTAGTGCCGAGCCTGAAGCAAGCTGGCAGACAGACATGGGTTGTTCGTATGTAGGAAATCCAATCGATATCGAGGCAGAATTAATTGGCAATGCCTTACGCCGGGAGAGGATCTTCAGACCCCGTTTAGATGTGCTGTCTTTCCCCAATGAATATCTGATTGAACCGTACCGTTTTTCATTAGACTCAATCATTTACCCACCACACATAACAAACCTGACACACCACGGACGTGCACTCTCATCAGAGCAAATGTTGTGCATCGCACTACGTTTTTTTGTCAACGGTAGCTTTTTATATGATATTGGTGGCCTACAGTACATCATGAAATAGCCACTGAATGACACGTTATTTAAGCTACTTTGTTTAATAAATCAAATATGGATAAAACTAAAGAAAGGTACAGCCATGGCCAAGTCAAATATGCCTTACCTGTTTGAATGATGTTTTTATATTTCATTTTAAGCTGCTTTCAAGTGTGTTTTTCCCCTGTGAGATTGCACCTACATGAAAATCTGGTTATGATAGTTTTTAAAGGATTCAAATTTCAAATAAGTCATCAACCATCTATATGTGCTTAAAACAGCTGCTGAAATGAGCAAGGATTCTTTTTTAATACTTTTGGGGGGGCATTTTGCCTTAAATTGACAGGACAGTTAAGCGTGAAAGGGGGAGAGAGACAAAGGGAGTGACATGCAGCAAGGTGCCACAGACTGGAGTTGAACCCCGGTCACTGTGGCAAAAGCCATATGTATGTGACACCTGCTCTATCCACTAAGCCACCAACATCCCATCAAAGAGGATTCTGCTTGCTAAATTTCCCATGCTGCCTCTCTCCTCAGCAGCTTAAGCGGTGTTACTTTTTTTTACGAAATATATGCTCATATTCGCTGTAGGACTTCATGAGCACCTCCAATTCCACAGGTGTAAAATAAGTTGATCGCTTTTTCTCTCCCGTTGCCATGGTGAATCGAGGTATCGGGGCTCCACTGATGATGGCTTTTTATTGTGGTTGTGCACGCGCTTAACTCAAGGTGTACCTACTCAGAGTTGATTGAACTCATTCAAATCAGCTGTTCTGGAACCGGATACTCAGATTTTCCCATCTCAGGGTAAGTCAACTCAGAGTTCAGGATTAGACTCAGAGTTTGTTGAACCTCCTCCCTGGAATACCCCTCTGTACTTAGGTATCCACTTGTGATCTGATCACCAAAGACACCAATTAATACCAGGAGTAAACGCGGCCTATGTGACCATGTGCAGCAGTGGAAGAAGTATTCAGATCTTTAACTGAAAGGTATACTATTCAGGATTGTCGGTTACTGTTTGTAAACACGCTCACCAGCGAAAGTGAAAGTAAAAGCAGACCCCAGATTCACTCTCGTTTGGCAGGTCACCCTGCTATATTAGCCGCAGGGTTTTTGGGCGCTAGGTGCCATCTGGATGCCTGTTGCTTTTGGTCTGGCACCTGGTCGATACCTTTTTATAAAGCCTTGACCTCACCTGAGTGCTGTGGTGGAACACATCCATAGGAAATAAGAAGAAAATATGAAAATACAGACAGAGGGCAGAGTCTCTGCAGAAAAATATCCCGCCACACAGAGTGGGAGAGTGGGTCATAAGTGATGATTGAGAATGGTTATTTCTCAATGCATCTATATGTTTTTGGGTTTTTTTTGGTTGTTTTTTTTAGGAAAATCTTGTATAGTACATCTTTCAGTAAAAGTAGCAGTACTATAGTGTAGAAATACTCAATTAATAAAACTAAAAAAGCCCTGCATTCAGAGTCTTGAGTGAAAGAACAAAAGTTCTAGCATCAAAATATACTTAAAGTACCAAAAGTAAAGGCACTTATGCACAGTGGGCCATTTCAGAATGATATTATATATTATATAACCGGATTATTATTATTTGTTCATTCATTAATGTGTGCACCATTTAAATATTGCAGCTGGAAAAGGTGGGGCTGATTTTGATGACTTTATACACTGCTGGGTGGCTTAACCTATGATAATATATCATCATTTATTAGTTGCTTTATACTTTGCATTGAAAATATAAATCTGCTCTCTCATCACGTGGATGTACTGAAGAAAAATGTACAATATTGCCATCTGATATGTGGTGGAGTAACAGAAAATGGAAATACTCAAGTAAAGTACAAGTGCCTCAAAATTGTACTTTAGCACTGTACTTGAGTAAATGTACTTAGTTAAATTTCACCACTGACCATGTGTGACACGTGATTTATGTGTGTGAATTTTTCTTAATACATTTTTATATGGTTTAAGAAAAAGGTAAACAAATTATCAGTCAAATCATGTACACGAGCATCATATACTGTATGCATACTAATGCTTTAACACCTACGTTGCTGCACATTCACTGTCAAACACACACACACACACACACAGACGCAGAGACGCAGAGCAGGACCATCATCCTCACCTTCGCAAACGAGAGCGATAGTATAGTGCTTATTCACCCTTTTTGCCCACTTAAGCCCTGCCAGATGTTTCAAGAGCAGTGACACAAATTTGATTTCGCTCTTCTAAACTAATTTGATGGCCTATCCCTAGGAGTGGAGCTAAAAGGGTGTCCGTGGATGCCAGGTATAATTGGATAGTGCGATAATGAGGTAGAGCAGAGAAAGGAGATAACAGGAGTATTCTCAGGGTTGTGAGGGAATCACCTAAAAATGTATTTCCTGTGGGCTCTTATGCAGCACTGCTCAATCATTCACAAAGTGTGCAGAGAGAAAGAGCGAGAGTTCTGTTATCAAGTCAGCCTGGCAATTAAATTCTGTAACGATATCAACTAGTAGAGCGAGATAAGAGAGCAGGCAAGAGGAAGAAAGAGGGAGAGTCATTGAAAGAGGTTTGTCACAGTGGTCTGAGCATGCTGAGTTTTATTACAGCAGCTCGGGACATGGAAGAAAGAGAAGGTTGGAGAAAGGCTGCAGGAGAAGGCAGGAAAGGAAAGGGGATGAACACAAGGAAGGAAAAGAACGAAACTGACCACTTGCAGCGGAAAATATGGGTTCATCTGGAGTCAGTGGGAGTTAGAACACTGCAGGTGATGAAAGGGGGAAGAGTATGAGAGTAAGGTGTTGAGAGCACAGAGAGGGAGAAAGAAAGGCCTGGTTTGAGTTAGTGAAAAACCCAGAGAGAGCACAGAATGTGAGGCTTCGAGAAACACAAAACCATCATGAAGAGAAGCATTTGAAGAATTAACAATAGTTATTGCCTCGTGGTTGTATGCCTCCGCTAACCAGTCAAGTTGCAATTTGCATTCGTGTCTGTCCAGACTCAATATATATTTTGTGAAGACTGTCAACCTACAATGCCAAAATAAATTATGGCATTGTAGGTTTCTGCAAACCATGAATATGTTGCATTTGTACATTTCAATTCATAATTCTATGTTGTGACAACACTGTGGTTAGCATGTGGCTATGTTTAGGCACCAAAAACACTTGGTGAGGGTTAGGAAAAGCTCGTTTTGGCTGAAAATACCCAGTTTGGTTGCTACAAACACAATGTCCCCAATTCTCATTCGAAAAATGTCCTCTTTTTGGTCAGTGGCCTGCTGTTTGGCAGCTGTCTTGCCTGGGTGTAACACCATCCACCATCCCCTCCACCTCTTGATGTGAAACTCAGCTCATATACAGTGCCCTCCAAAAGTATTGGAACAGTGAGTCCAATTCGTTTACTTTTATTGTAGACTGAAAACATTTGGGTTTGACATCAAAAGATGAATATGAGACAAGAGATCAACATTTCAGCTTTTATTTCCAGGTATTTACATCTGGATCTGATACACAACTTAGAAGACAGCATTATTTGTAATGGAACACAAAATTTTTAGGTGAGCAAAAGTATTGGAACATATAAACTTAAAATAGATTAAAGTGAATGAGACTTAATATTTAGTTGCAAATCCTTTGCTTTCAATAACTGCATCAAGCCTGTGACCCATTGACATCACCAAACTTTTGCATTCTTCTTTTGTGATGCTTTTCCAGGCTTTCACTGCAGCCTCTTTCAGTTGTTGTTTGTTTTGGGGGGTTACTCCCTTCAGTCTCCTCTTCAGCAGGTAAAATGCATGCTCTATTAGGTTTAAGTCTGGAGACTGACTTGGCCAGTCTAAAACCTTTCACTTCTTGCCCCTTATGAACTCCTTTGTTGTTTTGGCAGTGTGTTTTGGGTTGTTATCTTGCTGCATGATGAAGGATCTCCCAATCAGTTTGGTTGCATCTTTCTTTAAATTAGCAGACAAAATATTTCTGTAGACTTCTGAGTTCATTTTGCTGCTGCCATCATGTGTTACATCATCAATGAAGATGAAAGAGCCCGTCCCAGAAGAAGCCATGCAAGCCCAAGCCATGACATTACCTCCACCGTGTTTCACAGATGAGCTTGTATGTTTGGGATCATGAGCAGATCCTTTCTTTCTCCAAACTTTCGCCTTTCCGTCACTTTGGAAAAAGTTAATCTTTGTCTCATCAGTCCATAAAACTTTTTCCCAGAATTTTTGAGGCTCATCTCTGTACCTTTTAGCAAATTCCAGCCTGGCCTTCCTATTCTTCTTGCTAATGAATGGTTTGCATCTTCTGGTGTAGCCTCTGTACTTTTGTTCATGAAGTCTTCTGCAAACAGTAGATTGTGATACCTTCACTCCTGCCCTCTGGAGGTTGTTGCTGATGTCACTAACAGTTGTTTTAGGGTCTTTCTTTACAGCTCTCACAATGTTTCTGTCATCAACTGCTGATGTTTTCCTTGGTCTACCTGTTCGACGTCTGTTGCTTAGTACACCAGTGGTTTCTTTCTTCTTCAGGACATTCCAAATGGTTGTACTGACTATGGCCAATGTTTGTGCAATGGCTCTGATTGATTGTCCATCTTCTCTCAGATTCACAATTGCTTCTTTTTCACCCATAGACAGCTCTCTGGTTTTCATGTTGGTTCCACCTCTAAATGCAGTCTGCACAGGCAAAATCTATCGTACCCAATCTGAAACTGAGCTCAGACATTCAGTGCTATTTATTGTTTGAATAATCAATGTAATTGGGAGACACCTGGGCAACAAAACACACCTGTCAGTGACATGTTCCAATACTTTTGCTCTCATGAAAAATGGGTGGGTTCAAACAAAAGGTGTTATCTTCTAAGTTGTGTATCAGATCCAGATGTAAATACCTGGAAATAAAAGCTGAAATGTTGATCTCTTGTCCCATATTCATCTTTTGATGTCAAACCCAAATATTTTCAGTCTACAACAAAAATAAAGGAATTGGCCTCACTGTTCCAATACTTTTGGAGGGCACTGTACATGTAATATGAATGATGTCATATGCATGAAATGTATAAATGTAACATATCCGTGGTTTGCAGAAATGTACAATGTTTCATTCTGGCAGCTGGGCTGAGACTTTGAAGAAATGTAGTAAAAGGTATCAAGTGTATTTTTGGCAAAATGGAAGTTATTACTATATCGACAGGCCCGATGACTGGCTGCAAGCCTACTTCTAGCCAGTGCCATTGAAACAGACTGCTTCTTGCCAGCTAGCTAGCCCAACCTGCGCTCCCTCCACCTTATTCCCCGCCATTTGGAAACTACAAAGCCAGAAAGTTTATGAATAGGGCGGGGAGTGGTCGGGTATCAGACCCCAAGTCCTGAGCTTTGCACTGGCAAAAGATGAAATATGACAGCTACAGTGGTTTGGAAAATATATGTGATATATGTGCTGATTTTCAACCAGCTCTTTGTGATTGCAGTAAGGGCAGATGAAGGGTGTTTGGCCTCCCCCCATGCTGCCACAGTGCCCCCAAGCTCCGCCCTGTGATGACTGTTGAAAATCAGCACAGTTTCCCACGCTAATGACTGTAACAACTCGATTTCACCCAGCGATTGCTAGTAAAAACATAAAACACCAGGGAGTCATACACGTGTAAAAAAGACACAGATACATAAAAGAGGCAGAGGGGTATTGAAACCCAACATCCTGCCTCCAAGGAGAGGGATGAGAAGGGGTAGAATTCCTCAGTGTTTTCTGGCAAGGGTGGTTCCTAAGCCACTGATAAACTCAAGCTGAGCCATTTCACAGGACCCCCAGCTACAAGACCCCTCTTTAAACCAGTACCTGACTTCCTGCGTGTACAGCCAGTATTACCTGAGCCAATTCAGACAGTTTGTTATAGAGTATCTATAGTACTACCTGCAGCAGTAGGCTAGCAGCTAATCTTTGGGCCTTGAGGTCTAGCAGCCAGCTTTCGTCATGCAAAAGAGGCCGTGGTTTCAGCCTAAGTGGGTTGGAAAAACGATATTCACCAATCGAATATGTAATGCCTCTGGCCGTGGCTGTTGCGGGTACAGAGGCATAAAAATGGGAAGAAAGTGAGAGCGTCTGGCCCGAGTGGGATACAACAAGTGCTGTGACCCTGAAAGGCACACATTCAGCCATGCGGCAAAAACTAATTGCCTTCTCTTTTGTATGTCAAATGGACCAATTAATAGCTCTAATTACCTATAGCAAGCCAACAATCCAGGCCACGATGACAATTAGAAAGGAATCCGGCGGTTGAGTGGTTTCTAGTGGCTCCTGAGTTCATCAATACTTTTGATTTCTGCATTCTAAAGTCAATGGTAATGGAGAGAATATTTTTAACTTCACTTCTGAGTCCTGCAGAGAGGAGCGGTGATCCCTTCGTCAACTGAATAAAGAAATGTGCCACAGCTAATCGTTATATCTCATTCCCGAGGAGAGTTTGTCATAGCGGATTACTGATGGTGCAGGATAACAGTATATCACTTCACCAGCCATCCCAGCGTCTCAGGCAAGAAATAATGTTGATGAAATACTGTACGTACATCTCAGAGCCTTCTGAACTCGCCGCAGCTTCATGGCTGTTCTGTATGCCGAGAACTTGATGTTGTTCAGATCCGCTAATGGAGGGAGAGACAGAGAAAAAGAGATGTAAGAGAGTAAATGAAAAAATGAGGGAAAACAAACCCATCCTGCACCACTCCATCCTGCCATCAAGGAATTAGACACTATCACTATCTCTCCTCCTGGTTATCACACCACTGCAGAAGTCATTAGTGGCGTATATGTTGTATGTGTGTATGTGCACATGCATGTGTCTAGCTAAGCCTGTGTATGCAACAGCATGCCTATCTCCCTTGAAAGCTCTTCGTGTCAGATCAGATTAAAAGTAAAACACATGATGTCGTTTAATCACAATTAATTAAAGGCTAAGCAAAAAGCAATCACAGCGCTGGCAAATTGGGCCTCGTAGGTTAATGACAGTAGAGATGTAGTCCCTAAGGTGTTTGAAATACAGGGCCCTTAATGAGCTGTGTGACAGGGACTTCAAAGCAGAGGCCCAGTGGTGCCGTACTGCTGGTGCTGCTGCAGCCCAGTGGGGGTGCTGGGCGAATGAGCACGACTCGGAGGGTGCTTTAATTGTCTCCTCACTCACCCAGTGCTTGGTACAGTTCTGTCATCTTTGGATGGTCCCAGCACGTTGTCTGGGCCTGATGGCTGAGGGAAGGCAGACAAATGAAACAAAAGGAGGAAGAATTCGTGAGGCAGCCGAGAACCAAGGTGCACATTTTCAGGCCAGAAAGATCAAGGTAAAAAAAAGGAGTACAAATGAGTCGAGGGAAGCAGAGACAGATAGGTGAGGCAGACGGTAAAGGGAAGAAAATCAGAGGGAAGTGAGTAAGTGCGAAAGAGAAAAATGAGAGGGTAGGGTAGGGCAATCATTGTTTACAAGAGATTGCAGCCCTGTGAAGTGCAGACATACATCAAACATGATTCAGGTTCAGACCAAAGTAACATAGTACTGCTGCTATGGTGGAGATCCAGAACACACATTCACACCGCCCTCTTATTCCCACTACTGTCGATGCACTTTTAGAAATAAGGATTCCAAAAGGGTTCTCCCTTAAGGGCTTACATTCTAGCCAGGACCATTTACTCCTGATCCTTAAGGGTTCTTTGTAAGACTAAGGGTTCAACTAAGAAACCTTTTCATTCAAAGAACCATGTCAGTTTTCAAAGGATTATTGAAAGTATGGGTGTTAAAAGGTCCTAACCCTAAAATATCCAAACATTTACCCATTTTTCCAAGTGGTATTTTTAAATGTAGAATCCTTAATCAATTAATTTTACTTGTGTACTGCCATAGCTGACATCTTTACCATCATTTCATACCATATATACCGCATGATCTGCCAAAATTCTTTTTTAATTTAATGGCCACCAGGTGCTTGGTATTTTGTATTCGATTAAATTTCGAACTGAGTTTCGATTCCCAACCTCACTGCGTCAATTAAATAGTAAAGGTTAATGTTGCAGTGATTTCACAAAATCTCCCATCCCTTAAAGCCTGACTGTGAACCATAAGTGTTATGGGTCTCACTGGACCACATCAGCCCTTGTCCTGTAGGAGCGTCATAAAGCCCAAGGCTGCTGGACGTGTTCCCCTCGCCCCAGGCTAATCTGTTAGACTAAAACCAGCGAGCGAGAGATTTATGGGTAATGCAGTCAACCAATATTTCAGAAGCAGAGTGGGTGAGTTCTACCTAAAAACTTTAGAATATAAAGGGATTCTTGGTAGAACCCCCTTAAAGGGGTTCTTGTTAACATCCTTATGCTGAACCCTTCCACCCTTAGAAAGTGGAAAGGCTTTGGATAGGATGCCAGAGAGGGTTCTGGGTGGGACCGTTTCACCACAGACCAAAACACTTTGGTGTTGCGCTAACAATGATCACTTCTGGGTTGTTTAAAGTTTAAACATTTAAAGATGTATAGCTGAAACACTGTGGTCCAACCTATGTAACATTTCTGCTGTGCTTATTTTATGTACTGTTATGCTTTACTAGCATCTTTGATAACCCAGATCCACCAGCACTCAAGCTAAGCAATATACTGCTGTGGACAGGGGCCGCACCAAATGTATTTTAGCCACCTAAAAGACCCACCTGAAAAATCAGTATCAGTGTAAACCTACACTATATTTGATGTATTTTCTCTGCTTTACCTCACACACCAACCAATTGAGGCAAAGGTAGACAAACAAGTCCCCTGCTCTGTGAAGCAAAAGTACTGTTTTTTTTTTTTCAGTGGAGTCTGGTGGCTTTGAGATAAGGGCTTCAGCTCCCTGTTAGAACAGGCTGTCTGATGGCAAGGTAAAGTGGTGAAAATATACTTAATATGGTGTACAATTAAACTGATATTGATTTTTTTCAGAGGGGCTTTTATTACGCAGCTAAAAATTAACCACTTAAGGCAGCGTTTGTTCTGCACTGTTTCAATTTACATACGTATTACTGGGTGTTTTTACCTGGAAGTTATTATAATAATCACTGTGATTCAATCTGTAGAAGGACTCTCTGTAAAATCTCTCATAGGAGGTTCTGGGTGAAACCTTTAACACATCATTCTAGGTGTAACCCTTTATGTTGGGTTCTAGGTAAAACCCACTGAAAGGGTTCCAGGTGTTACCTTTATAAAAGGTTCTACCAGGGACCAAGAAGAGTTCTTCCATGGGGACAAGTGAAGAACCCTACATGGTTCTGGTTAGCACCTTTATTTCTAAGAGTGTATGGGCACATTTAGAAAAAAAAAAATCCAATAAAAAAGGACAAGCGCAGCAAAATAAATGAGAAACCCCAGAGCAGAAAGTCTGCCAGGACCCAGGGGCCTTTTAGGGCAGCACTCATCGTTTTACCTGTGTGAGCGCTCATTGATTGGGACCCAATGAAGTGCTACTCAGGTTCTACTCTCACCCCCATTGGTATGGTAATAAAGCCCATAAAGAATTGACTAGCAGACTGAAACAAGACCCATGAGGTTCTTCTACACATGATTAAGAAAATAAATACTCATAGTCTGCAGAAGAACAAACTGTACAAACACTTGCACAATTACAAACCTGCACACAAACACACACCTACACACACACACACACACACTATGAGGGGTGAAACGTATCAGCGAACACACACACACACACACACACACACACACACACACACACACACACACACACACACTCACAATTCATTGATAAAACCAGCAGCTAAAGGTGAAATAGTATTGATGAGGTAAATAGATAAACAAATGAGTGCTCAAGCAAATAGAGTTCTTCTCTGACTCATTCAGTATTTATCTGTTTCACATGGTACCTCTGTACAAATGTTTGGACAACTGAAAGATCTCTGAAAATGTGAGACAAGAAGAGCCAAAAAAGTGGGCTGTATTTTGCAGGCAGAGAAGCATGAAGCTGATAGCTTTCTTCTAGACCTCTGAATCAATGCCTACATTTCTTGGGGGGGGGGGGGTTCAGCGATTGAAATACTGTATGTCTGCTGCTTTGCTCACTGATGTCTGTTTTCCTGAATGGAAAAATATCCAAGCCAATCACATTTTTGGAGGCAGGCAATTATCAATACACATGGTGAAATGTGCTAAAAACATATTTCTATGATCAATGTAGAAGATGTTAAAGGGTAAGTTTGGTACTTTTAGCAGGTACAGATCCAGCACACATCTTACTGGGTGAATTAAAGTTTTATTTCAACCAAACTAGAGTGGATGATCGTGGAAGACAAACCAAGATGGCTTTCGTGAGTTTCATTTAGCTTCTTTTGACTTTGAATGAAGTGTGTTTTGATCAGAAAATCTGTACATTTACATGGAGTCAGGTGGGTTTGATGATAGCAACTGGGGGTTTCTGGTTAACGAAAAATGATCTAACTCTTTAACAAACTGTCTATCTCTGTAGGGATCCATTCCAGTGTTTTCAGACCATGACAATAATAATCTGAGCCTATCAGTGGCAAAAACAAACACTTTCAGATGACATACATTAAGGGTGTTGTTATGACCCAGTTCATTATTTTTGTACATATGTGCTTTCTGATGTAAGCTGTCTCAGTGATGTCTATGCGTCAGTGTGACTGGATCTTACAAGGCAGGTGGTTTTTGCTAATTGGACCATTGGCAGAGGTTGCTGTCACCAAATTGGCCCAGTGCATGACAGAGGATTTTAAACGACAGCTGTCAGATGCTCCTCTCATCGTCTCACTCTGCCATTTCCAACATAGCCAGTACATAGTCTGTAAATGTAGATTTTGTATGTGAGTACCTGCAGGCAAAAACATTCGACGTTGTTAACTAGTGTGTGTTCTTGATAACTTTGTTATTTAGTAAAGTATTATGATCAGTTTTGAATATGTGAGTTGAGTTTTGTTTAAGAGTTTATTTTTCAGAATTATTGGTGGGTTTTATTTTATTTGAGCAATATAAATAAAGCACTTTCAAGCAGTTTCAGTAAGAGTGAGGAGCCATTTTGTTTGGCAGTGCCATGATCTTTCCTCTTGTTTTGAATGGGAGGAATTTAGGTTAGAATGGTATTGCTAGATAGTCTAGGGTCCATTAGTACATTTTTGTTTGTTGTTTTGGGCATTGCTCAACTCTGAGGACAAATAAACAGCTTACTTTGTTGTTTAAGATACTGTGTGCTGACCTTCCTTGGGAGTAGGAAGAATAGGGGGTCACAGCATGTTATGTCTAGGTTCCCCTAGACCGGGGACAAAACAGTGTGAACTTGATGCCAGTGGCAACTTGTAGCCTGTTTTGCCACTGCTGTCTGCAACCCTTTTAATCAGAACTGAACCAAATTCAGAATTGTTGTTCCCAATATCCACTGAGACACAACAACTTGTGATAATAAGGTCCAGGTTGAAAAAATACCAAACCTACCCTTTAACTGCTCCAAGCAGCTGCTACCACAGTTTCTGTGTGGACTGTGTATCAGTCAACACTTACTGATCATTGCAAAATAACCTTCACTCCCAAAAAGAAAATGTTAACATGAACACAATGTTAAACTGAGTAATGAAATTTAAAAAATTAATACAACAAGCTGTTCTGAGCCGCTCCTACCTGCCGCTGTGATGTCACTATGTAAAAAATAAGGCAGGTTAAGAATACTGGCAGCAAGTCACATAGGTCATGTTGAATAACACTACAAACAGACTGTTTCAGGAGAGTTTTGTGCACACTGGAAAGCAAATAAATCCAGGTCAAACTTAACCTTAGTGGAGAAAAATGTAACCAATGTGCTCTACAGACAAACAGCACTCGTACCCATTTGTCATAAAAATTACAAAACACCCCCACCTGAATCCAGTACATACATTCCCACAATACAGAAACTGACCCTGAAGTTACACTTACTTGATATAGTAGGGCACTTTGTTCGGGGAGATGGCACGCTCCCACGGTATCTGCACTGAACCTGCACAAACACACACAGAAACCAAATCAATTTCAGAATTGGCATGTCACGCATGAAAAGCCATTGTGCACAAGGTCCCTGACAGCGTGTCCAGACAGCGTGTCCATTCAGACCTTCTTAACAGAGCTACTCTGGTGTACAACAGGCGCAGTAAAGCCAAAGAGGCACGTCTATTGTGTCGGGTTTCCACAGAGTGTTGGTTTGTTTGGCACGGCCTAATACAATACGGGAGGCAGAGCCCTCGGTGAGACATGGGTGACTGTAGCGCTTAAACCGGCCTCCAAACTGAGCCACAGGGGGTCCAGCAGAGGATCAAACAGGACAGACTGCACTGCAAGAAGCAAGAGGCAGACAATACGCACCGACACACACTGATACAGAGGAAAACACCCAACCATACACGCACCATGTCATTGTAAATTATTGTATCACCACTAGCACAATGCAGACTTGTATGTTGTTGCTCTGCATACATGGAAAAAAAACTGGAATACTGGAGTAAACTTGCAAATTCAAAGGCAGAAGAAGTATTCAGATCCTTTACTTAAGTAAAAGTACGGATATCACAATGTAAAAATACTCTATTACAAGTAAACATCCTTCATTTAATATCTTGCATAAGCATTCCTGGCTAAATGTTCTTAAAGGATCAAAAGTTAAAGTTTTAATTTTGCAGAAAAATGTCCATTTTGACTGACATATTATCATTTATTGTATCATCAGATTGTTCTGCATTAGTGCATAAGTAGCATTTCTCTGAAGATGGTCAAGGTGGTGGTGGTTCACTACTTCATATATAGTTCAGCAGTTTAGTCCACTTGCTCCCAACCCAGGGATCAGGCCCCTTCAAAGGGTCACTCCATAAATCAGTGGGGTCGTGAGATGACTGCTGGGTGGGTAAAGAATACAAACAAAGTTCTGCAACATACATTTGTATTTTTTTCTTGACTTTTCTCTGAACTTTGTTTTTTGGGGGAAAATATTGTTGAGTTTTGCCTCAAACAGTTACAGAAATATAACTGATTCAGAAGTCCCAGGGGGGAAATCAGTCTTTGGTGGAGCTGTTAACAACTCATAGACATCTGAGCCCCAAGCACATATTGTTTATTTGTTTGTTTTTGTTTTTTAAATATTTTTATGGGGGCTTTTTGCCTTTAATCGATAGGACAGTAATGAGCGTGAAAGGGGAAGAGAGAGGGGATGACACACAGCAAAGGGCCGCAGGCTGGACTCAAAACGACAGTCACTGCAGCAAGGACATTGCCTTTGTTCATGGGATGCCTGCTCTGCCCACTGAGCTACTGGACGCCCTATTGTTTATTTTTAATTGGTGAAAAACAAAAACAGCTAACTTATTCAGTTTATAAATGTAAAATCTCATTTGAAAAGAAACTAGTAATTACAGCTGTTAGATAAATGCACACTGGGGTAAAAACTACAATTTTTCACACTGAAATGTACCAAAATAGCGTAAAATGGCAATAATCAAGTGAGGTTCCTGAAATTGTATATCAAAGGGTAAGTTTGGTATGATTCACCCTGGACCACATTTTCCCATGTTTTTTGAAACTGGTCCACTATTGAGTGAAACTGCTGCAGCTGGCAGCAGCGAAACAGGCTGCAATGTGACCACTCAGGCTGTGTTCAAACTGTCCATCCACGCACATCCACTAAAAGTGCTTGTTTTAGTCACTGACAAGCTTATGTTGTTATTTTAAGTGTCTGACAACTTATGGAAAGGATCCCTACACAGACATTTTTGTTAAAGAGTAAGATCCTTTTTGTTTAACCAGAAACAGCCCACAAATCCGCACTGCCAAACTCACCAGACTCCATTTAAATAATTGGTAATTTTCATTGAGCAAAGTCGACAGAAACCAAATAAAACTCTCCACTGTTCCAACAATGACCAAGTGTGGTTTGGTTGAAATAAACACCAAAGTCACCCAGTTGAATGTGAAACTGTGCTGGTTCTGTACACACTAAAATTACTGCTTTATTATTTAAATAGAGTAGGGTTGCAACTGCATGAGGTTTTCATAGCACAATAACTGTCTCAGAAAATACCACAGTTTACGGTATTACAGAATTTATGTTATTATCAGTCAGAACAAGCCTTAAAGAAATGAAAATGGAAGGGTTATTGTTGGTTGAACAAACATTGTATTACTATAATTGAAACTTGAAACCATTTTGTTGATGGAAGTATGTGTAAAAAGTCTCGCCTTAAAAAAATAAAGAGGAGATTCAATGTCCAGGTGTATTTTTCAGTATTAAAGATAAGCAAATGTACTTGGTACGATAACCGTCAACTTGTATATCACAGTGTACCTTGAAACCGATATGATATTGATATTGCTGCAACCCTAAAATGGAGTCTGGTGAGTTGGGTGATGGTGATATCAGGGCTGTTTTTGTTTAAACAGTAAAGATCTGATTCTTTAACAAAAAGGTCTACCTCTGTAGGGATCCTTTCCATAATGTTATCAGGCACCTAGAATGATCATCTGAGCCTGTCAGTGGCAAAAACAAATGCTTTTAGTGGATGTAAATTGACGGTGCAAATGTGGCCCAGGTGGTTTCATTACAACCTGTTTCATAGCTGTCGGCTACAGTGCTCCTCAATACTGGACCAGTTTCAAAAACAGTTGTTCCTATTAGTCACTAAGACACAAAAACATGAAAAATAGGGCCCAGATTGAAAAATACTGCACTCATCCTTTAAGAGTAAATGTACTCAGTTGCATTCCACCATGGAACAAATCTGTCTATGTAAAATAAGCATCATATGCACTGTTACATACTGTATGTGCTACATCAAACAACATGATGAATAAATACATGTTGGTGTATAAAAAACACAGTAGCAGACCCAGACATTCCTGCAGGGTACAGTGGGCTGAGCTGGCAGTGGGGGAGTGCTATATAAGCCCCAGTGTGGCATCTCTGAGCCAGCGTGACAGCAGTAAAACTGGATGGGGTTTGGTGAGGACATTGGAGGCACACACACACACACACACACACAACACTCACACAGAGCATTGCAACACACATCACTTTAAATTAGGTAAAGTAAATCACATTTTCTTCAGCCCTCCTGCTACATCACTGCAGCCTTTGAAGAGCAGCAGGTAAAAGAAGAGACAGAATTCACAAATATGTATCTCTGCTCAAATGAGAGCAACGACGGATCTGATGAGCATCGCTAGGGATGTTTATCGCAACAGTGTGCTGGAACTGATGAAGACAGACGAACAAAGCCTGCCAGCTCCACCTCTAACCCAAATACACAGGTAAACACACACGCGCAAACACACAGTCATTGTTTTATAGCCTTATCATAACAAAACTGTAATACACCTTAACTTCCTTTTATCCCCCCACACTCTGAGACGGTACCTTGGCACAGCATGGCACAGATTGGTGCGACATGAGGTACTAACTTCAAATAGAAGAGAACGCTTACTGGAAAGGAAGTGCTGCGATCCGGGGCCAAAGTCTCTATGTGCATCCTGGAGCTGCTTCAGCCGCTCATCTATGGAAGCCTGAGGACACACACACACAAATGCAGAGTTAAATCAAAGGGAATCCTGCTGCTCATCCCTCTCTGCCACAAATCCCCAAAAGAAAGAAATGCATGCACACAGACCACCTGTTTCTCCCCCATTAGTTAACTATGGAATATAAATTATGTCTTTTTCCTCTGCTGCCCCTCTTGAAGGACTTTGAAAGCCTTTGAAGAGCAGCAGGTAGGAAATGAAGACAGAGATAACCTAATAATATATTTTGTTGAAATGAGGACAACGGTTCCTGGTTGCAATGTCAGTGTGGAAAAAAACGGAAAAGATGATGAAATGAGAGAGAAGAAGAGGAGGGGAGCTGCAAAGCCTCACATGTGTTGCGTCAATAACCACGGAGAGTTGACAAAATTAAGTTTGTAAAAGCATTTCACATCAGTTACTGTTACTGTTTCCCACCAAATGGGATTTAGCCTGCCTAATCCTGGTTTATTTGAAATGTATTGGATTTGGCACTTGAATCATTGTCAGCTGGGTGTTTGAAACGCGTCCTCAAACAATGGGAGGTAAATCCACTCGCGTTGAGGTAGAGAGACAGATAAAGAGAGGAAGAGAGAGGAGACACTATGAGGGGCCTTTAGACTTCAAAGAAAGGCGCAGGCAATGAGTTGTAATGTGTAAAGTTAGATGTATTAAGTTGGCATTTCTAAGCGTACACACGTCATTGCTCCCTCGCCAGAAAATAAAACAATATAATCTGAAGCGTGATTTAAATTGGTTGGGACTAATATAGAGCATTGTCAATGTGCCGTGGAGATGTTACTGCCAACTGTGCTGTGTTGTACAATCTATTTGTTGTACAGGCAATTTGGGCTGCCATAAGGAAGACAAATGACTGAATTACCCGTGATCGACAAATATTAGCAAATCAAATTTGGAAATACATTTTCGTTGGCCAAAATCAACAGGGCACAGGATGTTGCCGGGATTTAGCATTTATCATTTTAATTAAGAGAGAAATGGGACACAGAGGGGGAGACGGAGAAAAAGGTTCCTCCGTTCTGCTTGCTTTCACGGTGAAACATAGCAGGTCAGTTCGCATTATAGCGTTGAAATTAATTAACGTGGATGAGCAGAGATAGCAGATCGACCGGGGTGCGAGCGAGACAGCTCAAAGAAGATCTTTTTCTCTGAAACCAATGCAACACCTGTCTCTTCACATGTCACTTGGGCTCTACTGATATCACAGAAACTCTGGGAACAATTCAAGATCTGGGAGATGAATATCTATCTGCTGGCGACTATGAACACTAAAAGCCTTTTTAATAGTGTTGATCATCAGGGGGGATTAGAGGCTTACATCCTGAATCAAAGACCAGAGGACACCAACTGTAACACACAGTGCATCAAAGATTTAGCAGAAATTGCTCTGTAAAAAAACGTTTTCATGACTACCTCCATCGCAAAGGGACATCAATGGGGAGCAAATGAGTCACAATTTCCATTCTTTCTATGCAACTCACTCCCAACAATCCTTTCCTAAAATACATGAAACTGTAGTGCAAAGCTGTGGAGGATGTCTCCTTGATAATTCAGGCTCTAGTGAGGGTGTCATCTACAATTTAACGCTTTTAACAGTCATTTAAACTTCACTGTGACATCTCAACCTGAAAGAAAAACTTTCATGTTAATTAAAAAGGAATGAAAGATATGTTACTGATGTGTACAGAAATAAGTCTGACAGATCTTCCTATTTATATGTAAACTCATCCCACACATTTGAAAAAAAAGCTTGCATGTCAGCTGCATCTAGGATATGAAGTACCTCACTGGTTTTCAAACAAAGAGCACTTGAACTTGATGTGTTTGGTCAAACGAGTATCCTAAAATGGATCACAGCTCAAAATAAATATGAGAATTTTACACAGCAGGAGTGTCTTTTAACAAAACACAAATCCATACTGCACATATTCTGTAGTGCATCTATGCACTAATCATCATAGTATACTGTTACACAGACCATTTTATACTAACAGGAAATGATACCATTAGTGCAATGTCTGATGCCAATCAAACTGCAACTTAGAAAAGCTGCGGCCAATAAACTTCACAAAGAGACATCAACATGTTTTTCTAAGATTTAATGCCTTTGTTTTCCAAGAATTTTTGGAGCTGCAGTCCACCACCCACAATTTATTTTAGTATTTTTAGCTGGCAGCCTTTTTGCATTGCATTGTGGCAGAAGAGTGTGCATCAACAGCACAAAAATGGACCATATCTAGCTTTCATAATGTCTGGTTTGAGTATACTTTAATTTGTGAACACCATATATATATACTAAGAATCAGTAGGTGGTATGGATTCAGCACATGGTCTAAGAGTCTACAGCAGGGATAATCAACTTGCTTTGCCAGAGGGCCACTTTTGCAAAATGATAGGAGGAGGCCAGGGGCCAGTTCATAAACAAACATTAATAATGAATATATAAATAATTAGCCTGGACCTCTGTCAGGAGGTCTGGGGATCCTTCCCTGGCACTTTTTTTATAAACAAGTTTTATTTTGATGCTTTTTTTATGCACGCTGGCACCTTATTTACATTCAAAGTACCAAAAAAAAAAAAAAAACCCCAGTGTGAATTTATTAATTTTTATTGTGAATTAGAAAATGGTCAGTGAGCAACCCAGCACTCTATTGTGGGCCAGATTTGCCCGATGGGCCGTTAGGTGAGTATCAATGGTTTACACCCATACTGGCGGCTCTGTGAGGCGGCTTTGAGCTAAATGCTAGCAAGCGCCAGCATGCTTAGATTTAGGTCTATGGTGTGTTCCAATACCTGTACTACCATACTATTTAGTATGTCAGCAAAATATTTTGTTTGTCCCAATTACATCATATGTCAAATGTAGTATGCCAAAAAGATGTCCTACTGCATCTGGTTGCATTTTTCAGTAAGCAAACCAGCATGATTTTCTGGCTATTCTGACCTCCAGTTGTCTGCGCAGCAGAAAATACGTCACATCAACTGAGCCATAGACAGATAGCACCTCATTGACAGCTGACAGAAGCTGCAAAAATCTCCGTAGACAGATTCTGTATATGTATGTGACAAGAATGGAGTGTTATGGCGTGCTGCTTGTAGTCCGAGTAGTATTAACCAATCATGTCTGAATGACAGTAAATAAGAGGTTTTCATTAGAGGTTGAACACATTGGATATCAACTGATGACGACATTAGCTTTCAATAAGCTTTTTAGAAATTTATCAGCATTCATATCCAGAAATGTGTTTATGGGGGATGAGCAGAAATACCCGGCGCACAGAAGAGAAAGTCTTGACATTGATATCCGCTGGCTACACTGGATCAGCCCAAAGAGTCCGGTCACTCCGATGTTGTCGAAATCACCGCTTGGGCAGTGACTTGTGGTGTCAGAAACCAGCGAAAAAAGGTGTTTCTAATGTTGGCACGATATGCAGCTGGTTGCCATGATGGTTCAACAGCAGCTGCCTCATCAGGGGGAAATGCAGCGGGACAAGGACGAAAGTTAAGGTTGGTGAAAGTCCACGTGTGGCGGGTAGGAGGGGTAGTGGTTCGGTCCAACAAATACTGACTTTCACCTGAGATAGACAGGTCTTCGCGTCCTGAAAGATTTCAAAGCCAAACCCTGTTCTTTTTCCCTAAACCTAACCACATGTTTTTGTTGCTTAAATCTAATGTGTGTTTGTTGTTGAAGGAAAAAAACGTCAATTTGTGGTGCTGTACCCGTGTTGTTGTTGTTGTTGTGAAAATGGAGGTGTATTTTGAAAAAAGACAATGCATGTAACAGGCAGAACTTGACACGGTATCCGACACGGTGGAAAGTCCATGACCAAAACGTCAATATGCGACAAGGTCTTTATCGTCATCAGTCAGAAGCCAACGGATCCTGAGACTGAAGCCTTAATGACGGACAACAGTGTATCCAAGTGTGAGTACGACATATTTTTTGCAACTCCTGTGTATAACAATACATTAATCTATGTTAATTTCACACTACAATGCAGCGTATACATGAGCAACAGGGTCAAAGATCAAGGTGCAACACTACGGCAAAGTAGTATGTCTCAAATGTTTGCACACCTCATGTAACAGCATGGACTCTGAAAGGGCTGCTGCCCTAATAAAAGATATGCCATCTGAAACACATGCTGCCACTTTCACCATCTTAGTTTTTTTTTTTTTTTAACATGCTAACATTTGCTCATTAGCACTAAACACAAAGCACAGCTGAGGCTGATGGGAATCACATTGCTTTTTCAGGTATTAAGTAATAAAGCAAAGTATTAGAGCAAAATAAATTGTGATCTGAGCCAAGAGGTCGAAAAAATCAGTCATGTGCCAGTTCACATGACTGTTCAGTTGTGATTAGTTGCTTAGAGGACAAAGGGCTTTAAGTTTTATTCACTTGGGGCACAGAAAACACTGACTTCCAAATCAAACCCACAGTTATTCTCTACTGCTCTGCCCTGCTCTGTCCTCCTCATGAACTGTTTCACTCCGGGTTATTTCAGGGCCAAAGAAGAAACATGAAAGCCACAAACAGTCAGGGAGCAGCAAGTGTGCAAAGTGGATGGTGGCAATTAATTTCTAAGAACTGTCGATGGCACGTTAAAATCTCATCAGATGGAAGCGAGACAAAGAGGAGGAAGGGCAATTAAACCATCATGACGACGAGACCACATACAAGAAGCTGTGGAGAAAGTGTCACAGAGGTTATCTAATGGGAACAGGGTGTTCTCACTTGAATGGATGTTGTTGTGCTTGTAGGAGCACTACACAGGCCGCTGATGGAGAATGCAGCTTAAGCCTGAACGCTGAACACTATACAGTGACAGTAATGCTCTTTGGATAATGCATCCATACATTCAGCTAAGCATCAAGGGGTGGGCGAGTACAGTACAATGAATACAAGGCACTTTACCCTTGATTTTTAAAAGGCTTTAAGCATACATGCCTTTCATTCACTGAAGAATTGCCTCCTTCATGTAAGTGCATGGATTCATATTTTGATTCATTTCATTTTATCGTATTTCTCACTTAAACATCCAATTCATGATGTATAAAAATACCAGAGCCCTGATCTTCACAGCAACTCTACGTGTTAACTGTTCTATCTTCTGACCACAGTAGTCTCTGACTAATAAACCACATGTAAAGGTTTTTCTCGTCTCTTTAAAGTTTGTTCATTAGAGAAATACTGAGCTCAACTCATCACAGGAACGAAGAGCTGCTGAAAAACAACAGCTGTTAGACAGATCCATAACAAGACTGGTGTGTGAAGGCTGTTGGAATTAGATGTGGACAGAAGTTGATCTAAATATATATTTGGACATTTTTAAAATAGTTTTAGCAGCTCATGCAACCTCTGTAACCCCCTATCCTCTCATACCTTAGCTGGCTTTACCTAATGTGGATAAACATGTTTAACTACAAATTACTTTTCGTCTATTTACTAAAAGAACTGACTGTTTTGCAAAGCATGTCTTTTACGGGAATTTGGATTGATTTTGTTCATCATTTCTATTGATGTTCTTTTCTTTGTTCTCCATTTCCTTTCACTGTGGCAGGTTACACAACAGAAGTAAGAGTATGTTAATTGATTTGAAATGAACTGAGATGGTTGAGATTAGATAAGAGCTGACTTTGTCATCGGGAGGTGGAGGGGATGGTGGTTGGCGTAACACCTAAGCACGACAGCTGCCAAGTGAGACATTGCAGCTTTTCCGGGTTTCTTTTTACAACGAATATTTTTCTGGGGCTTTTTTTGCCTTTAATGACAAGACAGTTTTGAAGTGTGAAAGGAGGAGAAAGAGGAGGTGGCATGCAACAAGGGGCCACGGGCTGGAAATGAGCCCATGGCCGCTGAGGCAAGGATACTGTCTTTGTACATGTAGTGCCCGCCCTATATACTGAGCTACTACACACTCCTCCAGGGTTCTTATAGACAAACCATAATCTTGGTTTGTGATATTAAACATATGATTGCAATATCCCTGGTCTGAATCTAGCCAAGGATCTTTGTTTAATGTAATTCTTTAACAGCTTTTTATCTAATAAAAATTGCAGGTAAAGCTTGTGCACTGGTGTTGATCTTTTGGGGAGCTGACGTTTATGCCTTTATTCAACAACTGACAGTGAAAAGATGACAGAAAATGAGGAAGGATATGTCAAACAACCTGCAACAGAGGTTCCCATCTGGACTCAAACCTGGCATGTTTGAGGTCATGGACGGTGCCTCAACCTCTGAGTCAGTGTTGCCATGTTGGTGGGCTACTTTTGATTACATTGGGCGGGGAAATAGGGCTTTAAACTGGCAGATAAAATCTGGGCTGCTTCTGTCAACATTTGGCAGGTTTTGAAAATATTGTGAATACAAGCTTTTTCATGGTCATCACAGACTTTGCTGTGTCCACCCACCTATAACTGACCAGAAACAGGCGATGCGGTAATAGATCATTGGTTTATATTTGATCAGCACTGCCTAGTTTTACTGTTCGATTGGAGTTTGGTTTGAGAGAGGGGAGGGGGGGTCTTTCTTAATCAGTGTCTATACTATTTGTGTCCGTAGTGATGGGCATAAAAAGTGTGTAAGTATAACCAGTAGTTTGAAAAACATTTCAAGAGCCATTCCAAATCTGCCGAATGACCTGAAGGGGTCATCTGACAGAGCTGGCTCTTGGGCTGTTTTTCAAGTGAATACAGCCCATTTTTATGGAAAGACCATCTCTAGCAGTGAAATACATCTTTAACAATTGTCTGGGTAGGTAGGTATGCACTAATCTGGAAATTACTGGCTTTCCCCAGTAGCCTAAGGATCCACACTAAGGGTGCCATGGTGGCCTAGGGCAGTGCTGCCAAATCCGATTGACAGTTTCCGGCCAAATCACAATTTAAGCCCAATCCAACTCAATAGAAAACAGCTCAAATCATAACCATGCCAGAAACTGGTGTAAAACTGTAAAATCATTACATACGCGACAGAAGAAACATCATAGGCATGAAAAGCTTTCTGTTGCATTAAACAACCCAAAATAAAATGTTAGTTAATGGACGATTGCCACCCATAAAGAGTGCATTCAGACAATCAAATAATGTTTAGACAACATTTTCAAAACCCTGCCAGATGTAGATGAAAGCAGCCCAAAAGTTTTACCCAGCCTAACATAATCAATAGTATCCTGTAGAGATGAGCAGGGAGATCTAGACGCTGGTAAGATGGAGGGAAGTTTACCATACAGTAGTTCATTTACACACACACCACCCACGGTGCTATGATGCAAAGTTGGCTGAAATTCGGCAAAGTATCCTGCTAATATTTTACCTGCACATAAGCCACTTTGTTCTGTGGTTTTAATGATCCCTGTGAGTAACTGGCATTCATCTATCAGCTTGAAAACCTTATCTGATCACCCCCTCTAATGATATCAGAATTCACCATCTCACACACATAAGGACACACACGCCCTTTATCCATTCCCTAATTCACACAGTCCTTCACAGCCTCACAAAGTGATAGAGGACAAACAGTAAAGCAGTTGGAGGCCTGGGGTCACATAAACCCTGAACTTGCATTAATACAAACATTACACTTGGAATCGCTCTCTAATGTCTCCTTTGAATCCGACTGCAGGAAAAGCTGCTGCTGACAGCGTCAAACGGGCAACACAGACCCAGCAGTGAACTCTACCTGAAGCACTTTCCATCTGCTGTTGAGATGCTCCAGGGCGCGGGCGTTCTCCATCGACAAATGGACATCAGAGATAGCCAGCTGGTGGGCAAGATCATTGATGTGCTTCATGCCCTCCTTCACTTGGGTCAGCTCCTCCTTAAATAACTGCAGGAGGACAAGAGAGCACAAGACGAGCAGAAGGAATGGAGATGGAGGGATAGAAAAGAGGAAAAAGGCAGAGATATAAAATATATTAAATTTAGGAAAGATATCAGACTCAGGCACACACCCGGTCTGGACAAAAACTCCACTGAAATTAAATTAGTGACAAAAATCAATTGAAATGTGATCTGTTATTGCTGTCAGCTCTGTTCTATCTGGAAAATATTTGGCAGTAACCGCATATTAACTTAAGTCAAAGTGAAAAGAATGTATAATGATATTTGAATAGCACCAGCCTCTGTTCATCATGTACTTCACAGTGCCACACCTAACTTAAAATATACTTATATCTAAATTGCTGGACCTCTTGTCTCACAGGTCTACTATCACCAGGCTTGTGATTAATGCTGCGTCCACATGAAATCAGGGAGACGGCAGATGACAAACCAGATATCATTTTATTGGACAGGAGAAGGAGGGTTAAATAAGGTAAGATCAGCAACAAATGCCAGCAACAGCTACAGCAGATGGCATTAGAACTTTTTGCCATCCTCCGTGACGGAATTTACAACCAAATGTTACGTAGCTCCTCACACAAGAGGAAAACACGAGCAATCTGGGGCATGTTCGATCTCAAAACGGTGTGCACCATTTTGCTACGATTTCCAGGTTGAACGACATGTTTCCTTAAAATGGTGCGCAACTAACTATGAGGGTTTTTTTCTCTCATTGGGTGAGTGTGTCAGTGATGCACCCAATCAGCAGCAATGTGTATACAAACCACATTCTGGTAGATATTAAATTAGTGAACAGTATACAAAATTTTTGCTTTTATCTTACACTTGCTTTGGCGATGTAAATGTAAGTTTTCCCATGCCAATAAAGCAAATTTGGCTTGAATTTCATAAAAGGCAGTGTGCCTGCATTACACAACAGGGTGCTCAATGCACCATCGCTTCTGTTTGGATGAATGTTTTACTACGTTTTATCGGGGCTGAACACAGCCCTGGACAATTACTGGACAATTCCACAACTGCATGAAATAATAAACATGAAATAACTTTATTTATTGTATTCTATTCCATTCTTTGTAAACAATATGACATCACCATCGCAACATATTGTTATGCATGCTCTGCTTTACCGAACTGTCTTCCTTTGGACTGTGTGTTTGTTTTTTCATACCATCGAGAAGCTGTTTTCTGTCTGCTGCCTACCATCTGCGTGACTCCATGTAATTGCAGCATGCTGATTCACATAGGACTGTTATGACAATATCATATGACCTATTTTCTAAATTACGTGAGCTCCCCTGGTAATACTAGTCCCGTGTGAGTAGGGCTGTAGAGGGCAATCACAATTATTACAAATTGCCTGAGGACCCAAGGTAATATTACTTCCATGAGAATATGGCTGAAGACACTATAAATAAAGAGGACATGTTGTTTATGATTTTTTTTTTTTTAATTTCATCCTGATGATGTCTTATTTGACATAACACAGAGGAGACCTACATAAAAGATTAGGAGTGAAAGGTACTATAAGGCATTCACAACTAGGAAGCTGCGTGGCATGAACTCCAGCAAACTCAGCCTTAGGACAGCCTGAAGTCTCATGTTTTTTGGGGATTACTTCTCCGCATTTCTTCCCAAGAGCACCGTTTGAATGACAGGGTGTGGATTTATGTAAAAACTCCAGCACATTAAAATAATGTTCAAACACAAATGCGGCTGAAATCAAATTAAGGTTTCATGTTTACTGTGATGGATGATCTACCGCAGCTTGAGTAATTTGTAACCCCGTGGAAGCTTCACACTGTGTAGATGTGAATTTCAACAGAATGGCTTCCTATAATGGCAGGACATTAATCCCTGATATCTGCAAATATGCTGACTATCTTTAGACACCAGCAGGGACAATGTAAAAGGGAGAGGCAACAAAAATTATAAGGAAGGTAAAAATGCATCACTGTTATGCTGGGCGTCTCAGAGCAAGTGTGCACATTTGTTTGTCTGTGTCAGTGCATACTGTTAGTGTAGAGCTGGAACAATTAGTTTAATAGGCAATCAAGAGGAAATTAATCTAAAGCTGTTTTAATAATTGATTAATTTTTAAGTAACCTTTTTTCCAGCAAGGAAGGTGGGTTTGCTGCTTTGATAGCAAATACGTTTTTTTGGGTTTTGGATTGTTAATCAGATGAATCAAAATAGTTCAAAGTCCCTCTCCACTCCAAAATGTCTGTCCTTGACTACAGTGACTTGTACCTGCGCAAAGTTTGTCACTATAGAGGTCCATCCACAGTCCTCTACAGAGGGACAATGTCTCTGCACTTACCTAAAATCTGAGATTCAAACATACACTGGGCAAATTAGATCAGGTACGCCACTATGATGAAATCCAATCACTGTCAAATACGGTAACATGTATCGACGGGGAAGAGACTCTGATACAACACTGGCAAAGAAACCTGAAACCTTGAGTGCAGAGCGGACTTGTCAGTACAGGGAGCAAAGTTAGCATTAGCATTAGTTAGCATTAGGGAAAGTTTGACCACAAACATTGTGGATTTTTGGATCTTTATTCCATTCATTCATTCATTCATTCATTCATTCATTCATTTTCTGTAACCGCTTATCCTGTTGGGGGTCGCGGGGGGCTGGAGCCTGTCCCAACTGACATTAGGCGAGAGGCGGGGTAGACCCTGGACAGACTATCACAGGGCGGACACATAGAGACAGACAACCATTCACACTCACATTCACACCTACGGCCAATTTAGAGTCACCAATTAACCTGCATGTCTTTGGACTGTGGGAGGAAGCTGGAGTACCTGGA
Organism: Epinephelus fuscoguttatus; assembly: GCF_011397635.1. NCBI lineage: Eukaryota > Metazoa > Chordata > Actinopteri > Perciformes > Serranidae > Epinephelus > Epinephelus fuscoguttatus. The sequence continues at coordinate 18,150,855 of NC_064760.1, read as the reverse complement.
GGAAACCCACACTGACACAAGGAGAACATGCAAACTCTGCTACATGCTAACCACTACTCCACCATGCCGCTTTATTCCACTATCTACCAAAAACCTCAACGCAGGGTTGCCTTCTAGTTCACCTGGTAGAGTGTGTGCGTGAGTCCTTTGCAGCGACATAGGTTTGATTCCAACATGCAGCCATTTGTTGCGTGTCAGCCCCTGCATGTCAGGACCCATGAACGCTGTGTCAGCCACTGCCAGTTAGCTTACCTGCTAACAAACAGCATTGTAGAGGCTACGCCGATGCTTCAAGCCATGGGATGACTTAACCGACACGCTGATTGTTACCATGTCTGATCAATTAAACTTGTCAGTGTCCATTAAACTCAAACATGTTTCCAAAAATCCTCAAAAACATCCACATGTTTAACTCCTGCAGCAACAAGCTGCTTGAGCGGTCAAAAACATTTTCCTTCTGGGTGGAACACCTGACCAGAAAAAGAAAGGTCCCTACTATGTATAGTGATGACTGCTAATTACCCTGTGAGACCTGACTCCCAATAGAACGTATACACCATATAAAAAAAAAATCATTCATGCATATTCTGCTCCTACAAGCGTTAACAAATGAAAGATGCTAGCTACACTTAGTTACTATTCGATATGTCTGCTAGTCACTGATTTTGTTGCACGCCAGATTCTTGATCTGAGTCTGACTGAGGCTCAAACATGTTCGGCTGAATCTCTCCGATGCTTCCTTGAATGCTAACGTCAGCCATGTATTATGTGGAATACCCATGTTAACTAAATATTACTGTAGCATGTATTAAAACATGTCTGCAGGGGGACTTTAAATATGGTACTTTGGGATTTTGAAAAGCTGTGACTGGCATTTTATAGATCAAATTATAGACCGACTGAAATAAGCCTTAGTCACTGCTCTATCTGTGTGTATGCAAGTGTGCAGTATGTGGCTTTCTGTGTGTCTAATTTGCATGCATCTGTGAGAGCGTGCTTTTATATGTGTCTGTGACTACATTTAAGTGAGTGAGGGAGATGACGCCTACTTGACAGTCCTGCCCTAAAGACTAAGCCGAACATGTGCTGCCTGTGACAGGAGCCCAAACAGTGACATGATTATTGTGAAGTGCCCTCACCTCTAATGAACAGCGCCACACAAATTACAGGCAGCAGCAGCACCTCAGCACTCCATAATGACTGAACCGATGACCTGCCATTTGCTTAACAACATCTTTCCAACTGGGGGATTGTAACCTCTGCCATCTCGCTGTGTCAGTTTGAAGTGCCGCGTCCTTGTCATCATCTGTCAGATCGCAGCTACTCCGAAAGGGACGTGTGTACACAGGCAACCAAAACAAACACTTTAAAGCAACCCAGCCTTGTACACGTCCCTCACTTATTCATGAGCACCATACCACTGCTGTGTTATTGTGATAAAAAAGCAGGATGTCACTGTTTTGATGTTTGTTTATAATGTGTTAAAGTGCGTTTTTCTGGGTTAGTCGGAGGCGATTACTTCAAAGGAGACAATTAAGTTACTCCACAGGTAAAAGCCATTTATATCTGGGATTCATGATAACATGTCTGCATGTACGAGTGTGTGTGCATTAGGGAGATAAGAAGAAAGACAGAGTGTGTACGTAATGCAGCATGTTTTCTGTGTCTACCTTGGTGGCGTCTATGTGGTCCTGCAAAGAGTCGATGAAGAGGTCTCCTACGGGCTCCCAGGCGTCTCTCACCCCCTCTGCCTGCTCCAGGGCCACTGCCAGCTCCTCCATCGCCGCCTGGATCTGGAGCAGACGCTCTAATGTCCTCTCCATGTGTCTGGGGAGTTTTGTTGAAAACATAATTCATTACAGTTAACTACCTGCACCATAAAAATTTGGAGCTAATGCAAGCACAAAAAATTCTATCAAAACCCACAGAGCATGCAGTCCAACACATCATTTATTTAAATTTACAGACTGTCATTTCAGCTGAGCAGCATGCACATTATTCCATACCATCATTTCATAATCTAAATGCCTTTTCTTTGAAAACAGGTTTTAATATTCTACTGAGCTCTGAATTTTCAATGATCTAAAACTTGATGAATGTGTGTTCCTAATTGTTTCTGTAATGGATTATATTTGCCGCATTTTGTAATCAGGTTATGGTAATTGTATTACGTGTAATGTATTGCAGCAGAACCCTGCTATGGATCAACTCTCACACACACACACACACACACACGCACACACACACACACACACACACACAGTCTCAGAAAGAAATAACACTCCCAACTTCATAGCTTGAAAAGTTACAGGCACATTTGTGCTGTATGGTAAAAACTTTCACACCTAGCCTGTTGATTCAGTAAAAACAAACTCTAATATGGATTAAGCATGATTTCAGAAGCTAAGCTATTAATAAATCCATCTACTGATTGTGAAATCTGTCCATGATCTCATAATTGATTTGTAGCTTAAAGTCCTTGTGCGCCGATCAGCCAAAACATTAAAACCATTGACAGATATAATACCGATCATCTTGCTACAATGCAATTTTCTGCTGGGAAATCTTTGGTCCTGGCATTCATGTGGATGCCACTTGAAGCACTTCACTCATCCAAGCACTGTTGCGGACCAAGTCGCCCCCCTCATAGCAATAACACTCCTCAATGGCGGTGCCCTTCCTCCAGCAGAACATGCACCATGCCTCACCACAAACAATGCTCAGAAATGGCCCAAGGAACATAACGAAGAGTGCAAGGCATCAACCTGGCCTTCAATTCCCCAGATCCCAATCTGATCGAGCATCAGTGGGACATGCCAGTATCCCATCTCACAACCAACAGGTCTCAAAGGATCCACCGCCAACGCTCCAGTGCCAGACTCCACAGGACACCCCCAGAGGTCCTGTGTCCACGCCTTGACATGTCAGAGCCAAGTCCGATCCAAAAAGGCCCCACAGTGGATCAGGGGTACCTCTGGGGTACTGACACATCCCATGAATGCCCAATCAGATTGCGATCTGGGGCATTTGGAGGCCAGGTTGATGCGTTGAGCACTCTGTCACATTCTTCAGGCCATTCCTGAGCTGCTTTTGCAGTGTGGCATGGTGCATTGTTCTGCTTGGTGACCACTGCCATCAAGGTGCATTGTTGCCATGAGGCAGGGTGTAGTAGTGTTTGGGTGGTGCTGCGTGTCAAGTGGTATCCACATGAATACCAGGAACCAAAAGTTTCCCAGCAGAACATTGCGTTAAAACAATATGATCAATATTAATCACCTCCTCCGCCAGTGGTTTTAAGGTTTTGGCTGATCGGTGTATATATAACCTATTTATACATATTATTTGATAACAATGGTGACACATATGCATGTCATGATGCAGGGCTTATTACTGTGGAATCACTGACACACTTACAGTAAATGGACTTCATGAACTGACAAAAGTTCATCACTTTTAACAGTTTTAACCTGTTAATCAGGAAAAAATTTGCGCCCTAACTGTACAATACGCTTCCTTGTCCTCCTGTCTCTACCTGTTAGTCATTATTCATAGCATGTGGTTCATTTGTATTATATCTGTCTAATAATACTAATAATGCTCATAACCAGCTGTTTCTTTGTGAGCTGTTTGTGACACCGACGAACATAAATATGCACTTAAGTGCTGCATAAACGTCTGTCAGTCATTGCAATCTGATTTCCCCAAGTGGGTCCTGATGTTGCAGGATGATCACCAACGCTGTCCAATCAACGAGCCACCTGTAAGTCTGTTTAACTTCAAGTTTACTCCCTGTGTTTGTTTGTAAAAAAGTCAGTGTAAACAGGAACCATTATCAGAGCTACAATTCAACAATATCATTTTTTCCTCACAGTCCAGGCAGAATGAACCAAACTATAGGTGTGAAGGCTCCCTAAGGATGCTGACTAATCTGACCAGAGAATTCCCCAGTGTTTTTGTTGCTGCTGTTTACATTCCTCTGATGCAAGAAGCACTAAGAAATCCACTTGTTTTTGTTTTGTTTCTGGTTTTCTCGTGTAGCGTGCATTTGTTGGGCAACCCAGTGTTGTACAATGACAATAAATGAACCCTGACAAATAATTAACATCGACAATTAATGAACCGTGAACATTGAACACATCATAAGATTTTTATTCAAGCTTGATTCAGTTCCTTCATTCTTCATTCATGAAGATTTTTTTATTCATTTCAAAAGGTTTGCTTTCAGGTGAAAGTTTAATGAGCACATGGCACATAGAACTTACTGACCTCCCCTGTTACCTTCATTATGACGTTACATTATTAATTCAATTCAGAAATATTCACCAAAACCTGAATTAAAAAGCTTTCAGAGGATAGGAAAATGCTGCTGTTCTGAACAGAGATCTGACTCAAAGTCTGCTTCATACACTTACCTTGATTATAAACTTATAAAGCCACTACTCTCAACAGAAAAAAAATTAATATTTTTGTGCTTTTACAATTACTGACATGGACAAATACAGAAACCCAGTGTCTGAAGAAGTATTCAAATGTTTAACTCAAGTGAAAGTACCAATATGACGACGCAGAAGTACTCTATTACTACTGCATTCAACAAGTATAGAAGTGTTATCAGCAAAAGCATTGCTTCTGACATTATAAGATTTATATTGATGCATCAGTGCAGATCAAAGAAAAAAAAAGAGGAAACAATAAGTTATTTTCTGCAAATTTGTTTTCACTTTTGACATTGTTTGTTCACTCACCTCTAAGATATGTCATATCACCTTTATGCTGATGATACACCGATCTATTACTCTGCCAAACCCAATAACCTGAATTAACTGTCGTCCTAACTGTCCTGGCTTAGCTGACTCCAAAGACTGGATGTCCTATAATTCTCTCCACTTAAACCCTGACAAATTCTTTTAATTGGTCCTGATAACTTTGCCATAGGGAGTAGTTGATCGGTTTATTGGTCCTCTTCAATAAAATATTAAACCTATTACTAAGAATCTTGGTTCAATCTCTGACCAATATGTAACTTTTGACCACCATGTTACCATGGTGTCTAGATTATTGCAATTCCCTCCACACATGTCTCGGTCAAGCTGCTTTAAATCGCTCACAGCTGGTTCAAAATGTAGGTGCCAAGCTATTAAGTAGAGGTAACTGTTGTTCACGCATTGCACCTGTTCTTGCATCCCTCCACTGGCTTTCTGTAAAATTCAGATTTAACTACAAGACCCTGTTAATTACATATACGGTACTGCATGACCTTGCCCCACATTTCTAATCTCATACCTCTTCTCAACCACTCCAGTCCTCAAATCTAATGCATTTGCGATTTTAGCCCCAACCCCCTGGAACCATCTTCCCCAATTTATCAGCAGATTTTCTGAATCTTTGGACTGTTTGAAGCGGATACTAAAAACTCACCTTCATGGGCACACATTTCTATAGATCTTTGTGTTTTGTTTGTTTTAGTTTCTTCTGTCTCTCATTGTGCTGTGTTCTGCATCCTTATTTTTTACTTGATTTATTCATTCATTTACATTTTTCATAACTGTGTGTTTTAAAAATGTCCTATACAAATAAAGCTTTTCTTTCATCTCATAAACTTTTACTTGTCTGAGCTCTGACCAATTATTCAAATAACACCATGTTTAGAGATAAAATGTCTCTTTGGTGGAACAACTCAGATGTGTGAAATGTGAAACAGGGCCACAACTACACACTGCTATTTGTAAAGGTGTACAAATCAAGGTAGGAACCACTGGTGAAATCTTTATCAGTACATTGTATTACGTATGCTTATCATGTTTTTTTTTTGTTTTTTTTTATTAAATGTAAAATCATAAACTGTAAAGTAACTTAAGCTGTCAGATAAATGTAAAGGCAAGAGTAGCTTTATTTCCACCTCTCCAGGAACCTCATTTCATCTGCACAAGATACACACAATGTAAAAAAAAAAGTGTCTGACCTATGGCGGTCCACACAGCGTGCCGTCAGCTTCTCCCACAGGTCGCTGGCCACGTTTGCCTGCTTCCACACTGAGCGGCTCACATTTAAGATTCGCCGGCGTGGAGAGACCTCTGCAGAGGGTGGATGAGGTTAGACGAGGCCACGCAGGGGTAAAAGCATAAAGGTGCAAAGGAGGAAGTAAAAAAATAGAGCAGGCAGAGAAATAACAGGGTGTAGAGTAGAGCGGGGGTTAGAGGTCAGACAATGAGAGGAGCAATGATCGGAGACGAATGGTGCACCAACAAACAGAGAGAGAAAGGAAGGGCCAGGGGCAAAACAAGTTGGACACACAAGGAGAGCACAGTCAGGTAGATTGCTTCAATATTTCCCAGGTGAGCGTCCTGTACTAAGAGCCAAACAGTACGAAGAGGACATGTCGGTGGAGAAACAGCAGAGCTTGCTGTATTATTGATCTGGGCAGATGGTACCGTGAAGCTGGTGAGCTGGAGCTAATTGGTCCCGACCCGGACACTTTCCCTAAACCCAGTGTGACACCAGAGGACGAATCACTGCTGGTAACTATTAATGGAAGATTCTACCTGCATGGGTCCTTCCCAATGAACTTAGTGGAGGAGGTTGCAAGTATGATATTTTGGCTGGCGCAGCAGTTGGCACAGAGTGTGAAGGGAGCAGACCTTTTCCATCGGTCAGGGTCTCCTCTGGCTCCTGGAAGGGATGCTGAGCCAGAAAGGCCTGGGCAGACTCCAAGACTGAGTAGATGAACGGCCCGCGAGACTTGACATCCTCCATGAACGCCTGCCGGGAGACAAACAGAGAGGAGGAGAGTGTTTCTAAGTGGAAGAAAATGAAAGGCATAAGCTGTTTTTCACACTCAAGTGCTGGTTGTAGCTGAGGAGGAGGAGTCCTGTAGGCTAAGGTGAACCATTGCCTATTCCTCAAACAAGACAGCATTGCCTAAAAATAGACCAAAAGTAATGCCAATCATCGGCTGGTTACAGCTTCTCAAATGTGAGGCTTTGTCTTTAAAATTGTAACTTGAATAACTTTAGATTTTGTATTACTGGTGGAACAAAACAAAACATTTGAAGACATTTTGATTGACATTCTTCAGATTTTTTTGACATTTTATAGTCTGAAAAATGTATAATCAACAGATGAACTGATAATTAAAATAATTAGTTGTAGCCCTAGTGTATTCCAGCAGATCTCACAAGTAACATCAAACATTTTCCAGGTTTATTACCTGGGCCCAGTCATTTGGAAATCCCATGTTTTCCATGAACAGCTAATCCATCTTACTTTTGTCGGTCAAGATTCTCCATCATCCAGGTCATGGTCATCATAAATGCTATATAAGTGCTATGATATAGCACTTATGATGACCATGACCTGGATGACTGAGAATCTTCAATGACATGTTGCCAATCAATTTGGGAAGAATGCCCCTTTGACTGGTACAAGAATTCGAAAGTTCAGAACTGAAGAAGCTTCTTGGATGAAAGGCGAAATGTCTTCAAGAAACGCAAGTAAGTCCAATTGCCTACGATATAGCACTTATGATTATCTTACTTTTGTGCTGAATTTTCAAAGCAACACTGGAGTGGGTCACACTGATCCAGATACAAACTTTTCAAGTTATAGAATCTGGTTAACGAGTGCTCTAAATGGGGCTACATATCACAATGTAGCCAGTCTACCAACAAACACACTACTAGTACCACTTATCATCGCAGGTGCTGCCAAAGAGAACAAAATGGAGATTTTTTGATTCTGACAGCTATTTGGGGGATTATTTTATAGGGACGACATCCTTTTTTTACTTTACTGCACTTAAATTTTTATACAGTATGTAGCCTAATATCTTACTTTGTACTTTCAAGTACAAAATGTATATATTTTTGACCAGTTTTATAACCTTTTGTTCCTGAAATCTACCCTGAATCCAGCCCTCTGCTGGGATCAGGATGATCAAAGGTATCCCAATCCCACCAAAAGTATTGAACAACACATACTGAAAGTTTGATCCTCTTCAAAACCAACACCAAGAACAAATGGGCCCAGGAGGATGCTGTCAAACTGGCATGACGATACCTTCACCTGGGTACAATCACTGCTGCCATGATCACTGGAAAGTCTGGTCGTGACACCCCTTTATAAATGTGCTTCAGTTACCACCAACCCTCTGAAGACAGCAATTATTTTTATGGTAACTGTGTGTGACGATAAGAGCTGATCTTTCTAAATTGGACTGTTATTGCAGTGAAGTTCATTTGTAAAGAAAGGTGACAATTTTGTGCTAAATGTAAGCATATAACCTAATCTAAATATGTCCAAATAACACAGGAGAACTAAGGCACTATTTGCTTTGCACCGCAGTTAGAGGTGCATTTCACCCTTCGCAGGTGCTCTGATAATTACCCTCCTTTTTTTTTGTCCTGTTTGTGCAGGTTTAGCAGCTGCAAAAGCCGCATAATCCTTTTAATCAATGCTCAAATCAATGCACTCATGAGTTCACTGATTTGAGCAGGGGTGTGTTTTATTGTCTATGATTTTAACTTTTAACTTGCAAGAAAAGTAATGTGTTATTTCTTTATCTGAAAGTTAAATTAGATCGATTTAAGAAGACACCAAACATAGCCTGGTTCCAGACCATAGGCCCCGCCCACTCAACTGAGTAGGCTTGCATCTCTGGTCTGGCATACTTCAATGAATTTGCGATTTATCTCGTCCAAACGATGGACGGACCAATGAACACCGGGGGTCTAGCGAATAGCCAATAAGCGCCACGCTGATGTCAAGCTGTACGCCGGTGGGTAACTGGTGAGGATAGCAACAATGGCGACCGCTACAGATCCTACAGACCACATTAACGATGCTATCAAGGTATTTCGCCACTACTCACGTTAATGGAGGACCAAATTAAGGAAGCTGCTAAACTGGATTTAACAACGATGCAGCTGGGCGTGCACGATGATGGAGACATTTTAAACGGGCAATGCTTGCTTGTTTTCGGCACCCCCAGGGCATAGATACTAATGACGTCACATTCTGGGTGAGTCGTTGATCTCTACTGATTGGTTAGGGAAAAAATCAAATTCCCTCCCCCTTGTAAATCGCCTTCAATGGAAGCCATGTCAGACTGAAGGTTCTGGGAGCTTCAGTCTGACACTCAGGCTACACCAAACACACACACGCAAATACATGGGTTGCCTAAAGGAATCATTGAACACACACACACACACACACACACACACACACACACACACACTCAGCAACAATCTACTGGCAGTACTGCATGAAATTACACGGCTGTCTGCTTGTGCTGAGAGCCCAAGGCACAATAGGAGACTAAATCTACTGGGAGCACTGGTCAGCTGGCCGCCACACACAGAACAGCCAATTAGCTGGAGAGCCCGGCTCCACTGGTCCACATTTAACAGCACTCCTTATGCAAGAACACACACACACACACACACACACACACACACACACACACACACACAGTATAGACCTCTTTACTCCACCACTGCACAGATACCCAGAGTTTCCCCAGGGCCTTTAAGAAAGCCAGTGTGTCAACCTTCTTCATTCTCCTACACTAATCTTTGTTCTGTATAAAACACACTGAAGGTGTGTGAATTAATGCCAGCTCTCTTCAAAGTAATTTATTTAGGTGAAGCCAGCGTACTCAATCCTCTTATGCTATGAAGAGATTACAATTTCAGCTGAAAATCTACATTACTGGCTGGAATTAGCAGCGTTGTGCGGCGCAGCAGTGTTTCAGTGCCTATTAGAAAAACCTCAGGACCAGAGAAACGGCAGGCCTGATAACAACCGGCGAAACACCAGCAAACACCAGCCGGCACCGAGCAAACATGCAAAAGTGTGTAACGGTGAGGAGCTGTGGCGCGAGATAAGATTCCCACTGCAACGGTCATGGAGAAAAACCTGCTGTCTTCCTCTTTCACACTCTTTCTCTAATCAGAAACAAATTCCCTCTTCTTCCTTACATCCTCGTTTCCTTCCTTTCCTTTCCCTTCCCTTCCCTTTACCCTCTTTTCATCCTCTCTTGCTCTCTTTATTCTCTCCATACCCTCTTTAGCTGCTTTGCTGCCCAAAGAGGAGCTGAGCTACGGATTCCCTGAGCCAGCTGTCATGTTAAAACTTTAATTCCAGCTAAATTTCACACTCAGAGGCTTCATCTTTGGTTGAAGGAACATTAAGAGCGAAGCCTTCAGATCAGATTAAGATACATAATGCATGGGGTAGAAAAAGTCAGGGGGAGGAAATGACTTCATTGACTTCATTTCGTCTAAACATGTTGATGGCATTCCTTTTACCCCTCCCTCTGGACGGTTCCTCTCAGTGCGCTTCTGAGAACACAGAGGAGGATGAATTTTTATTTCATTTGCCCTCTTGCATGACGCAGAGAAGATTCTGCAGCTGACGCACAAAATCCCTCCCATCCACTGAAATCACTCACTTATCCCGACTCCCCAACACACACACACCCTCAATCTTCCCACTCAAACCCCCCACCACCAACACCCCAAATACACAAACAGTAAACATGCTAACAAACCAATACGCATGCAAATGCGCACACACACACACAAACGCAGCAGAGAGAGAGCTCTTCCCACACACAAAAACGACATCAGAATAAATCCACTTAAGATCAATAATTCACATTTCTTAAAACGCTTTAATTCTCCATAGAAAACTGGGATGCAATTTCCCTCTCTGCTTTGTCGGAAAAGTTTTAGAGCGACCAGACGCTCGGGAAGCCGAGGCATCTCAGATTATAAAGGCGTGCTGTGCTGAAAATGGAACATTTTGAGAGAGGAAGAGGAAGAGGAGAGGAGAGGAGGCATGTTCAACAGTGAATCCTATGAATGACTTAGTGAATTTTTTTTTCGGCTTATGCAGTGTTGGAGGGTTGGCTGTGGAAAGAGAGAACATGTACTGCAGTTTGTGTGTGCAAGGTACAGCCACAATTTTAGGTTAAAAAAATTCAAGAAATAAACATTATCAACATACAGTGAAGAAGTAACAGTGTTGATGTTTTGTCAAGGGCGTCTATGTATTGTGTTGTAGAGGTATCAACTGAAATTAGCATGCTAACCAGCTAGCCCCAGCCCATCCTGTCCTGTAATACCACTTGAACCTCGAGAGGTGAAAGTGAGTCACTGCAATGTCCAGTCTGCCCCCAGTCCAACATGAGAATACGAAAGAAAGAGTACAGCCCCTGGTTACTGGCACAGTAAACACAAAGGCTACATTCACAGTCATTTTCGTTTTAAAACACATAACTTTTCATAATGCAAAAGATGGCTGAAGAATTTGGCAAACCACGTTTATTACATCTTAAACACCTGCTACCAGCAAGAAACCACTGCTGCTGGCAAAGAAAAGAAGTGATATAAAAAGAAAAACAAGAGTAGGCATTGGTGTGGCTTTGCACGGCTAGAAACAGCTCTTGGCGAGTAAAGAGATGAAGTTTGATGCTGAACTCGTAAAACTTTAGACAGGTAAGTCGCTGGCTATTTGGCAAAATGTATTTTTAATGCAACTAATAACAACACAAAACATACCAAAAAACATTCCAAATGGTGTCAATGTTTGGGTCTGATCCAGCTGTTTTCAAGCTACTATGGTTTTGCAACAGCTGAGCTAAAAGCAGTGTAGCAGTGCATGAATGTGCTAAAAGAGCAAGTTCATTAAAATTGCAAATTTTTGAAAACTTATTAACCTCACTCTAGCTACAGTTAACAACGCTCGTTTTTTACAGCGTCCGTTATGCCGGCTTAACACCAGCAGACAACGCAGCTATTGGTGCTGCTGAATCCAGTTCATATGGCTATTTAAGAATGTTTATGAACAAACTAAAAAGTTACAGATTCCAACTAGGTATACCACTCTTAGTTGACTTTGCTTTCGATAGCTAGACACTCATTAAGTGGTGACTAACTGGTTAATGAAAAACAAAACAAAACATGCACAAGATGTGACATACAATAGGTCTTTCCTTTTAGCCCGGAGCTCCACTGACTCAATGAGCTTTAGCGCCACATTTCAGAGCTCCATCCACTTAGGTGGTGACGTAAACTGCCCTTTATTTTATTTTCTGTTGGCTTTGCTGACAGACATCAGGCTGGCTGCATTAATATAATGTGCTGCTCTGCACTGTGCACCACCTGGGTTGGAAAGGAGCTAGCTAGCAGCTCCAGTTACTCAGGAAATACCCCTGGTAATGTCGTCCCACTACCAGGATGTGGCTGTTGCAGAAACATGGTAACCATCCTCTAGTCGCTGCTCAGGAAGCCCCAGTGGTTAAGGGGCTTCATTTTGAGCCACAAAACCCCTCTAGCACCGTTAGCAGCTTCAGCAGCATTAGCTGTGTTGACACTGCTAACGGTGCTAACAGAGCTAACAGCGATAACATAGTTAACAATACTAAACAGGGCTTTGCAGCCAAAATTGAGCCCCTTACTCACTAGGTCAATCTGAGGGGAGACCGGAGGGTGGGCACAATGTTTCCACAGCAACGCTGTTGGTTCTGGGCAGCATTACTAGCGGTTACTGCTGAATGAGCTACGCATGAGCTCACATTTATTTTGCTTGCCTGGTCTGAAAAAACAACTCCAAACATCAGCTTTAACGGCAACGAATTTGAAACGACACATGGAGTTGAAACATCTGACCAGTCTTTGGAAATATCTGTGAATGAGTGATGATCACAAGTTGTTACTTTATATACAAAAATGGAGGACATGAACTAGTTCATTTCTGGAGGACTGTGAACTTAGTTCAAAACTCAATTTGTTAACTATGAACGTAAATGTAGTTAATATTAATCTGTGTGAACTTTGAGCTAGCTCTTGTGAGAGGCACTTGTGAGAGAGCTATAACGTAAACTACAGGCCAACGCTACACGTGACCATAAGATAGCAGTGTTATTTGCTCTCAGAATTCCAAAACGTTTAGCCAAATTTGAGTATTCTTGCCTTCCTGTTAGCTCGTAATTGGCTTCCTTTAGTAACTGAGGACTGTAAATTTAGACTGTACAGACCCAGTAGTAGACCAGTGAGATGCTACTCCAAATTTCTTCTGAGGAAGTGGCCAGACATTACACATTGCACATTTAAAGCATGAAAAGCAGACAGGGTGTGTGACAACAGAGGGATGGTAAGGAGAAATTAAGAGGGAAAGGAAGGGGGACAGAAGCAACTGCAAGATTGTGTGGAAGTGCGAGTGTTGTTCCTCCATTGTCCTGTTAATTGGGAGGCTGATTCCACAGTGCAACAGTCGAGGTGGGAGTCAGAGTGGGATTAAACAGGAGCCACAAACCTCTCACTGTCAATACAAGTCGCCTTTCAGAAACACTGCACAAACTGACAGCACAGAAAATTGGAAAGAGGGTGGAAAGGGAAACTCTGCTGTACTTACAGAACCAATTACGAGTGTGTGTGTGTGAATGTAGGCTACTGTATATGTGTGTATATTTGTGTGTGTGTGTGTGTGTGTGTGTGTGTGTGTGTGTGTGTGAGAGAGAGAGAGAGCCAGTTCCAGGTCTTGAGATACATCACCCACAACTAAGGTGATTTACTGGGAAATGAAAGAACATCCTGAGCATCCCAGGTGGCGTTTCTCCCGATACTTCTTGTCACACAGGAGTCAGAATCCAAAGAGCATAAATTTTAACGGTTCTACCCTTCACACACACCTTCAGGTACATTTTAGAGCCTTCATTTGAATCTTTATTGTTTCCTCGATATAAAACTCATGACAGCTCAATGTTGTTTTATTCCAAGAAATAACAATCAAAAGCTTTACCTCTGTTATGACTTCAGTTACTGCATTCGATTCTGCTTGTTGTGTGGAGCTATTTTTGAGCAGGCCAACAATCTGTATGACTAACGGTAAGACAGCCACACACACACACACACACACACACACACACACACACACACACACACACATCTGCCTGCTGGGCAACTCCTGTCTATGCCAACTTTATGAGAGTCTCCCCCAACACAGCGTGCACGGGGCTATATAACACGTCAATTAAAAAAGATTTCAGTAGAGAGACTTTCCTGCCTTAAAGACATCCTGGGATTTTTGTTATCATCCCACCAGTGGGTGTCTTTAACACACAGGAAAGTCATTTATTCTCTTTTGATCTGCCCAATAAAATAGAAGCTACTGACATAATATTGAAACTCTCTCCAATTATTCTGTCAGCTTGCTAAATTAGGGAAGTCTGATAAAAAAGAGCTTGAGTATATATATATATATATATATATATGTATTTAATACTACCAGGACCAGAGGCTGTAGCGAGGTTGAGAGCCTCCGAGACCCTACACACGTACAGTCCACACATTTATTGGCTGACAGTATAGCTGCAGATGGTCATTTTTTTTTATTAAAAAAACTTTTGGTATATTTGCTGAAACTGTCACTATATCCAAAAAGTGCAATATGAGAATTATAATCAGTGAAAAAAAAATCATATTCCTCTGCCTATTCTGTTGCCTTGTGGTGCTTCTGATGGCCTTACCGCAGTAATATGGATATGAAACAGTACATGTTACTGCATTTGCTGTTTCTCTCCTCAAATGTTTTCAGAAACATAGTGTACTGTTTAGCTGTAAAATAGAATGTTTGTAACCTGGCTGCCATGTTGGAAACAGTCAGGCGAAGCACCACGCACCACCCACCAGCCTGAGTAAACTTTCTCATTTTACAGCTAAACAGTACACTAAAAAATGTTTTTGAAAACATTTGAGGTGAGAAATAAGCAATGCAGTAACAGAATCCTTATTCATATTTGATCAGCGCTGCCTAGTTTGACAATTTGTCCACAGTTCACAAGCAGTGATCGACATGATTGACATCTGCATTAAATAATAATAACAATCTTACTATATAATGACGAAAACTCTGTCTGTGTGTCTGTCTGTGTGTCTGTTCCACGTTTTTCTCCTCACTGACTTGGTCAATCCATGTGAAATTTGGCACAGTGGTAGAGGGTCATGGGAGAATGTGAATGAAGCAATATTACATCAATTGGCCAAAGGGGGGTGCTATAGCAACCGACTGAAATTGCAAACTTTGAATGGGCATATCTCATGCCCCATATGTCATAGAGACATGAAACTTTGCACAGAGATGCCTCTCCTCGTGAAGAACAAATGTGCCTCAGGAACCCATACCTTCCGGTTATACATATTTTCTGCCATTTTGAATTTTGAACACTTAAAAATCGATCTCTTCCTAGGAAGTTTGACCCATCTCCATGAAACTCGGTGAATATAATCTAGGGACCAATATCTAAAGTTCCCTCTTGGCAAAAGTTGGAAAACTTACTAAAACTGAGCTTCTATAAGGCAATGAATATTGCAGAGGGCGTGGCTCATCACATAAAGGTGTATAACATCTCAAGGGTTTCACCGAACACCACGCAACTTTGTAGGCATATGACCACACATAATCTGAGGGGACCCCTCCATTATTGACCCCATCAGACAACATGGGGGCGCTAGAGAGCTAATTTCTTATCTAGGCCTAACTGCCATATCTATTTTTACTACACTTGGTAGATATGTAGAACAGGACGCCTCAAGGTGACTGGAGAAATTTAACTCTAACTGGCAACTGGGTGGCGCTATAACAACAGAAAAATGCTTAAAAATGGCTAAAATGCAACCGATCACTGTGGCTGCAATCATACTATCAAATTCACAAAAACTCTGTCTGAATACATTGCTCTTCTTAATGGGTTCAGTTGACTATTGACTAATCTACAATTTCCTATGACCTGTATCCCAAACACACACCATGTGAAACTGTACGTGGGCAACTGTGCACTCAATGGGTATAGACTAGTCTTTATTTATAAAGCGATTTTCACAACAGAGTCACAAAATGTGTTACATGTCAATAACTACAACAGACGAGATATGAAAACACCAACTTTTAAAAGAACTAATGAAACAATTTAGTATATAAAAACTTGGGAAATAAAAGACAGTTTAAATTAATTAAAAACTGAGATCACTGACACGGCCAACCTGATGTCCTGGGCAGATAGTTCCAAAGCCTCGGAGCCCGACCTCTGGAACATACAAAAGACCTCTGCCCGAGGACGAAGTGCGTCCTGGCATGTATGAAACTAGATATAGCTGGGAGAGAGACCATAAGGAGCCGTAAAAGTAATCAGTTAAATCTTAAAATCTATTCTCAAACACACTGGGAGCCAGTTAAGTGTAAAGAAACTAAAAATGGAGTGATCATGTCTCTTGGTTCTGGTCAAAGACTCCTTGGCTCTGATTGGTTGGTCGCCACGACAGATTAACAGAACAGTAACAGGGGACATTTTTCTGCATTTACTACTTTTACTTGCAATATTTTAAGTACATCATACCGATGGTACTTGGATACTTTTACTTCAGTGACGTTTTCAGTGCAGGACTTTTACTTGTAACAGAGTATTTTACAGTGCAGCATAACTACTTCTACTTCAGTAAAGTATCTGAATACTGTACTTCCTCTGCCACTGTCCTCTGACTGTGTGGGCATTTAACACTTGCTTGACCAACATCTCACCTCATGTTAGTTTGTTGCACCTGAAGATAGAAGAAAAAATTCACACCTTAAGTTTGGTGTCCTTTGCAAAATCCCATCACATTCCCAAACCAACTTTAACCTAAAAAGAGGTTTAATCAGCCAAAAAATAATGGAATACACTTGTGTGGGTGTGCAGAGACTTTCAAGAGAAAAGAAGCATCCCCACGAGGCAAAAGCACCTCATTTCACTGTAGTGAGCGATGAAGATGGGGAAGAGACTGGAGGAGACAACGATAATGAGATATGAGCCATGTATAAACATCCTGCACATACAGTACGCTCAGAACACTGATCTCTGCACACTGCATAGCACTTACACGTCTGTCACACTGACATAGGAAACTGGCTAAATTAGAATAACGTGCAAGGAACTATATTTCATAATTTATATAATCTTATTCCATACATCGACAGAAACTCTTGATGTCCTGTTTGATCAGTTCCTGTATCATTCTTAATTTCCCTACAAGTCTGACGTATGTTGCAATTATTTTTTTGGTCCGTCTTCCTGAGATGGAAAACTCGTGTCGCCTGACCGTGTCCTGCAGACGTCAAAGTATGAGCCAGGGTTTTAAGCCAAGTACTGGTTCTCCTGCCCTCAAATATGAGAATGAAAATATTTATTGGAAAGATAAACAAGCACTGATTTGTGCCATGATCAATAAGGTCTCAGTCTCTGAGTTTGTGAGCTTGTGTGCCCTTCTATCCACACAAGCCCTTGAAGGGATTTACAAGCCAGTTCAAATCACTGAACCATGGAGGAATTATCTGACAGGAGGAGGAGGAGGTGGCTCACTCCACTGTCAGCAACTCTTACTGATGTTTCCTCAAGCCTTGAACTTTTATATTGTAAAAAATAAAATGTTAAAAAGGCTGCCAATCCTATCAGCTTATCATAACTGAGATAAAATATGCGATAAAATGCTTGTTTGTAGCCTTCACCGTTGGCTGATCGCCATCAGAAAGAGATGAAAACTGAGGTGGAGCAGCTAATCCTTATGTGGTTCAGTGTTGATCAACACCTTGATTTACTTAACAAAGAGTTGCTGAGTTTTATTAAATTATGGCTGAACTGTGCAAATTGTGTGTCTGAGTGTGTTGCCCTTTGTCCTGCTACAACCAATCCTCCAGGCCACTGTGCTGTGAATAAGAATGGAGCCAGTTTGCCTGGTTTAATAACTAAATATATATATATTTCACAGGGTGGCCAAATGCTTGCAGTGTTTCCCACAGGATTTCTGGAGACTACGGCGGGGGGTCCGAACCTTCTAGGGGGGTCCGGGGGCGTCCGGGGGCGTGTTTTTGTATTTTGTATATATTTGATTTAAAGGCATCAATCTGGTGAATTCTGACAGCCAAGTTATGATGGCAGAATATGCCAACCGTGTTTACAAAGTTTGAATGAACGAGAGGACGCAAAGTAAACGGAGGCTGCGCATTGACCCTTTTGCCCATGTCTACAGGGACGCATGATGGAGTCAAACAGATCATGTGCATAATTAACCACAAAACAAGCAAATACTTCATCTTAATGACATATAACACTCATTATGCTTCAGCTGAATCTTCTAAGCAAATGACCATGTTGAATTGAAATTAGTTTATCACTTTAAATGTCCGAAATTGTATGAAATTGCTCCAATGCGTTAAACAAAACTTTGCGCATAATCACACAGCCTGATATGCCCTGGCAAACACAGTGGGACTGCTGTACAGACTGTTGGTCTTTCTTCCCCTAACCCTGGTTATTTTCTGAAAGCACAGAGCAAAGAAATGTCTTTTTTTTCTCCCCCGGTCTGCTGTCAGCAGGAGCGGCGGCTGCAGCGGGGATTTCAGCACCAGACAGCGCACGTATAAAAAACTTGACAAGCGTCTCCTTTAAATGTGTTTGCTGCTAGTGAAATTATACATCATAAATGAAGACAATGACATATTTTCAATAAAAAACAATGAGTTGAACGTTCATTTCAAGCTTTTGTAGTAGCCTACAGCGAGTTTCAGAATTGTGCGAGTGCAGCCAGAGAGCGGGCAGCAGTGTTTGATGCAGGAAACTCCATATGGACTTGAAATCAATTTCGGAGTGGGGGTGTTTCGGAATGGCAGGTTTCAGAATGGAGGGCTGTCCCCTGTTGGGACATTGTGCACGCACAGCCCTTCACCACCTGGATCCTAAAATAAACACCTGTTTTATTACATAATCATGCTTCCGTGTTGCGCCATTCATTAAGATCCGATATTTCTGTCATTCAAATAACAAGAATTGTGGTTTAATACTCTCAATTATAATAGCCAACTTATTGAAAAATGTCGGGTTTAAATCCCCGCACCCCTAGTTCCAACGTCTATGTGCGTAGCCTACTAACTACACTGATGGATAAACCACTGATGGATATATGAGAAGTGAATGAGCACATTGATTTTCTAGCCTTGGTACTCTCTTCCAGGGCACGTAGGGTACAACTGAGATTTATTTTAATTTTGGTAACAGCGTAGTGTGTACGTATGGCATATCACCAATCATAGTGGGCCGCCATGACCAAAAATGCCAGTCCAGCCCTGATTTTTACTGATAAAAACACTAGTGGTATGTTATGGTGAAGGGTTACACTTAAAATATGGCTAAGGATTAGTGGTTTAACATTTCAGTAATCAAAAGAAAAATGACTAATGTACTGATCTGCCTCTGCAGGGCTATTTTATGATTTTAAATCATGTGCAGACAAAATATTCTTTTAAAACTCTCTCTCACTCACAAACACAGTTACAGATACGCAAAACAATACAAAATACGCAATACGAAAAGAAAACAAAAGGTAAGACTCAAATTAATTACACACAAACAGACACAAATTACTGCTTCCCTCCCTCACGATTTGCAAGTACGGCACCCTGAATCAGAGCATTTTACACAGCTTCAAAAAGAAGAATTCAAAAGCCCTCTGGTAGTTGAATGCCTCTGGGACAGACCCATTTATGGCAACCCACTGGATCCGTCGCGTGCGCGAGCTGGCCGAGCTGGAGCTAAACACGGCCATTCAAGTCAATATAAGCTGCTCCACCAGAAGCGCCGCAGCGCTAATAGCCGCAGCCTAGAAGCGGCTTGGCGCTCCACTAAAAATACCGGCCAGGTCTATTTTTGACGGCGCTCCAGCCGGTGCACTACAGAGTGTTGTTCATTTACCAGAGGCATTTTATATCTGGCCGATTTTTGGAGACTATGGCGGGGGAAATTAAACTATGGTGGGCTGCCATAGTCTCGTCAATGTATGGGAAACACTGGCTTGACTCTGAAACACACAGTCTTTGAACTCAGATAAATGTCTTGTCAAATAAAAACTGTCTACTGCCTTATTGCTCAGTCTGGAGTTGCAATCATAGACTGTATAGAAGAAGGAGACGTAGCCACTATGACGTCACTCATTGGTTTTTAGACTCCTGTTTTGAAGCCTCGAGTTTGACATTTCGTTTGTCGCCATCTTGGTAGTAACCTGTCAATCACAAGGTAGCCATGCCCCAAAGCATACCCTACTTTATTGGCTATTTTACTCGAAATGGGACCATCATTTACAAAATGAACATCATGCTGTATTGAAGAAGACTTGAAACTAGCGACTGAGACCATAAACTCATCAGTAAAATGTTTACCAAGGTAATAGTCTAGTTTTTCCAGCCTTGCATTGAGGTAAATGGAAAATCTGTTGGTCTGACAACACATTTCATGACACCATGTTCTACCATTTTCTGATGTTTTATAGGCCAAATAGTTGTTTAATCATGAAATTAATCAACAGATTAATCTCTGAAAATAACTGTTAGTTGCAGCCCTAGTTCAGTAAAGTCAACTGAGTACAAATCTATTGCTAACTTCCTTAAAGTAACAGCGAAACTGCAGCTACAGTGGCATTATCTGGGGTCATGTGACTTGAAATGCTTACCCAAGAGACCCTGGAGAAAACTAAAACTGTTTCTATGTTTTACAGCATTGGAAAAGATAGATTTTAAAGCTAGTGCAGGACTTTCATATAGAAATGAACATCTTTTACGTTCAAGCCCTTGTCAAACAAGTTCATACAATGCTGATTAAGCTGCAAAAGAAAGCTCTCTGTATTTTGCAGTACACCAGAGTTGTGATGTTGGTTGGCTGTGGCGACTGCTCCGCACTGATGCTCCGGAAGTGATGTGTTATGAAAAAAAAAACAGAGCTAAAAGGGGCAGGAAGAGGGGTAAGGCCATATCAATGGAGCAGCAACTAAGAGTATGGCAGAATCTAAGGCTGAAAATCCTAACAAGTATCTAAGAACAGTTTCTGGAGTGGATGCTCCAGTTAAAAAAAAAGTGTTCAAACAAAGTAATAAAGTTAGAATACTGGCACAGGGGAAATTGAAAGGAGCACTCCTGAGGGCAGAGGAGATGCAGCAAGTTCACCCGCAGGCGTACCTCATACGCACACGTCGATTGCGTTTGCGTAATTACTTTCATTGCCAGAGGGGGGAGATAGAAGCTCCACGCTACAGCTTTAAAATGAAATACTCAAAAATGATTTTTTAAACATATATTTAACATATAACAAGACAAAACTTACACAGAAGCACAGGATTAGAGCTTGTTAAATCTATGTTTTACTCAGTGGTGTCTTTAAAATCATGTTTATTTGAGCATTCAATAAACCACTGTATTTGTATTTGCACTACATGTTAGCACTGGTCCTTTGCACTCTCAACACAAACAGTGCAGTGCACAAAACCCCGCCTCCATCAAATGGTAACAATGACAGCTGAACCTGGAGAAAATAATCTTGTTTACTATTGGCTCAGGCTGGACAATAACCTCAGCTTTGATCAATATCTGTTATATCTACAAAAGATGCCAGCCAAGACTCTGTTATCTGCAAACTCCCCTGAAAAAGCAGACAACCAATAATACCCCACTAATCCTTGTGTTTCTTTACTATGTTAAACGTCTACAGCAACAACAAGTCCATCCACTTACCACCCGCAACACACACTGCTTTCTAAGATCACTGGCCTCCTCACCTCCAGCCTCTCACATCTCAATGACAGAGCCATCACATTGCACAGATCACAGCACATGACCCAGGGCACACCCCCAATCTATTTCTCACACTGCTCCCATATAGAAGCAGAAATAGGACTGTAAAGGGCACTCTGTACTGTAGCACGAGTCCTGCCTCCTCTGCCACACTGTCTGTTTTTATGTCTCTATGGACTCAATTTATCTGAGTAGTGAGTACATGTCTGATTTTCCAACAGACATACCATGGAGATTAATTTCCTCTTGTGCAGACTAAAGACTCTATCAGTATTTGTACAGGATGTGAAATTATTTGCACTAAAAAGGTATCACGGTCTACAATACCTGGTGGAACTCCCTCTGGTGCTGGACGGCCCCCACGTCGCCTCCTATGGGCAGCTGCTCCGACAGCTCCTCGTCCTTGGCTGTCAGCCATTCTATGATCTCCTGCAGAGAGAGCTGCAGCTTCCCGCTGTTGTCGGAGAAGGCCTCTAGCCGCACCCTGCCAACACACACACACACAGACACACACACACGCGAGTTAGCTCAGCAAACAGAAACATTCTCTACCAGAACAGCTAAATACTGCAGATTATATTTGGTCACAGCCTCCCACTATCCAGAATGTGGGCATCCAAAACTGAAAACTTCATCTTAAGATGTAAAATTTAAACCTTCTATTGCAATCCAGTGACGATGCATGGTTTTCACATTTCTTTTTAAATCAAATAAGAAACATCTTGAAGCATTCATGTCCTATTTAACAGTGTTTTGCACAGGACCTTAATCGCCTCTTTAGTCTGCACCGTCCTTAATTTGGGCAACTGTATCATCATGCAGAACACAGACCGTATATAAAAATGGACGATAAGACAGCTCTCAAAAAGTGAAGCCAAAATATCTCAATCGCCACCTGGTTGCTGGCTGCAGTGAAGGTCATAAACCCCGCCCCCTCCATGTTAGCAGATGGGCCGGTAAAGTCAAAAGTAAAAGATATCAAAGTATATGTCAAATAATTTTTTTGCAAAGATGGTTTCTGTCATTTTATGTAGTTGTTATCACCCTGATGTTTGTTCAAGGGTTTGACGTCATGATTGACAGCTGTTTGTGCCAATTGGTTTGTCCGCAATCAGTGGCACTGCTCTCAATGGGGCTGACAATTCAGTCAGGACTCAGACTTGGCGTTTCACTCGCTGTTGTGTGATCAAATGTCATTTCAGAACCAAAAAAAAAAAAAAAAATCAATCATGGAGGTGACATGTTGCTGTCAGCTGACTGCACTTGTGTGTGCTAATTTTTTTGCAGCGAAAAACAAAAAACAAAAAAAGAGAGGAAAAAGGTGGAATTGAGAATCAGCATGGCTTACATGTGCAGCACAAGATGGAGGTGAGCTGGAAATAAAGTTTTATTGTTAGTCTCAAATGTGCTGGTGACACTTCCTGGTCAGCTCGCTCTCACTGGCTATTGCAGGCTTCTGCTCAGTCCAACAGGATTTCAAGTTATTAGAAATCAGGAAGACTCTGATTCAGTCAGTAACATTAAGATTATATCTGTAACTCCTCACACTACAGGATCATTTTGGCAGAAATCTGTTCAGACCAGCCTTGAATCGGGAACAACCCTGCAATTGTCGGGAGGGGCAAGTCGGACCCAAATGTCCTCTAGCTTGGGGCCAGCATAACATTAGCAGCTCTGTCCTGCTCTTACACTTAAGCAGACGCAGCCTAACACACTACCTGAGAAATCTGCATGAGCATTAAGTTTCCCAAACACATCCGTTAGTCCACATCAAAGCCCCTTTCTCGTTTCTCATTAAAACTGAAACATACCGCTTGAAGATATGAATTATAAAGCATAACTCTAACCTCTGCTTCGCTCGTTTAAATATATGAGCTAAGCAGCCAAACAAGGTTATGTAAGAATTAAGTAACAGTCTGATCTGACATTTTTCCATATCACAATCATTGGGTCTAACTAGCTCTATACTGCAATGCAATAAAAATGTGGTTTCATTGTTCTCACATCTACATGGCTCATAACTGGTGAGGACTCAGACTATTTGTCTGGTACATGTTGCTTTAGCCTCAGTCTTTCATGTACATATTTAAACAGAACTATGCGGGATTTTCTTAAAAAACAATGTATTCACTCAGACAAAAGCAGTCCCTTTTAATCATCCTCATGACCCAGAAGAAGTGTGTGTCTGCCCTCTGCCTAGACTTTCTTATTTTCATCTTACTTTGGAGTTTCCTGAGCACAGCACACATGTGAGGTCAGGACTTTATAAAAAGGTAGCAACCAGATGCCTGACAGTAAACAGCACTTATTCAAAAGGAAGCTAAAAACAATTGGGAACAAAGGGCCGAAAAAATGCTAATATAGCGAGGTGAAATGCTAAGGGGACAAAGCTGGGGCTGACTTTCACTCTGACTGGAAATACTGTTCACAAACAGCAGCCAAAAATTCCTGCATGAAGACCATTTGCAGGGTTATTGTTTTAAACTAGTCATTCTCATCACTAGTCACATTTTCAAACCTCCCACGGAGCTAATGTTGGTTAATTACCGCTGATAAAATCTGCAAGTAACAGTTGCAGATGACAAAATCTGCTGTGGCTGACTAGAAATGAGAAGCTGCTTTTGTCTACCTCTCTCTGAAATCATAAATCCATTGATGATAAGAAGTCTGAGCCCTAAATCTGCCACTGATATCATGTTAAACTGTATACACTATGTGCTGTATGAGAGTGAATAACTTAGAGGAATACCTCACCCCCCTGACCGTTTGACATTGTTTTTCTCCAATGCATCCAGTGAATGGAAAATCCAAAAACTGAGATTTTTTTGGATGAACTGAAGTTATAGGAAGCCACATTCAACTATCCAAGCAGATAACACTTTATGTCAGAGAACTGAACTAAAAGAAAAGCATGTTTATGCTCACTTCAAAGCCAGACTCCATTCACAAAAACAGTAATTTTACCTCTGAGAACACAGGAGTTGCAGGTCTACCTATGCCTCTATCAGTAGTTGTTATTGTGAGACTTGTTATCGTGAATCCGAACTAACCCTTTAAAACACCAAAGCCAAATTTAAAGCCTAGGTTTTCCACTGCAGACTATGGTCTCATATCTGTGACTGTAAATGAAACGTTACCAATCCCTGCAAAGATTTCTTTTGCTCTGTTTGAATCAGTTATTGTGCCTAAATGCTGTGGGGATGACGTTAGCTTCTAGTGTTTGTGTTGCTCCTTGTTTTCATCTAGCTGCATTAGGATGATGTCTGCATAAATGAGTTGACATGTTTGAAGTATTCCAACTGATGTAACCCACTGTCATGTAGCAGATATACACATCGTTGTTTCTTTCTCCACCACTCTCTTACCATTGTGCTTATAATTCAAGTGAAACCAAACTGGCTCCAAATGCCAGACCTGTAGGTCATCGGAGGATCTTCTATTACTGGTCAGGTAATGGCGTTATCAACCATCTTGCAATGAGCTAGCTTAGTGATAGCATGACTACCAACATGTCTCCCTGGAGTAGAATGTTTAGGTTACGTTGTGTGGGTTGCCTTATTGGGCGCAGTGGCACTGAGAACATTATATTTCACTCAGTTGAAGCTGTATACCTTATTTTCCAAATGTAATAGGATTGGTTCAAAGAATCATTCAGTTTGTAATGTGTACTGACCCAAAAGCCTCATACCAAACGGCTTCAAATACAAATATATGTATTGTTACACCCCTAATGTTTTGATATAGTTTAAATGTTGTTAAATGCAGAACCCATGACTTCAATGTATTACAAATTTTCTCCTTTTTTGGATTCTTAATTCACTGGAGGTGTGCGAGAAGAAATTTCACGTAACACAAGGTGAGTAATCGATACACAAATAGTCATTTAGGGGGTGAAGTATAAGCAAGAATATGCAGAATTGGGTGACATCTGAGCTGAACCATGTATTCTCATAACCCCAAAATACTATGTCCTAATACAGGACAATATATCTTAAAATTACAAGGCTGTCAGTCACAGAGAGCACACAGTCTATATGCTGTGACACATGCACAACAAGGTGAAAAACACAGACACAGGTTAGTGCTGCTGTGGTTTGTTGGAGTAAACCAGCAACAAATAACAGCATTTATCTGCTTGCCACCTGCCGACAGCATGAGAGACGTCTGAGAGAACCACTGCTCCTGTATCAGTGGCACAGCTGGCACTAGAGGGGAGGAGGAAGAAGGGAGGGCGGTGTGAAAGCGCCCCTGTGTTTCAATTACACACCAGAAGCCGGCACTCAAATATCATTATTCCTGCACATCACAATTTGCCACACATCAGAGATGATGAGTGGGAGCGAGTGCAAGAGTCAGAAAGAGAAACAGTCTTAAGTGTCACTGCTCGCGACTATAAATGAGGGGGAACACTGCAAAAATGTAATTGGAGTGATATTTAGATGAAAGCACGAGTGAAGCTAGAGGAACACTTTAAGATTTCTAAATCTGAATGCAGTCAAACACAATCATCACAATTCTGCAAAACATAAAAGGTTAACAGCAAATAAGGAGTCCAAGGAAATGCTCACGGCCTGCACCAAATGTCATGTTATCGACTAAAAAGAACTGTAGGGCCATTTCCTGGAAACTGAATTTTGGCACAGATGAGTTCTGACACATGAGGGATTAGGTGTCACCGAGATGCTGGTTGCAGGAGGCATGTGGGGAAAAAAGCTTTGAGACTTTAAGGGGAAAAAGACAGAAAGGTGAAATCAAGCTTGTAAGTGCACATTTCAGAATTGATAGGCCTCTTTGTTCAACCCCGTGTCAGGAAGCCTGTGTGAAGCAGACCGTGCTGTCCCCTGGCCTCCTGTTGCCCCTCCAGCTCTTGCTTACTGTGGTAATTGAATCAGAGAGGGACTGTTTTTATGTGGCCCCTGAGGAACCAGCTCTCAGTCCATAACAGGTGTGAATGCACACATAAATACAACACACACACACACAAAGCATGAATGGAGAGAGGTTTCTGACTCAAATCAGAGCTATTCCAGACCTCAGATACGTCTAAATAAGGCCATCCATCAAAGGATGACCCTGGCACTTCTGAAGAGAAGCATCAAAATGCTTCAAACCAGACGGCAGACCTCCCATTCACACACTCATACACAAACACACACACACACACAGCTCACAGTACACTCACCCATCACTGCTGCTTCCATTACACACACAGAGGGTGAGACAAATAGCGCACTGCCTGTGCTGTAATGGAAACGTCGTCACATGGCGGGTGCTGCCAAGAACAACTCTCGC
Source organism: Epinephelus fuscoguttatus (assembly GCF_011397635.1). Lineage (NCBI taxonomy): Eukaryota > Metazoa > Chordata > Actinopteri > Perciformes > Serranidae > Epinephelus > Epinephelus fuscoguttatus. Next base: position 18,123,918 of record NC_064760.1, on the reverse strand, counting down.
CCTGCTAAGCTGTAGGGAGGCCAGGCTAAAGGTTTGCCAGTATAGCAGGCTGACTGAAGCTATTTTATCTCCAGTGGAAACATCATGATATCAATTTAAGTGCTATTTATGGGCCGAGCTCTGCTGCGTTAGATTAGGAGATGCCAGGGGTTTTGAGTGTGTGTGTGAAGACAGGAGAGAGGAAATAGGTAGGGTGTGTGTGTGCTCCTCTGTCTTTGTGAAAAATAATTTGAATTAAACAAGCATTAATTGATTTTTTGGCCACTTTGGGCCAGAGCAACAAGCTGTAAACACAACACTGGCACATTATCACCTTAAATTAATATTGTTAATTTGTTAGCAAATGGCTGCCTATTTGCAAATCCTCAGAACTTTAGCAACATTAATCGTTATTTGAAGTAATGTTTTGGCAATATTGTAAATGTAAGTCCATTTTTTGTTCTCTTTTCGCTCTGTGTTGGCGTCTTTAGCTGCTAAAAGCTCCACTATGTTTATCAGCTGATCACCAACTTTTTCTTTATGGTATTTGGTGCTGGGTTGGTAGTGTGTGAAGCTGGGTATTAGTACTTGATATCATAAATGTATCGACTAAAATAACCTAGTATCAAGTAGTATTGAAACATCTCCAGTCAAAGGATACCTGCTGTCTATCCTGTCAGAATTCAGATCTAGAAAAAAAATCATTATTTGTATGGTTTTTGCTCGCAGATTTAATGCGATGTGTGACTGGCCAACTACTGCAGCAGCTGCACTTTGTGATGTGGTATAGTCAAGCGTGGTGTATTTGACGGAGATCAGTGTGCCGCGATGCCACTAAAACATTCAGAAGTATGTTTATGCTCTACACATGTGGTGTCTGGTGGCATTTTATGTAACTGAATGCTTCCTATCACATGATGGAGAAGAAAAAAATCAAATCTAGCACTACTGGTACCACTTTATGGGTAATGAAGCTTTAGCAAAAGTTCAGTCAGACAGATGACACTTTTCATGGATAGGCTCTAAGTTTCTTCCTCACCCTACCATTCACTCACTCATTATCTCTTGGTGTCATTGTCTGGGTCTGTCAATTGAGTCATCAGCTGATTCACAATCAACCAACAGCACAGCGACACACCTTCTCTGTCAGCCTATCATCTTACTGCTCCTCATTTTAAATATGGTTCTTTCTCTGCTGTAGTTCTTTCTTGGTGCAGTCGTGCATGGCCTCCACCTCCCATCACCACGTAGCCTTCACAGATTCATCAGCCTCATCTGCCTCTGCAGTCAGCAGTCATCAGCCACCACCACCAGTGTCCAGACTCCATGGGGGGATTTATCCTGCTGCCGCTCAGATGCCCCTTGCCCCTCACAAAATATCTCCCTCTGGTGTCCAAGCACCAAAGACTTCTGTTAAATCTTCTGGCTCTCCTGATTGAACTTGCATTAGTACCGGTATCAAAACATTTTTAAAGGATATCCACCCCAAATAATGTGCGCTGTATTTATTATATATATTAGAGCCTTTTGACTGAAACAGCTGCCTGATGCATATTAAAACAACAGTCATATGGGCAGTGAAAATAAATCAAAACAGTAAAGCTGCAGGTCAGAAAACCCCAAAACAATGAGCTGAAAGATGCTAAAACGGACCATAGAGCTGAGAGGAACTGCAGAGTTGAGTGAATATTATCTTTGGGTTCATTACTACAAGCAGCCCTTTTTGCATTACACATAGAGATTTGATGCTTTGTTATATAAACTACAATTACCCTTGTGGTTTTATGCCACCACCAACCAATCAAGTTACAGTTTACATCCATGTATGTCCAGACTCATGTAATATATATGTAGGGGAGTCTTTAAAGGATTTTAATAAAAGGCATTAAGTGTATTTTTTGGGCAAACATGGATGCTTCACACACATCTTCAACCTGGCAGCACAGAACATTTATACAATCAGCACAGTTACAAGTTGGGCACCCAAGATTATTGTCACCAACGCTGTATCTTCTGTTCCCGAGTTAGGGCCAAAAACGTGTTTTCTAAGGTCACAGACACTTTTGCCCACTAAAATCTAATCAGTCCATTCTTGAGTTCAAGTGGGTGTTAAAATTTAAAAAAAATTCCATCAAGGTGTTCCTGAGATATTGAGTATCTCAGAATGGAAAGACAACTGGAAAACATAACGCCTATGCCTCTGGCAGTCACTGGCGTGGAGGTATAAAAGCATTAGTCCAGGGGTGGGCAGTAATTTTCCACAGACGACCACATCAGAAAACTCCCACAGAGTCAGGAGCCTAACGTATGCAGATACTGTATGTCTTGTAACAATACAGTGCGTCTGTTGGCTCTGTTTTCAGATAAGGATTCAGATGCTAGTGAGTATTTACAGCAGCAGGGAAAGTGAAAATCAACAACAGTGTTCAAATTCAGCTTAATGAAGAAACATGACACCCAGTGCAAAAAAAGAGTGGCTCATTGATTTGTTTTTAATAGAGCTCCATTGTTGTCCACAAACTGTGTCATAGAGGAATGAATCATATCAGGCTTTGAATACACAAACAATAACTGTAAGTGGGATCATGAGGTTTTGTAATGGGATTTTATGGTAATAAGAGAAATATAAAATATCACAAGACTTCACCTTTAAGATAAGGGAATGTCAATGTATCAGTGAAGATTTTCACAAGTCTACAAATATGTGTTGTGCACCTTCAGTTCACTAAGAGGTGGGATAAATTCTTTAAGGGAATAGTTAAGGGAACAGTGTGTAGGATTAGCGGCTTCTAGCTGTGAGAATTACTGATTACAACAAGCTGAAACGTCTCCTGGTTAAGATTCGGTCAGTATTCTTTGTTCAGCCTGTAAATAGCAAGATATGAATTTATGTCCATATCGCCCAGCCCTAAGCCAAATTATCCACAGAGGTCTCTTCCTCTCCAAAACAAACAGGCCAGGTGATTTAAACCAATGTTGCCCGTTGCATAGTGGCTACTAATCACAGGGGCTGACGCAAAAACGAGAATGGCGTCATCTAGAACCAGTGTTTTGTTTGTCAATTCTGGGCTACTGTAGAAACATGGTAGTGCAACACAGTGATCTCCATGGACAAGGACCCGCTCTCTCTATGTATAAATCCCCCATTCTAAGGTAGCCAAAACACAACAATGCTTATTTTCAGGTCATTATACACAAAAGAACACATACTTATTATACTATATTCTATTTCTGCCAACATATCCCCCTAAATCCTACACACTGAACCTTTAAGTCCTCTTTGGTGTCAGTTTGAATTATATCTTTGACAACAAGGCAGTCTGAGAATAACTAGAGGGCCAAATTACCTCAAACAAAAATGTGTTTATGTTTTGTTTGTGTGTGCGGGTGTGTGTGTGTGTGTGTGTGTCCCTATCTCAGGCTGCTCAATAACAGCCCACAGGCTTGATGACAACGCCAGCAATAAATCATTACAAATGGACAAATGGGATGCTGTGTGACTGCTTCCTGTGTTGTCCTCGACACAGGACACACTCTACATACAGTCATCTGCTGGCATCACAGACAACAGCGTCAAGATTGAAAGACAGGGAACACATGATGAGACAGTCTAAACTGAGAAAATAGCAGGTATTGTCATAATAAAGATTGCAGACTTTTTCATTTCCTGGATTAGCTTCAAGCAAAGGAATCAGACGAGATAATACACGCAGAGCGAAACCAACCTTTTTGTTACAAGTGTGAATACACAGATTCATGTATCAATCAACATCAGCGTGTCCTTGAGGATGACACTGAACCGCTATCAGCTTAACACTGTCGGTAGCTGTGGATAAGAATCACAATATTTTGGGAGTAAACACGAAGTTCCTGTTTAGCAAACCTTGAGTTTTGTATTCAGTGTAACTCACAGTTCATCCTGCAGTTTGGAAACTCTGTTGCATAGTAATTACTGTTGTATCCCCACATTTCTTGACAGTTGATATCCAAAGTAAATAACATGGTCAAACAGAAATCCAACTCCCCAATCAGTCAGAGAGATTACAGAGGGAGGCTTAGTGCTTGGTTCGATGATTAATTAATGCATAGGAGATAGGAGCAGTGTTTCTGCTGTTTTAGGAGAGAGAAGCTAGCTAGTGTGTTGCCTCGGGGCCCACAGAAGCTTTGAGCACAGCCCCGTTCCTATCTCCTTTCTTCCCCCACTCTTTCTTTCCGTCTATTCCTCTCTCAATTGCAGAGATGTTGCGAGAGCTGGAAATAGTGCGAGGGTGTGTGATGGGCCACGTTGACACAGCAGTACTGCATTTAGTTGAAAGCGTATGTATTCAAAGGTGTGTATGCGTATGTTTTTAATCTCTAGGGATGCTACACTGTGAAAGGCTTAAATCAAAGTAGATTAAGATGCAATACATTTATTGTGTCATGTTGTCACTCTGAGATAGTTTGTTAAGATTAGGTTCAGGTTTCGTGATGTAGAGGGTTCAGCGATATGTTGAAAGAGAAAGAAGTAGAGCCAGGCTTTCTGTTGTGTTGCATAGTGGTTGCATTGCATTGCATTGTATTGTGAAACCACATCGAGGGAGCGCATAGAAACTTTGAAAGGCAGATAATACCGAATGCAGTCTATGTATCTTAAAATAATACCACACCACTTTTATCATGTCACATTGGACTAGTTGACAGAGCTGTTGTGTTTAAACATGTAAAAAAAGCATCACTTATGTAGTAATAATACTAAATAATTTGGTTAAGGTTAGGGAAATGTTAAGATCAGAAGAAAAACACATCAAAGAGACAGCCAGAGGGCATCTTTACAGGGAGCTCTGACCAACTGAACTCACTCTAGCATGCTCAAGCAATCAGAAATTATTGTTATCATATTGCCCTTTGTTTTTGTACAGTTTATTTATGAATTGCTTTGTATTTTTTCTACTGATACTTCCTGTTTGCACTTATCCCTCTGCTGCTGTATTATATTGAAAATGTCCCCGCTGTGGGTTAAATAAAGGATTATCTTATTTTATCATACCTTATAATAATGGACTTGCACTTGTATGGCGCCTTTCTAGTCTTCCGACCATTCGAAGTGCTGGAACAGCCCTGGGGTTCAGTATCTTGGCCAAGGCTACTTTGACTTACAGACTGGCAATGCGTGCTCATCCCAAGTTGTCACATATCACCACTTTGTCTGTGGCCTTTCCTGTGAACAGATTATGTGATGGGCATCCTTCTGAATCTGCTGTTAACGATCTGGGACACCGCAACCAATGCCGACATGTCAACAAAAGCAGGTGTTCAAGTTTAGAAAAAAAGAAAATGGTAATGGTATGGCTCTACATTCATACAGGAAGCAAACGCTAGTCTCCAAGGCGAAAGTCCGGGGTTTGTTGGACCCATCCACCACCGTTCCCTCCTGCCCTATAG